>NC_142414.1:4843750-5187500 GCF_059516105.1 Syngnathus floridae | reverse complement strand
TGGCCCCTTGATGCAAGCTCGTACGGCGCTCCATTCAGGAGATCTCCAAGACCGACATTCCCAAAGTATCCCAAGTTTGGCTTGAGTCAGACTTTCCTTTTGAAAGGGAAATTTGAACTGAGAGCTACTGTGCAGGGAGGGGTACGTCCTCTGTTTAGTAGACTGATATTTTGTGGATAGTCCACTTTCAGGTCACCATGTGGGAATTCCGCTCTGTGTCCTTCTGGCGGGCGGTGTTCGCAGAGTTCTATGGCACCATGTTCTTTGTCTTCTTTGGCTTGGGGGCTGCTCTCCGCTGGACCACAGGGCCCCACAACGTCCTGCACGTTGCCTTCTGCTTTGGCCTGGCGGCCGCTACATTTATCCAGTCCATTGGCCATATCAGCGGCGGACACATCAACCCTGCGGTGACCTTTGCATTCTTGATTGGCTCCCAGATGTCACTGTTTCGCGCTGTCTTCTACATAGTTGCCCAATGTCTGGGAGCCCTGGCTGGCGCCGCTGTGCTCTATGGGGTCACACCCATCAACATGAGGGGCAACTTGGTCCTGAACACGGTAAGACCACCTGGGACCCACTTTAAGCATTTGGTTCTGTCCTATGGAAAGAATGGATCTCGCTCTGTGTCTTTTCTTCAACATGAAAACACTGCAAATGATTTTTTCAATAAAAAAATAAAATTCAATCCACTTACTTGGTGCAATAATAAGTTGTACATGCGTGAAGCTTGTACCTTGAGGGTGAGAAACAGATGCGGTGGTAATTTCCCTCCCTTAATTCCCAGCTGCAGCCAGGCATCAGTCTGGGCATGGCCACCACCATGGAGGTCTTCCTTACCTTGCAGCTGGTGGTTTGCATCTTTGCTGTGACGGATGAGCGTCGCAACGGACGCTTGGGATCGGCTGCCCTGGCTATTGGGTTCTCTGTGCTGATGGGACATCTTGTCGGGGTGAGACTAAAGACCCTCATGTGCCCACGTTCAGGAATTTGAATATTCCATGTTTTTCCACTTAGATTTACTACACCGGAGCAGGGATGAACCCAGCAAGGTCCTTCGCTCCAGCTGTCCTGGTCAGGAATTTTGTCAATCATTGGGTAAGAAGATCACATGAAACACTTCATAACATTTACTTCATTACACAAAACAGCAGGGATGTAGGCATATTATAGCCAGGGTGGTCCTGGGCCCACCCAATTTTTCGATTGGCCCAGGGCCTGGCCTGCCCTGAGAAAGCCTGTGTGATTATCATCACTATTTTTTTTTTATTAGTAATATTTTTTTTTCACTCATTAAAAATATGCTTAACATCGACCATCAAACCAAAATATATACAAATGTGTTGAAAAAATGTTTTATTCTTAGTCAACGAAACAAATATTAGCAATGATTTTCTGGCAAACACTGACGTGCACGCTGTGCCGCTGGTGATTTATTTAATTTTTCCACGCGAGTTACGGACACCCAAATGAACTCATTTTCATATAGCCAATCAGTGCGTGGTAATTTTTTACCCATTTTTTTTGGATCTTATAATAGTAACGTTGTTTGCACGCATTCACTAAACGCACTCACTGCCGCTGTTTAACTCTTCAATAGAACAAAGGTGAAGAGAATTACGTAAAATAGAACAGCAGAATGCGAATAGAGCAATAGAGTAGAATGGAACAGCAGGACATGAGCCGCGCAGAAGAGAACAAAATAGAATAGAGAGTATTATGACATTATGGCAGAGCATAATAGATTGGAGCAAAGAAATCGGCAGGTCAAACAACAGAATTCAATAGAGCAGCGATTATCAACCGGTGGTCTGCGGCCCTGTAGTGGTCTATAGCGGTATTGCAGGTGGTCCGCGAAATTGTAAATGGAAAATAATTTTAACACTTTTAAAAATAAAATTGATTTATTATTTAGACTTGATTTATTTTCCAGCTAATTTTGTGAACCATTTACCCATCCAAATTGTATTAAATGTAGCTGAGATTCCCAAAATAGACATACAGATGCAAATAAATAGCCTGTATAGGTCTATCCTCTTTCGGTGCAAAATAAAATATTCCGCCAAAGCAGTGGTCCCGCAGTTGCTTCTTGGTTATTGTGGTGGTCCCTTAGACAAAACCAATTGAAAACCCCAGCAACAGAGCAATGTAGAATATAGCACAACAACTAAAGAATCGAATCAAACACAAAGAAGGGAAAAAAACGAAACAGAAAATGAAGACAGCAGAATAAAAAGCGCTGATTCAAACATGATGGCAGCACGCTGCTCTGCCCTGATTTTTTGTTTTTCACAAAGCCAGTTTCCCTTTGCAACATATTTAGTAGTCATGTCTGTCATGGGTACACCCACAAAAGTCTGACAGTGTTTTAGGTTAATTTCCCAGTGTCCAACCTAAGACTTAGATCGATTGCAAGCAAATTTAATTTACCATTTTCATTGACTTTGTTGATGTTACATATATATATATATATTTTTTACTATTAATTTGTTACAGCTGCAGCTGTTGTGGAAATTGCACTATTAATAAAGTTGCGGGGGACACCTTGAACTGGTTGCCAGGCAATTGCAGGGCACACAGAGACAAACAGAAATTCACACTTGCACTCACCTTTTTTTTTGGAGTGCTCACTCTGCCTACCAAACATGTTTTTTTTGGGGATGTGGGAGGAAATTGGCGTTCCCGGGGAAAACCCACGCAGGCACGGGGAGAACATGCAACACAGGGAGGGCCGGAGGTGGAATCAAACCCACACCCTCCAAACTGTGAGGCAGTGTGCCGCCACCTTAAAAGACTAATATTGTCTGACAATAATCCGGTTTGTGGCGCTGGAAAGGTTGGGGACCGCTGCACTAGACCCTACCTCAAAGCTCGCCCCAATTTATTTTACCATCAGAGCAAGTTTATGCAATATTATGTAAACAGTCTCAGTGAAGGTCCAAATAGCCGATGTGCTTTAAAGCATAACATGCCGTCATTTTTATGTTCCCGACAGGTTTACTGGGTGGGGCCTATGATCGGCGGCACTATTGGTGCTCTGCTCTATGACTTTATGCTCTTCCCGCGAATGCACAGCCTCTCCGAGAGGCTCGCCACACTGAAGGGCACTCGGCCCCCTGAGGCCGAGGGCCCGCAGGAGACCAGAGGAGAGCCTGCGGAGCTCAAAACGCAGGCCCTATAAAGCTGCAGGAGAAAGATGCTCAGTTTCCATTTAAATCCTTGTTATGACAGCAGAATTTGTTCTCTTTCCTTTTGGACTACAGGACAAGGATGAAGGCTTTTGACTGGCACCTTTTTCCTATTTCTTGTTTTTTGTTGTTGTTGTTGTTAGGAGTGAAGCTAGAGTAGAGACTTCAGCATGCTCTTCTCTTTTCAACTGCCAAATTTTGCCCTTTGCTATTTTTCCCTTAATTTTATGAACCCATTATACTTCACCAGAATTTCATTTTTTTTTAAATGTCAGCATGATTTTTGTCAGTCTGTGTGTATAGGCTTGTTTTACATTTCTTTCATTTTGTTCAAATGCACATGCTTAGTATTTTTAAATCATTCAAACTTATTTTCAGCAAGGTTGATGACATATACAAATAATTACTGCCCAAGGTCAATTAATCAAACTATTTGTAGAGTGGTTTTTATACATATTCAATATAAAAGCACGTCATAATTTCTATCTTTTTTTTTAAATTCAATATGAGGAAATACATGCTTTTTATTGGACAGATTTAAAGCCAAAAATGAATTAAGAAATTTACCTTGAGCAATATTTGAAGCCTTATCATTTTGTCGTTTTGGAACATAACGTGCATACAGTACGCTGACATTGTGGATGTCCAATGAAAAGCATGGCTCTCAAAATGTTTCTCTTTCTAGCCAAAGGCAAAATTAGTTTTTGTTGGTTATCACACTCAAAAAATATTATTGGACAGGTACGTAAAATGCAAAGTCAGCACCTTTGTCATAATTGGAGCCTTTTGAAAAAGAACCTCTATTAATGCAGTTTTTTTCTGTTGAAAATCATTTTTTAAAAATGTGGAGATGCATGCTGTTTAATGGACGTGGACAGTAATGAATCTTCAGTGAAGCTAGAGATCATTGTGAGGGAAAAGGGAAAACCACATCATGAACTGGGACAAACCCAGTGTCATCCGCAGCGAAGAAAACCGACACCACCGCTGGATTATGGAGGCTATCGAAATCAGAAAACATGGACAATCCACAAAGAACAGAGAAGAGGGAGCATTCATGCTCTCACACACCAGGACGAGCATTTTGGAGCGGCGAGAGGACAGCAAGGGGCGTGACCCACCTGTCAAATCTGACAGGTGGGTCATGCCCTCATAGTAACAACAGCTGAAAAAGACATGTCACACACCATCATGTGACACTTCCTGACGAAGGCGGAAGTTGCCGCCGAAACTGTCGGGAAAAGGTTTTAAGGTAAGACCTACATAATTTGTCTGAACAAAAGAAAACAAAGGCTAATCACATTGTTATCAGCTCAATGACCAGACATGGAACCAGCTTCTGCTGTTTCCTTTCCTGCGTGGCTGGTGGAGCAGATTTCAGTGATGCAGTAACAGGCTTTAACTTTTTTTATAATATACAGTGTAAAGTTGCCTTCTCTCTCTCTCTTTTTTCTTTTCAAATAACAAGGTTTGAGGATTGTTGATGGTAATAATACCGTAATCATCGTATACTCCTGTGATGTAATTGTGTTCTCTTTGGCTGATGGAAGCAATGCAAAGCAGCAGTTGACACGGCAACATGGTCTCATTTATTATCAAAGTACAGGCAAGTCTGCCCTATTAGATAGCACGGATTTCACTTTGCCAAAATTATCCTAAAACTCTTGTCTGTCATTCTTTGTTTATTGACAGATGAAAAGAGCACAACAATTTGATAGCCTTATCATGCCAGAAATATTTTCAGTGTTTTTTCCCCAGTTATTTTCATTTCTTTTACTGAGAGCTGTTTCCGTCTGTTTTTCTGCTTTATCAAGGTTGTCTGGTTTTCTTTGAGCTTGTATTTCCATTCATGTGCTCTACCTGAACATGAACTGTAGTTCAGTAAATCATTAGCAGTTCTCCAAATAAGAGGCACAATGTTTTTACTTATAGCTGTTTATTTGTCATGAATGTTCATTCAAAGTACAATTTTCAACTCCGCATCAGTGCCATTATCAATGTCATATAATTAGCAACTACTGACCGACGGTTATAAAAAAAAAATGCATGTGAATGTCTCAGAATAAATTTTTGGGGCGCTATTATTGAAATTAAGAGGTTTTTTTCAAATTAATGAAAAATTACACACCCTTACGTTTGGGACTACTTGTGTGTGCTTATAAATCAAAGTTCAGATTTCTCAATTTATTTAGTCAGTGCATCTTATGTATATGTATTTGTTTAAATATCTATTTTTATGGTACAATTTGCTGCTAAATTAGACAACATGGTGCCATGTTGTTCACTGCCCGAGATATATTGGCATCATGTTTGTTTAAAGTCCGGTCCTCAAGAGCCCCTGTTGAGCCTTTTTTTCCCCCAGGTGTATACCTACTCAAATACACCTAAATCTCGATTTTACTCGCTTCGATTTTCGATTCTGGCTAACACGGTTTGGTTCAAAGATGTCAGCTAACGTACACAGGCGCTGACACGAGGACATTGCTTACATTGGAACAGAAAAATAAGTACTTGTTGATATTTGAGGGTTTCACACGACTATACGGAGGACCACATACTAAAAATATATCCAGAACATTACGTTTAATGTGATCAGCCAGTTTGCATTCCAAACAGTGTCTGAGCTAAAGTTAACGTGCGTTAATATTTGGCATTGTGTGCGAGTCAAAGTTGACTTACTTAATAAATTCACAAAAGCAATATTGATCATTTTAAAAGACTAATATGCAGTCACCACAGAAGATGGACTTGTAATACATCCAAATGTAAATGCTGAAGTTACTATTGTTTTTGCCTTAAACATCTTAAAATACATTTCATTACCATGATATTTCTTTAAGGGAGATTATTTGCGTACAGTAATACTTGTGTCGCGAAAGTGAAGACGTGAAGTAGTCAAAATCAACAAACCACCAAGGAAATGTTCTGAAGAAGGATGCAGCCTCAGTACTTGTTTTGTTCTTATCACATTCTGAATGTCACTCAAAGGGAAGACGAGGCAGTCGGAAGTTCTTGGAGTAGCTCTTCAGGAAAAGCTCAGAATACTATCGAAGATGAGGTCCATGTCTCCTGGGGGCCTGGTAGACAGACAGATGTGTGTCACATCATCATCATCAGCAGCAGCAGCTAAAAGGATCAAACCTACACATCACTGAAGTCATCAGAGTTTGAATTAAAGTCTCCTCCGGGTGAATCTGAAGTTTCCATTGGCTCTCGTGGGATGGCCTCTTGAGGTGCAAACTGCTGGAATGGAGGCCTGGAAAAAAGAAGGAAAACATCACACTCAGAGAAGTATGAATATTCAAGTTCCAATGCCCCAAAAGTTGGGACGGTTTGCGGTTCCACCACAATGTTCATGGAAAATCTGAAAAAGTTCAAACTGGTCTTGGAGTTCGAAATACGTCACCTCAGATAACGTCATCAAATCCTAATATGACGATTTGTTACTGGGTGTGTGTTTATTTATATATATATATATATATATATATATATATATATATATATATATATATATATATATATATACACACACACACACACACACACACACACACACATCCACACAGCAATCCCTCGTTTATCGTGGATAATTGGTTTCAAGACCATCCGTGATAGGTGAAAATCCGCGAAGTAGTGTCACCCTCTCATTTTTAACTTACGTTCTTTGTCTATCAATAAATGTATATTAAACCATATAGGTGCATACGTTATCATTAGAACATTAATAGTTTCAAACATGTAAATACTAAATTAATAGTACAAGTGACATACAGAAAATAATGTATAAATAATAATAATATAATATGATACATGTGTTTAACATAAGTAGATGCAATTATGTCGGCACTCCATGCCTTCTGGCGTGCGGGCAACTTTTGTGCCATAATTCCTCAATTTAGAATTTTTAGTTTGAATTAATGATTTTTTTGGGGGGTTTAAATCCTTGATGTATTGAAGCCGCGCTAAATGAACCGCGATGTAGCGAAGGATTACTGTATATATACTATATGTACACATACACACGCATGCACGTACACACACCAACAAAATGCCAACAAGTGACCAGGACTTACGGAGGGTATCCAACAGAATTGTGGGGGCTTTCAACATGATGCGTCAAATTAGGGATGCATGGTGCAACTGAGCCAGCATCCCTGTACAACACATAAAGCATGACGTCATTACCCCAAAGTTGGGCAAAGACAATGTTACCGTGGAATTGCAGAGTGCACATCAAATGCATTTTACCATTTACAGGTGAACTTAACTTGACCTGTTAAAACTTTTGAATGTACATGGCCAACTTCCGTGTTGCACTTCCTTTTACCCCAATTACTGTTCTCTAACAAGGAGTTTGCTCAGTGGCCTAATTCTCAACAGATGTTTTGTCAAAAAAATCAACCACACATTTCTTGATTCCCTTAGAAGGGGTATTTAAGCAGTCATGTTGTTCATATTTTGACATTAAGACTTAACATCTAATCAACAATTCAGCTCCTTGTTGCAGATCGACTTATACTGAAATATTTCACTTGCAATGTTTTAGTGTGTCTTTTTGATTTATTCTGAAATTTCACCACAAATATTCCTCACTTTTGTGGGTAGTGCATGTTAATTTTACCAGGACTCATCTTTTTGGGGGGCACATGTGTAATACATACTGTATGGATTAAACTTGACCTACACTTGATAACTGGTAGCATTGTGGAGGCTTTCAGTGTGATGTGCCACACTGATTTGATTAGCTGGAACAGAAACAGTCTCCCTACCAAAAAAAAAGAAAGCAAGAGACAAACAAACACAAAGATAATATCTTAAAATCACATCAACCAATAGTGGCGTGAGCATTTAGGCTGAGCACTTGCTTACATTCCCACTTTAGTCTGGAGTATTGTAGGGATGTAGCCATCGTTGGTGGAAGTTTGGGGCCCTAAAAGACAGAGTCAAATTAAAATAGACACTCTAATGATTTGTCAGTATCTGCAAGATTAAAAAAAATAGATTACCTGAATAGAACTTTTTAAAAACATCATGTTTTGGAAAGTCAGGGTAGAGGAATGTGATTTCATTGATGTCTCTGATTCGGTCGCCAAGGCTCCGGATGTCCAGATCTTTCTTGGTGAAGGGCTTGATGTTCTTGATGATCTGTTTGTGTTCACCCACTATGCGAAGCAAAATCAAATGATCTCAACAATAATAACTTTGAGTTGCCATTAAAAAAATCTGGACCCTTTCGAATGACCTGGATTTATGCGTAAATTGGTAATAAAAGTGATCTAATCTTCATTCATATCATAGCAAAAAATAGACTTAAGACTCTTAAACCAATTAAACAATTCCACATTGTAGAAACGACATCAGACCTGTCAACCTATAGAACAATAACAATAATATTCCACATGTTGCATATAGGCGGATAGGTGTCGCACTGGTTAGCACGACCGCCTCACAGTTTGGAGGGTGCGGGTTCGATTCCACTTCCGGCCCTCCCTGTGTGGAGTTTGCATGTTCTCCCCTTGCCTGCATGGGTTTTCTCTGAGCACTCAGGTTTTCTCCCACTTCCCAAAAACATGCACGGTCGGCCGATTGAGCACTCCAAATTTCCCATAGGTGTGAGTGCGAGTGAAAATGACGATTCCTCTTTCTGTGCCCTGCGATTGGCAGGCAACCAGTTCAGAGTGTCCCCCGCCTACTGCCCGATGACAGCTGGGATAGGCTGTAGCACTGTGGAAACGTTTAGCAAGAACGAATCTGTAACTGCAATGTTAGAGTGGTGCTCACTCTAACTTATTTGCAAGAACCACACGGGAGACAGTACGCCTTTTGAACACTTACAAGTGGAGAGGTCATTCGTCACTGTGCATACAGCGATGTTTGAACGAAGTCTGACTTTGGATTCTTGCAAGAGAGTATTTATTGAGAGAAAGCAGGGTGGGGTGAGAGTGGACAGGATGGGGTTGAAACCCCTGGCCTCTGGTCAAATCATAGCAAGGGATGTTTTACGATGTTGTGTAAACAGAACAACTTTGATTGCTTCTTCTGCAGCTGGTCCATCAGTTCAAAGGATCTTAGCACTTACTTCTACTACTTTAAGACAGGACAAGTTTGGTTCTTTATTACAGGTTACATTCCAACATAATCATAGGATCATACAAATCTATCAACCCTAATATGCAACACAATGAGCGTTCCGTTTGCGCTTCAGACTTGGTCGACATGATACCTGCTTGAAACACGATCTCACTGCAGTGTAGCAACTGAAGCTATCCAACAAGTTAAACTCTGATGCAATAACCAGGAGTCTGTGCCGTAGTTAACATTTTACTGTCATTTACTGAAGATTCCTGTTTACATGGCAGAGTGAAAACTGCAACAAAACAAGGTTTGACTGTTTTTAGCACATAGCGTTAGCATAGCATATAGCGTTAGCATTTTAGCAAATAGCATGTAAATGCATGTAAATAAAATTAATTAATTAATTAATAAGTATTAATTACTTTCTCTTTCAACATTAAACCCAACTTAATCTAACAACCCCTCCGTAAGTCGTCACCTAATCGCGGTGGAGGGGTTTGCGTGCCCCTATGATCCTAGGAGCCATGTTGTCTGGGGCTTCATGCCCCTGGTAGGGTCACCCATGGCAAACGGGTCCTAGGTGAGGGCCCAGACAAAGCACGGCTCACACAAACCCCTTATGAAGAAAAGCATGAATGGATTTCATTTTCCCTTGCCCGGACGCGAGTCACCGGGGCCCCCCTCTGGAGCCAGGCCTGGAGGCGGGGCTCGAAGGCGAGCGTCTGGTGGCCCGGCCTTCGCCCATGGGGCCCAGCACAGCCCGAAAAGGAAACGTGGGTCCCCCTTCCCATGGGCTCACCACCTGTGGGAGGGGCCAAAGGGGTCGGGTGCAGTGTAAACTGGGCGGCGGCGAAAGGCAGGGACCTTGGCGGTCTGATCCCCGGCTGCAGAAGCTGGCTCTTGGGACATGGAATGTCACCTCTCTGGCTAGAAAGGACCCAAGCTGATGTGCGAGGCAGAAAAGTTCCGACTAGACAAAGTCGGACTTGCCCCCACACACAGTTTGGGTTCCGGTACAAGCCTTCTCGAGAGGGGCTGGACTCTCTTCCACTCTGGAGTTGCCCACGGTGAGAGGTGTAGAGCAGGTGTGGGTATACTTATTGCCCCTCGGCTGGGCACCTGCACATTGGGGTTCACCCCGGTGAACGAGAGGGTAGCCTCCCTCCGCCTTCGGGTGGGGGGACGGGTCCTGACTATTGTTTGTGTCTATGCACCAAACGGCAGCTCAGAGTACCCATCCTTCTTGGGGTCCCTGGAGGAAGTGCTTGAGAGCGCTCCTTCTGGGGAGTCCATCATTCTCCTGGGTGACTTCAATGCTCACGTGGGTAATGGCAGTGAGACCTGGAAGGGCGTGATTGGGAGGAAAGGCCCCCCCGATCTGAACCCAAGCGGTGTTTTATTATTGGACTTCTGTGCTCGACACGGATTTTCTATAATGAACACCATGTTAAAACATAAGGGTGTCCATGTGTGCACTTGGCACGAGGACACCCTAGGCCGCAGTTCGATGATCGACTTTGTAGTCGTGTCATCGGATTTGCGGCCGCATGTTTTGGACACCCGGGCGAAGAGAGAGGCGGAGCTGTCAACTGATCACCACCTGGTGGTGGGTTGGCTCCGATGGTGGGGGAAGATGCCGGTCCGACCTGGCAGACCCAAACGCTCTGTGAGGGTCTGCTGGGAATGTCTGGCAGAATCCCCTGTCAGGAAGAGCTTCAACTCCCACCTCGAGCAGAGCTTTTCTCACATCCCGGGGGAGGCGGGGGGACATTGAGTCCGAGTGGACCATGTTCCGTGCCATTGTTGAGGCGGCCGACCGGAGCTGTGGCCGTAAGGTCGTTGGTGCCTGTCATGGCGGCAATCCCCGAACCCGCCGGTGGACAATGGCGGTAAGGGATGCTGTCAAGCTGAAGAAGGAGTCATATTGGGCCGTTTTGGCCTGTGGGACTCCGGAGGCAGCTGACAGGTACCGGATGGCCAAGCGGAACACGGCTTCGGCGGTTGCTGAGGGAAAATCCCGGGCGTGGGAGGAGTTTGGCGAGGCCATTGAGAATGACTTCCGGACGGCTTCGAGGAAATTCTGGTCCACCATCCGGTGTCTCAGGAGGGGCAAGCAGTGCAACGTCAACACTGTTTACAGTGGAGATGGTGTGCTGATGACCTCGACTTGGGACATCGTGAGTCGGTGGGGAGAATACTTCGAAGACCTCCTCAATTCTACCTACACGCCTTCCATTGTGGAAGCAGGACCTGGAGACTCTGAGGCGGACTCCCCAATCTCTGGGGTCGAAGTCACTGAGGTAGTTAAAAAACTCCTCGGTGGCAAGGCCCCGGGGGTGGATGAGATTCGCCCGGAGTTCTTAAAGGCTCTGGATGTTGTGGGGCTGTCATGGCTGACACGCCTCTACAACATTGTGTGGACATCGGGGACAGTGCCTCTGGATTGGCAGACTGGGGTGGTGGTTCCCCTCTTTAAGAAGGGGGACCGGAGGGTGTGTTCCAATAACAGGGAAATCACACTCCCCAGCCTTCCTGGTAAGGTCTATTCAGGGGTGCTGGAGAGGAGGGTCCATCGGGAGGTTGAACCTCGGATTCAGGAGGAGCAGTGTGGCTTTCGTCCTGGCCATGGAACAGTGGACCAGCTTTACACCCTCGGCAGAATCCTCGAGGGTGCATGGGAGTTCGCCCAACCAGTCCACAGGCGTTCGACCGTGTCCCTCGGGAGGTTCTGTGGAGGGTTGGACTCCGCTAAGGCTGCCCTTTGTCACCGATTCTGTTCATAATTTTTATGGACAGAATTTCTAGGCGTAGCCAAGGCGAGGCGTTGAGGGGGTCCGGTTTGGGGACCTCAGCATTGCGTCTCTGCTTTTTGCAGACAAGGTGGTGCTGTTGTCTTCTTCAAGCCGTGATCTCCAGCTCTCACTGGAGCGGTTTGCAGCCGTGTGTGAAGCGGTCGGGATGAGGGTCAGCGCCTCCAAATCCGAGTCCATGGTCGTCGGTCGGAAAAGGGTGGAATGCCCTCTCCGGATCGGGGATGAGATCCTGCCCCATGTGGAGTTCAAGTATCTTGGGGTCTTGTTCACGAGTGAGGGGAGGATGGAGCGCGAGGAGGATGGAGCGCGAGATCGACAGGCGGATCGGTGCAGCGTCTGCAGTAATGCGGACTCTGTACCGGTCCGTCGTGGTGAAGAGAGAGCTGAGCCAAAAGGCAAAGCTCTCAATCTACCTGTCGATTTACGCTCCTACCTTCTTATGTTCCGTCTCGTAACCTTCGTTCGCAAAACGCTAGTCTTTTAGTTACACCGAGGGCCAAGAAAATGTCTGCAGGTTCTAGAGCATTCTCTATTCGGGCTCCAGAGCTTTGGAATGCCCTACCAATGGATATTAGAACTACTACCTCAGTAGAAACATTTAAGACACGTTTAAAGACACATTTCTATGAGATGGCCTTTAACTAACTTGTAGTGGCCGATTCGGCCGGAGTTTGTTTTGTTCTCTCTGCCCACCCCCTTCCTGGCTGGGGAGAGGGTTAGGTGGCGCAAAAGCTGATAGCGGCTAGCTGGATTCTCGGGGAGCAATTCAAGATGAGGAAACTGCAGCTCAACCTCCTTGAAGACACTGCCAGGACAATCGAGGGCACCTCCGATATCCATTTTTTCATTGATTTTCATATTATGTATTACTTGTGCCCTCTCTGCATCCATTACAACCTGGTGATCCTGAAAGGGGGATCCTTCCATCTGTGGTCCCTTCTCAAGGTTTCTCATTTTCCCCTGGCAGGGTTTTTTTGAGTTTTTTCTTGTCCTTTTGGGAGCTTAAGATCAGGGGATGTTTTGAGAATAATTGTCAATTTTTGTCTATGCGAAGCCCTTTTAGACTGTGATTTAGGGCTATACAAATAAACTTGACTCGACTTGACTTGACCTATGGTCATGAGCTATGGGTCGTGACCAAAAGAACGAAATGAGTTTCCTCCGGAGGGTGTCCGGGCGCTCCCTTGGAGATAGGGTGAGAAGCTCAATCATCCGGGAGAGACTCGGAATAGAGTCGCTACTCCTCCATGTTGAGAGGAGCCAGATGAGGTGGCTCGGGCATCTCATCAGGATGCCTCCTGGACGCCTCCCTGGGGAGGTGTTCCAGGCATGTCCCACGGGTAGGAGACCCCGGGGACGACCCAGGACGCGCTGGAGATACTATGTCTTTCAGCTGGCCTGGGAACGCCTTGGGATGATCTGGATGAAGTGGCTGGGGAGAGGGAAGTCCCTCCTAGAGCTGCTGCCCCCGCAACCCGACCCCGGATAGGCGGAAGAAGATGGATGGATTATTCTAACAATTATTCAATTTGCGAATAAACTTTAAAGTTAAAGTTAAATTAAAGTCCCAATGATCATCACACACACATCTGGGGATCAGTGAGCAGCAGCGGTGCCGTGCTCGGGAATCATTTGGTGATCCAACCCCCAAATCCAACCCTTAATGCTGAGTGCCAAGCAGGGAGGCAATGGGTCCCATTTTTATAATCTTTGGTATGACCCGGCCGGGGTTTGAACCCACAACCTTACAGTCTCAGGGCAGACACTACCACTAGGCCACTGAGCTTCACTCACGACTTTGCTTCTAGTATCCCTCACGGTCAGAAATTAGTTTGTTTAAACTTTTTGAAAAGATAGAAACCAGGCAGGACTTAACTGACAACAAAGCAGAAAGCGGTAGGTAAGTTACAGGAAATGATACCAAAATAAAAGCATTTACATACTGCCTTTATGATAGGAAAGGATATCAAAAGAAAAGCATCTACATACTGTCTTTATGGCGTTACACTCCTGACCACTGTGAGGTCACTACACTGAAATGACATTAAACTCAACTGAGAACTACGATTGAAACTTACGAAGGAGTAAAACAGTTTCAGGCGGTGGTCTAAGGTAAGTCTTTGCTCGCCCTTGGTTTGCTGTCTTTAATTCCACTTTATGGACTCGTCCATCTGTTCCTGGAATAGCCTTTGTGACCACCGCCAAAGGCCAGTTGTTGCGGGCAGCTTGGTTGTCTTTGAGGATGATGATGTCGCTGTCTTGCAGGTTGTGGTAGGACTCTGTCCATTTCTTGCTGCTTTGTAATGTTGACAGGTACACTTATCTCCAACGGTTCCAGAACAAGTTGGATAAGGCTTGTACTTGTCTCCACTGCCTTGTGAGAAGGTCTCTGTCTGTGAAGTCTCCTGGAGGTGGTGGGACGCCGACTTTCTGTGTTAACAGCATCTATGGTGTGAGGATGAATGGATTGTCTGGACCACTTGATACTGGAACTAGTGGTCTTACATTCAGAATTGCTGTCACTTCTGCCATTAGTGTACACACAACTTCATGAGTTAGGCGAGTGCTGTGATCACGGAGCATTGAATCAAGGATTCGTCGGGCTACCCCAATGAGTCGCTTCCATGAGCCCCCCATGTGTGAGGCATGAGGCAGGTTAAACACCCAGGAGCATCCTTGCTGGTGCAGGTACTGCTGCACCGTGCTGTTTGGTTGATGTGCACTCAGCCCAAGATCTTTGCAGGCTCCAATGAAATTTGTGATGTAGTCTTACCTCCGTTGTTTGGCTGGTCCTCTAATGGCAAAGAAACACCTCAATGCGTTTATGCAACTTGAGGTGTCCAGTGAGGTAATCACCTCGATGTGAACTGCTCTGGAGTGCATGCAGCAGAACAGTAAGGCCCTGCACTTGCTCTTAGGTTGCGTCTCTCTGGTGCGTCTGGTGAAGACATGCCAAGGTCAGAAGACATCCAGGCCCACATACGTGAGGGCACGTATGTGAAGGGAGGGCGCCATCTGCCATTTGGTGTACCTTAATCGTCCTCTAAGTCTGCGACAAATGACGCACTTGTGGATAATTGAGTTAACGAGTCACTTGCCTCCCAGGATACAGAGCCCAGAAGCTCGTATCGCGCCTTCTGTTAGATGACGGCCCTGATGCTTTACTTGGGCATTATGGTATCTGGTGAGAAGCAAGGACACATGGTGTTGCTTTGGGAGAATGACAGGGTTCTTTTGTTCAATGGCCACATCTGCATTCTTCAGTTTGCCTCCAAGGCAAAGGAGGTCATCCTTTAAGACTGGGTTGAGAGAGCATAGGCAGCTGAATAACGGAACTTGCTTTCCTCTCTCCAGAGCTTCAAATTCCTTCACAAAGGTATTCCTCTGAACAGCTTTGATGATGACTTTTCTTGTTTGGGAAAGCTTATCGACTGTGCGAGGTAAGTCACAGTGATGCCATCCCTTACACTTGCCTGTCGGAGTCTTGAATGATCTTGCTATATGAATCAGGAGTACGATGGCTCGTTGGAGCGTGTCGAATGTGGAGAACCTTTCAAAGTGCCCTGTGCTGAGAACTTTCCCTTGTCGATCGGTGATGTAGCTCTTCACAACTGGACGGACCTCTGCATCTGACTCTGGTGGAACTAAGCTGAATAATTGAGCTGGGTCTGGCTGAGTAGAGGGCTTGCGCATGAAGGTTGGTCTGTTGAACCACAGTGTGTGAGTCTTGCTGCTGGAACCGACCGTGACGCCAGGTCAGCCGGATTGTCTTCGGTGTTCACGTAGTGCCATTGTTCAGGGATGGTAGACCGGCGTATACGCTGGACCCGATTATGGACGTGCACATAGAACTGTCTGGACTGGTTGTAAATATAGCCAAGGACAACTTTGCTATCAGTGTAAAACTTAGTGGCATCCAGTTTTAGATCCAGTTCATCCTGTATCAGCTCAGCCATTTCCACTGCTAAGACTGCTGCACACAGCTCAAGTCTGGGAATGGTCGAGTCTGATTGAGGGGCAAGTTTGACCTTTGCCATGGCAAATCCGACGTCTACTGTGTCTTCTTGGATGGCTTTCAAGTAGGCTACGGCACCAATGGCCTTCACAGATGCATCGCTAAACACGTGAAGTTCTACTCGTTCAGCCTTGGTTAAGCTGTGTACATCTACAAGTGCCTCAATTCTACAAGTGAGTTTCTCCAAGTTTCCCACTTGCCTAACTTATCTTCAGGCAATGGGGTGTCGCACTCCGATGTCTCAGAATTCAATTCTCTGAGAAGGTTCCTGCCTTGGATGGTAATTGGGGCCAAAAACCCTAAAGGGTCAAAGACACTGTTCACTGAATGGTTTGGTGTCGGGTGACACGGAGAAGGTGAAGGTGTCACTTGCTGTTTCCTACAGGAGCCCCAAGCTGCATTGGGTGGGTGACTTATCTCTGTTGAGGTCTATGTCCTTTATGGCTTGTACGCAGTCCTCACTTGTGAAGGCTTCCAAGACAGCCTGACTGTTTGAGGCACATTTGTGAAGCCTCAAGTTAGTCTCAGCGAGTGAGGTTTGAGTCCTATGGATCAGCCCAATAGCCTCTGCATCAGTTGGGACAGAACAGAGGCCATCGTCAACATAAAAGTGTCGTTCGACAAGGTTGACTGTGTCTGTTCCATATTTCTCTGCGCCATCTCTGATGGCTCTTCTGAGCCCGTAGATTGCCACTGCAGCGGATGGGCTATTTCCAAACACATGAACTTTCATTCTGTAGTCAATGACCTTGTTTGCTATGCCGTTGTCCTTGAACCATAAGAATCTCAGGTAGTTTCTTTGCTTTTTATCCACAAAGAAGCAATAGAACATTTGTTGAATATCCGCCATCACAGCAACCTTGTCCTTTCGGAACTGCATGAGCATTCCTAGAAGGGTGTTGTTCAGATCTGGTCCGGTCAAGAGCACGTTATTCAAGGAGATCCCAGACTGTTGGGCACTTGAATCAAACACCACCCTGATTTGATCGGGTTTCTGTGGGTGATACACTGCAAAGCTTGGTAAATACCAGCACTCTTCTTCTCTTAGCTCTGGTGCCACCTCAGCAGGGTTGTTTTTCAGCAGTTTGCCCATAAATTCCATGTATTGCTGTTGCATTTCTGGCTTTCTTCTGAATTGACGCTGTAGTGATTCAAATCGCTTGAGTGCCTGCTCGCAGTTGTTGGGAAGCTGTTGCCTCGGTTGTCTGAATGGCAATGGAGCAACCCAGCTGTGTGAATCGTTTTTGCAAACTTCTTTGTCCATCATTTCAATGAAAGTTTCATCTTCGAATCAAGGTGCTAGCTTATTGTCCCGTTCCGTGCAGTCAAACACATTTTGACTGTCTTCCTTAGCTCTGGGTGGTAAGGCACTGTTTCTCGGCAGTCTGTTGTGAAGTTTCTCTTTAATGTGCAAAAGGCTCGTGCATGGCTGGAAAAGTGAGGGCCGATGACAGTCGACCATGGTCATCCGGAAGGAATTGATGTTCAGCTTGCGTGTGTTCCCTAGACAGACTTCTCTGACCAGCACCCAGCCTAGGTCAAGGCGTTGTGCGAAGGGTGCATTGGCGGGTCCATTTATTTGTTCCCGTACTCTGTGTGCTCTGATTGCGTCTCTCCCTAGCAGCAGGAGGATTTCAGCTGTGGGGGTCCAGCTCTGGGATATGTTCTGTTACCTTTGACAGGTGGGGCTGATGAAGGGCAGCATTTGGTGTGGGAATTTTGGACCGATTATCAGGTAAGTCATTACACTCAGTGAGTGGTGGTAAGGAATCATGACTTTTCCATTGAGAGATGCCACAATAAAATCTGAGGCCCTTCTGCCAAAGGTTTCCCTGATATCAGAACATGTTTTCAGTTGGTAAGGATATGGCTTAGTGTGAATGTCAAACTTATCAAAGAAACAGGACTTGGCCAACGATCGGTTGCTTTGGTCGTCTAGCACGATGTAGGCCTTGATGGCTTCATCTGGGTGGTCTTTCTGGTACACTCTCATCAGGCATATCTTGGAGCTTGACCGTCCGACTTGTCCTGTACCGCATACTGCTGTGCAGTTTAAGTTAATCTCACTGGTGTTGTTTACCTCTTCTCCCTCCCTGCAATGCTGTGGCAAGGTCAGAGGAGTCGTGGGTCGCAGTGCTGGTCCCAGGTGCATAGCTGAGACATGTTGGGTGCTGTCGCACTCAAAACACTTCAAAATTGTAGTACAATCCTTTGCCATATGATTGGCACTTAAAGCAAATTCCGTTTTCTTTCAGAAAAGTCTTTCTGTTGTCAAGAGTTCCGGCTCTAAAGGTTTTGCACTTCTTTAGTGGGTGTGGTTTTGCATGTATTGGGCAGATCTTACTTGGATTGTTGGAGACATTTGACTCTGTGTGAGTGACATTGAACTTGTGAACTGCAATGGGCTTCTTGATGGTTTTAGGAAGGGCACTCCCAGCTCTGACAGATGATGTTGTGGTGGTATTTAAAAAGGCAAAGCTGGGGTCATTTCTTTTCTTGGCCTTATAACATACGAATTTTGTGAAGTAATTGAACGGTGGAAACCGTCCTCCATTTGCTTCTTTATAGTTAGAACTAGCTGAGATCCATTTTTCCTGGAGTCCATAAGGCAGCTTGGTAACTATAGGTTCAATTCCGCGCGTCGTGTCGAGGTAGGACAGCCCTGGTAAGTAGTCATCTTCCTTAGCACACTGCACTTCCATAAGCAGGTCAGACAGCTCTTGTAGCTTCAGATTTTCCTTGGCTGAGACTCTAGGAAATTCATCCAGTCGGATAAAGAGGGCATTTTCAATCACCTCTGGGGGTGCATAACACTCCCGAAGACGTTCCCAGGCTTTCACGAGTGCTATTTGGGGTCTTGCTATGTGCACTGCACGGAGACGTTTCATGTGGTTGCTAGATTATTTTCCAAGCCATCGCGTCATCAAGTCCATTTCCTCAGTAGTTGTCAGTCCAAGTCCTTGAGAGGCAGTTTTTATATGACGACAACCATGCACGATAATTTTCAGGTTTATCATCAAACTCATTCACTAGGTCATGCCGAGCTAAATATTGTGCCGTGTTCAGTTGCAGACGTACTTTGAGTAATTGTCGGCTGGGGGTTAAAGGATGGAGCCTCAACATTCAAGTCACTGAGCTGCGAGGTGAGAGTCTTCGTAATAACTTGGGGGCTTTCTCTGGTAAATGTATTCTAGCTGACTGACTCTTTTGCTACTGGCGGTGTATAGTCTAAGTCATAGTCTGTAAATTCCACATTGTGCTGTTGTATGAGAAAACAGGCAACTGATGGTGTGAAAAAAGGGGTTGTTCGGGTTATAACAGAGTGGCATAGGTAGCTTGTTGAGTTGGAGGCGGACTAGCATTCATGGTTGTTTGTTGGACAGAATTAGTGGAAGTGAGTTTGGATGTACTAATCGCTTGTTCGTTCAACTTTGATCTGCAGAATTTGTTGCGTCAAGCATGATATAGTTGTCGCTCTTTGTAACTGCTGACTCCCAGACTGCTGCTATGGCTTCAGCTTCTGCTGCTTCACGGCAAATGGCGAGGATTTCAATTTCAGTTTCTTTTTGAACTTTTTCTATCTTAGATTTGGCTTCTTGCTTTAGCAGCTGCTGCTTTTGCGTGTGCGCAAATTAAAACATTGGTTGATGAGGCAGATGAATGAAAGCTGCTTCTAATTTTTCCTGATTTATTAGATCTAGTTTCCATCTTGACTCGATGCAGAACGCTAACTTCACAGTCTTTTCACTGTGTTGTCCTCACTGCAGTGTAGCAACTGAAGCTATCCAACAAGTTAAACTGATGCAATAACCAGGAGTCTGTGTCGTAGTTAACATTTTACTGTTGTTTACTGAAGATTCCTGTTTACATGGCAGAGTGAAAACTGCAACACAACAAGGTTTGACTGTTTTTAGAACATAGCATTAACATAGCATATAGCGTTAGCATTTTAGCAAATAGCTTGTAAATACATATAAATAAAATTAATTAATTACTAATTAATTAATAACTATTAATTATCTTCTCTTTCAACATTAAACCCAACTTAATCTAAGAATTATTCAATTTAAGAATAAACTTTACTCACGACTTTGCTTCGAGCATCCCTGACGGTCAGAAATTAGTTGTGTTTAGTTAGTTTAAGTTAGTTTAAACTCTTTTTGAACAGATAGAAAACAGGCAGGATGTAACAGACAACAAAGCAGGGAGCGGTAGGTAAGTTACAGGAAATGATATCAAAATAAAAGCATTTACATACTGCCTTTATGATAGTAAAGGATATCAAAAGAAAAGCATCTACATACTGCCTTTATGGCGACACAATTCAGACTAACTTCAGAGCCAGTGGATCAGCATTGAAAAGAAAATCAACTGGCCAACCTCACACCGCCAGAAAATGTGGCAGCGGTAAGAGCAAAACAACATTATTAGAAAACGAAACAAAAATGAAATCAAACAAAACAAAACAAAATGGCATTATATGTATTTCTCGACAAAAAAAAAAAAAGGTTTTATTTCTTTAATTTATTTGCATTTTATTAAACCTACGAATGTGTCAGATCATTTTGCCAGACCCTGTATAAAGAATGATGGGATGAAACCACTTTGCTATTTGATTATGATCAATAGTCCACTTGTACAATGTGCAGTATAATCATCCATTCATTTTCTGAACCAGTTATCCTTACAAGAGTCGTGGGCATGTTGGAGCCTATCCCAGCTGAGTTAAGGATGTAGGAGGGGGATACCCTGAACTAGTCGCCAGTCAATCGCACGGCACACAGACAATCACTCACAATCACACCTACAGAAAATTTGGAGTGGGCAATTGGCCTATCAAGCATGTTTTTGGAATGTGGGAGGAACCTGAAGAAGAACATGCAGACTCCACACAGTATAATCAAATTAACAGAATATTTTCTGCTGAGAAGCTGAAATTCTGACGATTTAGATTATTTTAAATAAAAAAAAGTTATCTGAATAGTTAATTGATTACAGAAATGCAAATAGTTTGATCATCGATTAGTTGTCAATGCAGGGTTTATATACTTTTTATTGCAATCAGATTACCTTTATTGGTGGATTCTGGCCTTTCTCTACTGACCCAGAGCCGATTTGAGCATTCTAATTTATGCTTAAAACTGAATCTTGAGTGGGCCAAGTCCTGCCAACATATTAGATAAGCCTCGAAGGAGGATGCAGTGCAGTTACACACAACAATAATGAATCACAGTAATAAAGGAATACCTCTCTAACAGCATCAATCAAACACACAGATTATTGTCTTTGCAAAGGTTTTGAAACAGCATCATAGCCTGTACTTACTGTTAGGGTTTTCCAGGTTATCTTTATCATAGGATTATGTTGGAATGCAACAGGTAATAAATACCTTACCTTGTCCTCCTTATCACAAGGTCGTAAAACATCCCCTGACATGTTTAGACTAGAGGACAAGGGCTTTAGCCAGTTTACCCAAACCCCCACTCTGTTTCTCTTAATAAATATCCCCTCGCAGGAACGAGGGTTCAGACTTCATTCCTTGAACGAGTGAACTCTCCACCTGCAGGTGTCAAAAAGGACTTACTTGTCTCCTGTGTGGTTCTTGCAAAATAAGTTGGAGTGAGCAAATCTCTAACATTTTGGTGCCGAAACCCGGGATCCCTCATACCCGCTATCTGGCTGACGAAGGAGGACGTGCTGCATTGTCGACAAGCCAGCGTCCATTAGGAGGACCTGGAGAAGAAAGTCCTGGGAAGAGAATTCTTCGCTGGGCCAGCATCTTAGGTCTGCCTTCGTCTGACAGAGGTGGATTGACGGGACCCGGCAGTGCAACGAACCAAGGGGACAAGTAAGTTAAAGGCCTGAAGTTGTGTGCACGACAGATACGGCTTTGGTTTGTCCGAGCTATGAGATACGGCTTTGGTTTGTCTGAGCTATGAGATACGGCTTTGGTTTGTCCGAGCTATGAGATACAGCTTTGGTTTATCCGAGCTATGAGATACGGCTTTGGTTTAGCCGAGCTATGAGATACGGCTTTGGTTTGTCCGAGCTATGAGATACGGCTTTGGTTTATCCGAGCTATGAGATACGGCTTTGGTTTATCCGAGCTATGAGATACGGCTTTGGTTTGTCCGAGCTATGAGATACGGCTTTGGTTTGTCCGAGCCATGAGGCCTAAAAAAGCGCTGGAGTTAGTGTGATTGAGTGTGTGACTGGTAGGATAAATTGACTAAAAAGCAGTTCTAGCGTTGATCCACGGCAATAAAACAGGCTAGTAATCTGTTGAAAGGTCAATTTAAACCTGCATTGAGGATCCTCAAAGAAAAAAAAAAAATTTGAAAAAAAATTTTGAAAACCTTAAACTACTAGAATTAAGATGGGAAATAAAAACGGTAAATCTCTACCTCTTGACGGAGATGAGAAGTACATGGCGAGTAGATTTCTTAATTGTATGCAATATATGCCGAAGTGGAAGAAAAAGTATGGAGTAGAAGGGAAGTTGAAAGTTGAAGTGTGGAAGATAGTAGTTGATGTTTTAGAAGAGAGTGTGGAAAGAAAGAAAAATAGACTGAAAAAGAAAAGAAAAGAGAGAGAATTGGATTGTGCTAAAATGTGGTTGAAAGCTTCACAAGAAAGAAGAGAACAAATCCAAAAGACAAAAGATAGAAAGTTGAAAAGTGATGAAGCCGCCATTCAATTGAGATTTGAAAAAGAATTCTGGGTACATAGTGGCATCCCATTCAATGATGCAGATGGGAGTGCTTATCAGCAACATCTTAAAATTCCGCTCCTCACTGGTTTCCCCCCTGACTTGGGCAGTTGGGTGAGAAAACACTTGGTGGAAGCGGACACTGCTTGGTTGACAAAAAACATGCAGTGGCCCAGAGACGCTGACAAAGGGATTGAGAAAGGCAGAAGTTTTGATGTATTTCATCTAGATGATGATAATGATCTAAATGAAGATACAACAATCTTCTACCAAAGTTCCCAAAGGGGCAGAGGAAGAGTTAGATACCAACAACGTCGCAAGCCACCATTCAAATCAAAACCCCCATCAGATTCAGACAACTGTTGGAACTGTGGGAGACGAGGACACTTTGCACGAGAGCGTCGTTCTGCAAAGCAATATCAATCAAAGGGTGCAGGAAGGGGCAGAGGAAAAGCCAAATTTTTAGCATGACAAGCTTCCTCCTCTTTGACCGCTTATGCTCATACAGAGAAAGAAAGAATAGATGCCCATATGACAGCAAAACATGTCATTGTCAGATTATTAGAATTTTTTTTAGATTATTAGAAGTTTTGTCCATCCAAGAAGTATGACAATGCTGTTTGTATGCCCAAATTACAAATGACTAGAGCTCAATTTGTGTTACACTAAAGTTAAAATATTCAATACAATAGTAAGGTTTTTTGTACCACAGTGGAGGTTGGATGGTCAGAAAGTTAGGTACGTTCAATTTTTGACATTCACACAATCATGCATAGGAGTCACACGGCGACAGTTAACAAGACAATGACTGCAATAGGGGCCACCTACGACTGCACCGACAGGAAAAAGTAGAAGCGAGAGAGCAGAGTATGGGATTATATGCTAAAACGTCTGCTATACAGTTACCAATAGGAGATTCTATCAAAAGAAGCTACATGAGAGATGGATTAGAATCCATTTGTCTGTGTGTTCTGTGTGTGTGTGTGTGTGTGTGTGTGTGTTCACACCCTGTGTGGGTGTGAGCTTGTGAGGAGAAAGAAGGCATGGGTAAGACAATCTCTTTCAAACCAGGAGGCAATAAATGGGAACGCCCCTGTCATAAATAGTTTTTGGTTAAAGGGAATCATTAGGAAGTGTTCAAACTCTTCCCGCAAACATTCCTATTTGCCAGTTAAATGGGCACTACAATTGACGACGAGAGTTGCAAACAACAGATAAAGAACAGTCCTTGGCAGATTATATGATCAGGACGCTCAAACTGTGTCAAAGACAAATTTACTGCTGCCTGATCTTTCCTCCTCACAGGTCGACAACCCCATCAATCCAGGAGACTGGGTCTACATCGAGGTCATCAAAAGAAGGAATTGGGCCAGCCACGACGGGAAGGACCATTCCAAGTTTTGCTGACTACACATGTTGCAGCCAAGGTTACAGGACCCACAAATGCATTAACGACGACTGCTCTCCAGGAGGAAACTGGATGGGAGCTTTGGACATCACCGCTGTGTGCCAGGATGAGAGAGCCGTTTTCAAGGTGTAAGGGCTCTACTACCAACATGGCTGCACCATCGGACGGGACCTACTTCATCCAGAAGTTCAGAGGCACTGCCTCACCTGCATCCTATGAGTGCACGTGCCTGTTCAGTACGGGTCATGGTTTTGTGGTCACAAGAGTTGTCCGATGCTGCCTGCCAACTGGACACGAGTGTGTGCGCCAGTGTGTGTGACAGACCTCACCTACAGACTAGAACATCATCAGCTGACGAAAACGCGAGCACATATACAACTTCTTGGACGTGACAGATGTGATAATGATAATGAGATGTGGATTGCGTAGATGCTGTTCTGTTGAGCATGTATTACGGAAACTTGTTGATTTGACCATCAAATATGCTTCGCAAGTAATGGATACGCTGATGTACTGTTTCTTTGTTTTTCTTTTTCTTTTTTTATTGATAGCATTCTGGTCACCTAGGCAAAGGGACCGTGTAAGAATTTTCCTGCTAATAACATCTGGCCAGCAGGTTTTTCGCTTACACAATAAGTTTGATCTGGGGTATTAAGGTAATGCCTCATCTTCACTGGAAAGTGTTGCTATCATTGTTTGTTGTTTTTATTTTTCCTATTCTTCTTTCTTCTTTATGTATAAATATGTGCTTTTTTTTTTTTCTCTTACTTGTCTTTGTTATTTGGGGTAGCATAATCATATGATAAAACAGGAGGGAGATGTTAGGGTTTTCCAGATTATCTTTATCATAGGATTATGTTGGAATGCAACAGGTAATAAATACCTTACCTTGTCCTCCTTATCACAAGGTCGTAAAACATCCCCTGACATGTTTAGACTAGAGGACAAGGGCTTTAGCCAGTTTACCCAAACCCCCACTCTGTTTCTCTTAATAAATATCCCCTCGCAGGAACGAGGGTTCAGACTTCATTCCTTGAACGAGTGAACTCTCCACCTGCAGGTGTCAAAAAGGACTTACTTGTCTCCCGTGTGGTTCTTGCAAAATAAGTTGGAGTGAGCAAATCTCTAACACTTACTCTCCGCTGCAGCGACGTAAGCGATGGTGATGCCTCCAATCTCAGAGTCGCTGAAGCGTAGCAAAAAAGTTCCATTGGGCCTTTGTTTGAGAATCAGGTGTAGATGCTGCTTGCCAATGAAACCAAATATGAGCCTTGGAGAGAAAAGAAGAGTTTGTTATTGATTACTAACAGCACGTTGCTAATATTTACTGCAAAAACAAGTAGAGTCTTTGCACCCATCACTCCAGTATGTCCTCAGATGTTTTTTGGTCAGGTCCATCACTCCCTCAAACCACTGCCAGAACGTAAACTGTCGACCTGGGAGCACTTCCTGCAAGATTGTCAGAGTCACTCTTAAAAATGTCTGTGATACCTTTCATTGTGTGTGAGCCCAAAGTTAAGAAGCGGAAGGGATAGTACAAAAAAGTTTGCACATGCAAAAACAAGCACAATGTTGATTGCACAAACACAAACAGACACTATAAAAGCTGATGTACTAAACTGGTGCACTCTGGAATGCATTGGAACAAATTGTCTATTAAACGCAATGCAATTTTGGAGCTTCTGACAAGCTGACTTGTAACCAGTCACAAAATGGAGTCACACCATATCACCTGACAAATCTTCTTTCAACTTTGCATTTCCTTGTATTGGGGTCTTTAGAATTTGATATACGTATATCCATAGCTCAAATGCAGGGCTGTGTAGGCATATGAAGAGTTTTAGGAGTAGAGGTATGTGATTTACAGCTGACATTAGAACATTAGACATTAAAAACGTGGTTTCAATAAATCCTGTACGCCAACAGTGTTTCAGAGGGAAAAGAATGGCCTGATTTGTCATAATTTTCAATACTGATTTTACAACCCTCCCCAGAAATATCTCAACCCCGTGTAAATGATGAAGTCAGCTGGGATAGGCTCCAGCACACCCGCAACCCTCATGAGGACAAAGCAGTTTACATAATGGATGAATGGACTAATTTTGGAAACATTTTGATGCTGACAGCCTGTCATCTGACAGCCTGGTTGCTGTTCTTACTGATACTTTTTTAACAAACCAGGCTTAATAAAATGTGTTTAAGGCGGGTTTTTTTTGTTTGTTTGTTTGTTTGTTTGTTTTTTTGTGTTATCATCAGTTGAATGTGTGTCTTAATACATTTGTTTGATTTATGTTTAGTGTTGTTTTGGGTGGCCTGTTTTAGTATCGTCTTTGTTACTATTAATTTTAGTCATGTTTTAGTCGAGTCAAGTTTATTCAACTAAAAGCGTGAGCATTTTATTCTTATTTTTATTTTGATCAGAATTGTTAGGGTTGGTAGATATACCGTAATTGCCGGACTATAAGCCGCACCGGATTATAAACCGCACCAGCTAAAATTTAGGGATATTTCATTTTTTTTCTTACATAAGCCGCACCAGACTATAAGCCACACGTGCACACGAGTTTTTTTACAAAGAAAGACATAGAAAGCCTTTTTAACGTTTTAATAACATACTTGAACATGTCTTTCTAAACATTGCCTGTGACGCAGCAGTAGTACCGCAGCAACGCGGAAGTGTGCACGCGAGTTATTAGCGAAGAAAGACTGGACACAGAAAGTTTTTTTAAAGCTTTAATAATATACCTTAACATTTCTTTCCAAACACTGCCTGTGACGCGGCAGTAATACCGCAGCAACACGGAAGTAATACACCAAAGTCACTGAGACGCGGCGGTAACGCGGCGGTAACACAGCAGCAACACAGCAGCAACACGGTAGCACAGCACGAACAGGGCTGGTTAAAAAAAACATACCAGTAAAAGTAAAAAAAAGAGCCGTCTTCATCTTCCTCCTGTGCACTGAAACTATCGAAGTCTTCCTCCTTAGAGTCCGATTGGAATAGCGTTAGAGATCTTTCGCCTCTCACTTTCTCAGTCTCTCTTTTGTCGTCGGTTTTATGCATTTCTTCGAGTGTGAAGAGGTTCTGTTCATGCTAATCTTATTCATGCACAAAGCGCTAAATTATATTAAACTAGCGAGCGACACGTATTGCTTAAAAGCGGCATCATATGCATTTCTTTTATCCCCCATAATGACGGTTTGTGTATAAAAGCTTCCTGTCTTTGTGTGAATGCGGGTGTGTGCGTGATGCGCGAGACGATCACGTCTTCTTCGGCGCATTATCTCTTCTTCGTCTGTCTCGCTCTTACTTCCCGCTAGAGCGCCCCCTGGAGACCGGAGGCCGTAAAAATCCATAAGTACGCTCCAGAGTAGACACAAGGTAATGTCATCAACATCGACTGCCTTTGGCATAAAAGCGGCATCATATGCATTTCTTTTGTCCCCCATG
Organism: Syngnathus floridae; assembly: GCF_059516105.1. Taxonomy (NCBI): domain Eukaryota; kingdom Metazoa; phylum Chordata; class Actinopteri; order Syngnathiformes; family Syngnathidae; genus Syngnathus; species Syngnathus floridae. Next base: position 5,159,844 of record NC_142414.1, on the reverse strand, counting down.
ATGGCGGTTTGTGTATAAAGGCTTCCTTTCAGTAATGTCCGTCTTGATCGCGTGATGCGCGAAATGTAAACACAAACTAGCACGTCTTCTTCGGCGCATTATCTTTTCTTCGCCTGTCTCGCTCTTGCTTCCTGCTAGAGCGCCCCCTGGAGGCCGGAGGCCGTAAAAATCCATAAGTACGCCACGCCGCCGTTTAAGGTTCAAAGTAACCTTCTGAATAAAATGCATTAAAAGTTCACATTCATTACAACTTGTTTTTGGTGAGCAAAATGTCAGAAGAATTGAATTTAAATGCTGATTGATTGGGTTTTAATACAATGCAGATTACTTCACTGGTTTCTTTTATATCAAACAAGTTATCAAACCAGTGAAGTGATTAAAAAAAGGAAAAACAAGATGAACTTAGTACAATTACAATGCAGATTGTCCAAACGGCGCCACTGCTTTGTGTAATCTCTGAGCGATATGGCAGAGTAAGAGAAAGGGTTTAGAGCACAGGTGTCAAACTCAAGGCCCGGGGGCCAGATACGGCCCGCCACATCATTCTATGTGGCCCACGAAGACAAATTGTGCATCAAATTCGTGTGTCATTACTAGAATTGCAAATTGTCTTCACTTTTAATAATAGCTTTTTTTTAAATATTTGACCAGTTTTTACTCGTCTGATTTCAAAACGAGTTATTTGTCAGTTTGTTTTCTAGCTTTTACTGTATATCATAGTGTTAAGAGTAAAAGTGATCAAGTCATCACAAAAATCACGAAAAAAATCTTATATAAACCGCACCAGACTATAAGCCGCAGGGTCCAAAATTTTGGAAAAAAGTCGCGGCTTATAGTCCGGAAATTACGGTATGTTAGGGTTGATAGATTAGTTTGATCCTATGCTTATGTTGGAACGTAACCTGTAATAAATAACCGAGCTAGATTAGTTTTATGCTTGTGTTGGAATGTAACCTGGAATAAATAACCTAGCTTGTGTTGTCTGACACAACGTCGTAAAACACCCCCTTTATATGTTTTGACCAGAGGTCAGGGACTTAAACTCCATCTTGTCTACTCTCATCCCCACCCTGTTTCTCTCAATAAAAATGTTCTTGCAAGAGGCCTGAGTTAGACCTCATTCGATCATCGCTGTACGCACAGCGACGAATGACTCTCCATTTGCAAGTGCTTAAAAAGGGCATACTGTCTCCCGTGTGGTTCTTGCAAAAATAAGTTAGAGTGGGCACCACTCTAACATTTTGGTGCCGAAACCCGGGATCTCTCATACCGGCCAGCTGGCCGACGGAGGATGACGCGCTGTACACCGTCGACGGGCCAGCGTCCATTAGCCGGACCTGGTAAAGAAAGACCTGGGAAGGAAATTCTTCGCTGGGCCAGCATCTTAGGTCTGCCTTTGTCTGACAGAGGGGGATTGTCGGGATCCGGCAGTGCAACGAACCAGGGGACAAGTAAGTTAAGGCCCTAAAGTTGTGTGATTGTCCTGTTGTGAAATGCGTAAAAGGTAGAGGTGCACGAGATATAGCTTGGCTTTAAGTCCCAGGGGAAGAAACAGGCTAAGAAAAGCAGAGCTTCTTTTTCGTTTATCGAAGAAGTGCGTAGATTCTTCTTTGTCTGTTTTTCCAAGCTGAGGGATCGGGCTTGGGTTAGTGTCCCGGTGGAAGGAACATGCTAAGAAACACGAAGCTTCTTTTTTGTTAATCAAAGAAGAGCGTAGATTTTTACGTTTTTCCGGCCAAAGAACAGCTTGGGTTCAAGTCCCAGTGGAAGGAACGGGCTAAGAAAAAACAAGAGTTTCTTTTTCTTAATTGAAGAAGGGCGTAGGTTCTTTTTCGTCCGTTTTTCCAAGCTGTTTGCATGAAAGTTGTGTGGTTGAGAGTGTGACTGGTAGGATAAATTGACTACAAAGAGAATTTGTTGAAAGGTCAATTTAAACCTGCATTGAGGATCCTCAGAGAAAGAAAATTTTTGAAAAAATTGTATAAACCTAAAATACCAAATTAAGATGGGAAATAAAAACGGTAAATCTCTAGCTCTTGACGGAGATGAGAAGTACATGGCGAGTAAATTTCTTGATTGTATGCAATACATGCCGAAGTGGAAGAAAAAGTTTGGAGTAGAAGGGAAGTTGAAAGTTGAAATGTGGAAGATAGTGGTTGAAGTTTTGGAGGAGAGTGTGGCTAGAAAGACAAAGGGACTGAGAAAGGAAAGAAAAGAGAGAGAATTGAGTTGTGCTAGAGTGTGGTTGAAAGCTTCACGAGAGAACAAATTCAAATGACAAAAGATAGAAAGGTGAAAAGTGATGAGGCCGCGAGTATGTTTGTCAGGCCAGAAGACAATGAGGCCACAGTGCGCAGGCGTGCTGTCCCGGCCGTTGCTCAGGACGTTGCTCAAGGCACAGCTCAAGGCGCAGCTCAAGCACAGGAGCAAGCGGGCCTTCCGCTCCTATGCAAAACTTGTATCCAAATTTAACAGACCTGCACCTTCCCCCATACAATAGAAAAAAAGGTCAGGGTCACATTGTTAGAACTCCTGTGCAAACAAGAAATATGACCAATGCTGCTAGATTTTCCCAAAATTTGGACAATGTTGATGTGTGCCCAATGATACAGGTGCTAAACCCTATTGCAGGGGAAGGCTACCCTCCACGTACATATGTTTTTTGGCCATGGACTTTGGAAGAGGCAAGAAAAGCTGTTGAAGGGGTTACCCCTGTTGCAGAAGACCCAGATAAATGGGCAGAAGACATGGCTGGAATCATACATTCCTGTAGACTGAATGGCCATGAGGCAGGAGAAGCTTCAATGTCTTCCTTGGGAAAAGACTGGGCAAAGGTTAGAGGAAATTACACAGGTAGAAATAACCAAGGGCATTTTCCCTATCCCGTTGAGGGAAATCAATTGGGAGGGGAGTATGCAGCACAATGGAATGATCTTGTGCAAAGAGTGAGAACTGCCGTAATTTCCGGACTATAAGTCGCGTTTTTTTTTCATAGTTTGGGTGGGGGGGCGACTTATACTCAGCAGCGACTTATATATGTTTTTTTTCACAAATTTTTACTTGATCATTAAGACATCACTTAAAAGTATAGTTGACCACTTCCTGTTATTTTTAGTATAGTTGATCACTTAACATGCTTTTATATCTTTATCTTGAACATATTCAAAACATAAAAAATAGAGAAAACATCAAATAAAGCAATTAACACTTTAAAGCGCCATATCCAAGTCCACTGTCTGTTTGCTCCTCTTATATTTATTATTATTATTATTTGTTTATTTATCATTTATTCAACACTCTTATTTATTCATTGTTTATGCCTTCTTGGTTTTTTTTTGTGTTGCTTGTATGCATATGTGTACTATCTCACCGAGGGATAGTGGGAACGTAATTTCAATCTCTTTGTGTGTCTTGGTATATGAAAAAAAAAAAAATCGACAATAAAGCAGACTTTGTCTTTGATAAAACAACCAAATTAACAAAACAAAAAACTACATCTGAAAAAAAATATATTTTCAGACGAAACTGGATGAGGGCGCTTTAAATTTCACCGTTGGCCGTGACTCATCAACTGGGTGGGCTTAAGAAAAATGGCACCAAAAAGAAAGTCATATTTTGCAAGTTACAAACTTCAAGTTGTAAAATATGCAGCTGAAAACAGTAATCGAGCAGCAGAAAGAAAGTTTGGAGAACCGTGATGTACCAATGGATTACTATTTCAAGTGACGTCAGTGGCACCGCGCGGCGCGACCCATGTAAGGACTACGACATCATTTGCGGTGATCATTTCTAAGTGACACAGAGGACAAAGAGTTTAAAGGAATTAAGGATTTGGAGTGACATAAAGGTTTGAAAAACTATTATGGCTTTTACGCACGCCCGGTCCTACTCTACTGAGTCGGGGGCCTGCGCTTGGCCGAGTGGCTGTCCGCGAACGGTTGGGGCTCGGACGTGGCCATTACGCACGCCCGGTCCTCTTCCATGGAGCTCTCGTGTCTGGAAGTCCACGCCGCCACACGCTTGGAAGTTTGTTTTGTGGAATAAAGAGCCGTTTACCAAACCCACGTCTATCCTTGTACTTTGTTAACGCTACAGTATAGTTATATACTAGATCTGTGGAATAAAGACGAGGCTGACGTCAGGGCGCACGACGACAAAGGACGAGGAATTTGATCGATGGATTTAATGGATTTAAAGTGCACGGATGGTTTGATAATATTATTGCTTATATTATAGTTATTTGAAATATAGTTTATCGTTATATGAGCCTGTGGAATATTTTGAAGTGCAACCGCCCACAGCCGCGCGCGGCCATTGTTGACAAAGAACGATCGATGGATTTAATGAATTGGAGTGACACCGATGGTTTTATAAACATGTTATTTATGTAATGGTTGTCCTAAATCACTCTATATGTTACGTCAGGCCCGTTCTCAACTCCTCATTTGTGTTTGTCACGTTAGCATACCTATCGTTTAGCCTGTTGCTATCGTATCGAATGATCGATGGATTTAATGAATTGGAGTGACACCAATGGTTTTATAAACATGTTATTCATGTAATAGTTGTCCTTAATCACTCTATATGTTATATCAGGCCCGTTCTCAGCTCTTTGTTTGTGTTTGTCACGTTAGCATACCTATCATTTAGCCTGTTGTTGCTATCGTTTAGCCTGTTGTTGCTCGTTCATGACTGTTTTTGGTGTGGGATTTTGTCGAATAACTTGCCCCCCAAAATGCGACTTATACTCCGGAGTGACTTATATATGTTTTTTTTCACTTTTTGGGGCATTTTATGGCTGGTGCGACTTATACTCCGGAGCGACTTATAGTCCGGAAATTTGGCAGGAATAAAACAGAAGCCTGGGGAAGATACCGATGGTTTTCGCTTAAGATTTGAAAAATAATTCAGGGTGCATGGTGACATCCCATTCAATGCTGCAGCTGAGAGTGCTTATCAGCAACAGCTTAAAAATACACTCCTCACTAATTTCTGCCCTGAAATAGGCAACTGGGTGAGGAAACATTGGGTGGAAGTGGACACTGCTAGTGTTACGACTATGAAGTGGGCCAGACATGCTGAAAAAGTGATCAAAAGAGGCAAAAGTTCTGATGTATTTCATCGAGGCGATGATGATGATGACCTAGATGAAGATACAACAGTCTTCTTCCAAGGGTCCCAGCGGGGCAGAGGAAGAGGTAGAGGCCAACAAGGTCACAGGCCGCCATATAATTCAAAATCCCCACCAGATTCAGAGACCTGTTGGAACTGTGGGAAATGAGGACACTTTGCAAGAGAGTGTCGTCAGGCAAAACAAAACCAATCAAGGGGTGGAGGAAGAGGCAGAGGAAAAGCCACATTTTCGGCATGACTAGATTCCTCCTCTTTGACCTCTTGTGCTCCTACAGAGGAAGAAATAGTAGATGTCCATACAGCATGGGACATTTTGAATACATTAAAACAAAAACCACATGTTACCTTAAACGTTGGAGGAAGTGATGTAGAGTTTTTGTGTGATACCGGGGCTTGTAAAACCATAATAAAAACTAAAGTCCCTAATCTGAAGGCCTCCAAAAATACAATTTGGGTTAAATCTTCTGATGGGCAGGTACACAAGGAGAGTATCTCCAATCCAGTTGAAGTGAGAGATAATGAAACTGGAAACATGGCTTCAGTCTCGATTGTCCTATCCCCAAAATGACCCATAAACCTGCTAGGACGAGATCTGATGACTAGATTCAGAATTGCAATAATTCCAGTAAAGGATGGCATGCGAGCATGTAGAGTGAGAGATGTTGACTCATATGCTGCACAAGCAGGTGGGCAGGTTTGCTGTTCTTGTGACATCTCTGCTGAACAGAATCCCATGCTACCAGACAGTTTGCTGAGTGAAACTCGAAAGCAATTGACGCGACCTGAATCAGAAATGACTTGTAATGAATTACATGTCACCATGAATATTCTCACTGATCCACAAGATGACTATATTGAAAGTTTTCTCAGTGACACAGAAGTAACTTTAACAATCACTGCTTTGTACACTGATCGCGGGTCATTTGCAGCTGCTGCTGTGCTCCTGCCCGCTCCTCAGAAAGACAAATATAAGTTGTCGGCTGTACCCCACATTTCATTGTTTAAACCTCACAGTATAACATGGGCAGATGTGGGTTACCGAATTAAACTTGCTGGATCTGTCACTGATTATGAGGACAAAGATGGGCGGAGCTACAGTACCAGTTGTGACATGTGGAAGCAAACAATGTGTGAAGTGGCTTTTGGAAGGGCATGCACTTATGTGCTCCCCTGACTAGTTAATGTTTTTTTGACTAAGGTGGAGGAGAGGGAATTGGCTGGGCTTCCTGAAAAACTGTGGACAAAGGGCCCATCTGATGTAGGACTTTTAACGTCCATTCCCCCAGTGCAGATCAAACCAAGATCAGAGTGGCGTCCAAGAGTTAAGCAATATCCTTTAAAACATGAGGCAATAAATGGGATTGCCCCTGTCATAAATGATCTTTTGACAGGAGGAATCACTAAGAAGTGTTCGGATTCTCCTTGCAACACTCCTATTTTTCCAGTCCAAAAGGCCAATACAATTGATTGGCGAATGATATAAGATTTACAAGCAGTAAATGATGCAGTGCAGACAAGAGCACCTAATGTGCCTGACCCACACACACTTCTAAACGTTTTGAAGCCCAACCAGAAGTTTTTCACAGTAACTGATCTTAGCAATGCATTTATCTCAGTGCCAATCCACCCAGACTCACAGTTTTGGTTTGCGTTTACCTTAAAAGGACAAAGTTATACGTACACCAGATTGCCACAGGGATTTGCTGATAGTCCAACTATTTTCATTCAAGCTATCATGGCCTGTTTGGCTGATTTTGAAATGTCAAACAAAAGCCTACTTCTAGTTTATGTAGATGATCTCCTGGTAGCCTCTGAAACTGAAGCTGCTTGCAAGAAAGACTCCTTAGCATTGTTACAGTATCTCTGCAAAACAAGGAATAAAGTGAGCAAGAACAAGCTACAATGGGTCAGACAGGAAGTGAACTATTTAGGTCACACGTTGACAGCTTCTGGAAGACAGATACAGAAAGCCAGAAAGCAAATCATTGCAGATGCACCGAAACCTGAGACAAAAAAACAAATGATGTCATTTTTGGGCCTCTGCAATTACTGCAGAGCATGGATCCCACATTATGCGGAAAAGACGCAACCGCTGCTGAATATTGTGCATGGAGTCCCCATGGCAATGACAGAAAAAATAATGTGGACACCAGTAGCAGATGATGCTTTTGTAGTGCTGAAACAGGCTCTGATGGAAACTACAACTCTTATCTTGCCAGACTACAATAAAACCTTTGTGCAAACAGCAAACTGCAGGAATGGTTTTAAGACCTCAGTGTTGCTGCAGAGTCATGGCAGTAAGCTAAGACCAATTCCATTTTATTCAAAAAAATTGGATCCAGTGGCTCAATCCTTACCAGACTGTGTCCAAGCAGTATGCACGGCAGCGCTTGCAGTGACACTATCCGCAGATGTGGTCCTCTTCCACAAAATGGAACTGCTAGTTCCACATGCTGTAGATGTGTTGCTACTGCAAAGCAAAATGAACTTTTTGTCACCCGCCAGACACTGCTACACTTCTGTCACAACCGCATATTGTGATAAAGAGGTGCACAGTCCTTAACCCAGCAATGTTGATCCCGTTGCCAGGGGATGGAACCCCACATAACTGTTTGGATGCTACAGAACACCTACAGCTGCCCAGACAAGATTTAAGTGACACACCACTTGACAAAGGGAAAAAGTGGTTTGTGGATGGATCATGTTCAAAGGTTCCTGACGGGAACAATCAAAGTGGTTATGCAATTGTGAAATTGCCAAACCAGATTGTTGAAGCAGAAAAGCTTCGATACAACAGGTCAGGGTCGGCTGCTGAGCTTATTGCACTAACAAGAGCTTGTCAATTAGCGGAAGATAAGGAAGTCACTGTATATACAGACAGTATGCGTTTTCTACTCTGTTCTATTTTGCAAAACACTGGGAGCGCAGAGGGATGACAACATCAACCGGTAGGCCGTTGCCTCCTTGTTAAAAGACTTGTTGCAGGCCATCCTTTTACCTGCTAAACTAGCTGTGTGTAAATGTGCTGCTTACACCACAGGCATAGGTGAAGTCTCAAATGGAAACAGATTAGCAGACAAAATTGCTAAAGAAGCAGCAGCAGGGAAACATGGCCATGCAATTTTTGTAATAGATTCAGAGGACACGCAACTCGTGGATAAAACTATACTGACAGATATGCAGGGCAATGCTCCAATGGTGGAAAAACGAATGCGGACGACAAAAGGTGCAATAGTGGATACAGATAATATCCACCGCATCAATGACAAACCTGTTTTACCAAAATCACTTTTTAAGGCAGCAGCAATTGCGACACATGGGCCTTGCCATGTGTCGACAGGAGTGATGAGGTCCATCATACATCAACAATTCACTACCTTTGGTTTAGATGCTTACTTGAAAAAGTTTTGTAAAGCATGTCCTGTTTGTGTGAAACGTAATCCACAAGGAAACATGAGACCTAAGAGAGGCTCATTTCCGAAACCGTCTTACCCATTTCAAATCATGCACATGGATTTTATTGAGCTCGCATAAAGCGGACCTCACAAATAGTGATGATTGATGCATTTTCCAAATGGGTGGAAATAGTTCCATCTAAACGAGCAGATGCCTTAACAGTGGCAAAAGCCATTTGTAAAGCCATCATACCGGCTCATGGCATCCCATTTACAGTGACAATGGTCCACACTTTGTGGACCAAGTTGTACAGAACATGGCTGTACACCTTGGGATAACGTTAAAAAAACCACTGCGCTTGGCATCCTTCGAGCGCTGGCCTTGTTGAACGAGCGAACTCTACTATCAAAAGCAGGTTGAAAAAATGCATGGAAACAACAGGCAGACCTTGGCCAGAGTGTCTAGACTTAGTGAAGCTCTATATTAGAATCACTCCCACTTCAGAAGGGCTAACACCTTTTCAAATCATCCACGGGAGGCCATATAGACTACCTATGTTCCCTGCAGATTTACAAATGGCAGATGAAGAACAGTCCTTGGCAGATTACATGATCAGAAGGCTCATACTGACAGATGTGTGAAATGCAAATTTACTGCTGCCTGATCTTTCATCCTCACAGGTCGACAACCCCATCAAGCCAGGAGACTGGGTCTACATCAAGGTCATCAAAAGAAAGAACCGGGCCAGCCCATGGTGGGAGGGACCATTCCAAGTTTTGCTGACTACCCCCCCCCCCCGCAGTAAAGATTGCTGAACGGCCCAGCTGGATTCACCTCAGCCACTGCAAGTTGCAGAGAGTGCTGGACCCCTAATTCGGAGTGGTGGGGAAGGCTGACTACAAAGGGGCCTCATCGTTTAGGGTGGGGCGTCTCAATGTTGGTGAAGAATCCATCGATCCCCACTCTGCTAGGCGAGGGGATGTCCCGGTGTCTCTGCCATCCTAGTAGCAACAGGGCTCCACATGCCAGGTGGATCCTCTGCTGCGTTGTGGTTGGAGCGTGCTATGGTCTATGGACTCACTTGAACAGATCAAGTGACAATGTTGACCGTGGAAAACAATGAGAACTTTGAGGACTGGTCATGGGACCCCAGAAACCCATACGAAACCAACACTTGGGAGCGGTATGTAAAGTTCACTGTGAGAGCTCACACACAGGAGAGGTGTTATGTGTGTTCGAAACTCCCCCCCTTCCTCCACACAAGTTCACTTGGAGGCCAGAATGTCACTGAAGCAAAATGTATGGCATCCATGGGAGGAGTTGGATATCAACACCGTGCTGTCACAGTCAGTGATGCCGACCCTTCCCGCCCTGGACTTGCAGACGGTGCCTGTGATCAGCTTTTCTGGAGAAATCTCAATGTGACTGTTATAGGACGGACATTGCTGCAAGTGGCCTACACAGTGAGACCAGCTGGAGTGAATTACACGTTACATCCAAGGTAAAGAGGCCCATAAATGCATTAACGACGACTGCTCTCCAGGAGGAAACTGGATGGGAGCTATGGACATCACCGCTGAGTGCCAGGATAAGAGAGCCGTTTCGAGTGGTCAGGGCTCTCCCACCGACATGGCTGCACCATCAAACGGAACATACTTCATACAGAATGGCTGGTGGCTTTGTGGTCACAAGGTTTATCCGATGCTGCCTGCCAACTAGACAGGAGTGTGTGCACCAGTGTGGGTGACAGACCACACCTACAGGATACAACATCATCAGCTGACGACAGCACACAACTCTTCTGGACGTTGACGCAGGGCGGTTGCAACCTTTGACCCTCATGACCCTGTCTGGGGTGCGAATGTTCCTGACGACCATAAAGTATGGTCTGTCGGGGACAAAGTTGTTCATGCGCTTTTTCCTTGGATCGGAGTTGGAAAACAATCACTCTTCATCGAGACAATTAACTATCGTTTTCAATCCTTTGTGAATCTCTCACTGCAAATCAATGATGGACAAAATAGAGAGATTCAGGCAATTAGACTGATGGTGTTGCAAAACAGGATGGTTCTAGACTTGTTGACGGCAGCACAAGGTGGTGTGTGCCACATTATTGGGACTTCCTGTTGCACATACATACCAGGAGAAAATAACACACACATCAACGACGCCATGAATTCACTGAAGAACTTACAGCAGGCCATGTCAAAAGACAAAGTCCCACATCAATGGGATTCCTTTTCATGGCTATTCTCTGGCAACTGGTGGCAACTGCTGTTGAAATTTGTGACTCCTGTGCTTGTTGTGTGGTATTGTTGTGCTTGTTTACGACCTGTGTTATCCCATGTTTGAAGTCTGCTGTGACGAGGGTTGAGTCTTCTACCGTAGCACAAGTACATATACAACTTCTCAGACATGACGGATGTGATGACTATAATGTGCTGCGAAACGTGGATTGCGTGGATGCTGTTTAGCTGATCATGTTTTACAGAAACTTGATGATTTGACCATCGAAAATGCCTCGCAAGTGATGGATACAATGATGTACTGTTTCTGTGTTTTTCTTTTTCTTTTTTTATTGATAGCATTCTGGTCGCCTAAGGCAGAGGAATCGTGTGAGACTTTTTCTGCATTGAAACATCTTGCCGCAGGTTTTTCACTCACACACTAAAATTGGACTGGAGTATTGAGGAAAAACCTCATCTTCACTGGAAGTTATTCCTGTCATACTTCATAATCCCCAACCCGTCCACTATCATCTCTGTTTTTTCATTAATCTTTTTTATTATTTTTTTTCTATTCTTCTTTCTTCGTTATATTTTCTTGCTTGTATTTGTTGATTGGGGTGACATAATCATATGATAAACAGGAGGGTTGATAGATATATGTTAGGGTTGATAGATTAGTTTGATCCTATGCTTATCTTGGAATGTAACCTGTAATAAATAACCTAGCTAGATTAGTTTTATGCTTATGTTGGAATGTAACCTGTAATAAATAACCTAGCTTGTGTTGTCTTACATACGTAACGTCGTAAAACACCCCCGTATATGTTTTGACCAGAGGTCAGGGGCTTCAACTCCATCCTGTCCACTCTCACCCCCACCCTGTTTCTCTCAATAAAAATGCTCTTGCAAGAGGCCTGAGTCAGACCTCATTCGATCATCGCTGTACGCACAGCGACGAATGACTCTCCATTTGCAAGTGCTTAAAAAGGGCATACTGTCTCCCGTGTGGGTCTTGCAAAAATAAGTTAGTGGGCACCACACTAACAAGAATTGTCCATGACTTGTCCAGTTTTAGTCAAACATAACTGATGACATTTTAGTCTAGTCTTAGTAAAAAATAAGCGATGACATCTTAGCAGAGGTGGCAAATTCAGGTCCTAAAAGTAAACGCTGCCACACTTGGGCTTTAACCATAGGTACTTCTAGTCAACCAGCAGTTAAATGACCTCATTCAATTGCTGGTCGAGTTTAGGCATCTGTGGCTAAAGCCAAACTGGGTCAGAGTTTTACTTTTTGAACCTGGATTTGCCACCTCTGCAATTTAGGCTAGTTGAGTTTTAGCCGATGAAAACTGATGGCATTTTAGTCTAGTTTTACAAAAAACGTAGTTTTTGTATTAGTAAATTAGTAGTATTTTTTGACACTTCAGTAATCCAATTCTATTTTAGCCAAATCCATTTGGGATTCTGTAGTCGTGGGAATACATACATTTTAGACAAGGAAGATGTTCTTATTTGAATTATGTTCTACAAGATATTTTAAAGTTAAAAAAAGTCCCAATGATCGTTGTCACGCACACATCTGAGTGTGGTGAAATTTGTCCTCTGCATTTAACCCATCCCTGTGTGATTTTGATCCATCCCCTTGGGGAGACGGGAGCAGTGAGCAGCAGCAGTGCCGCACTCAGGAATCATTTGGTGATCTAACCCCCAATTCCAAGTTGATGCTGAGTGCCAAGCAGGGAGGCAATGAGTCCCATTTTTATTGACTTTGGTATGACCCGGCCGGGGTATAAAACCCACAACCTTCCAGTCTCAGGGCGGACACTCTACCAACAATGTTGGAAGTACACGCGTCCATTTCAATAAGATAGCATCAAAATGCCCCCACCCACCCCATCGCTAGTTTGTGTTTGTGTTTAGTTAGTTTGCTAGTTTTTGGCGTGTGACGGCAGCATCCCCCCCCATTGAACTATTATCTTTCACTGTGACACAGCCGTCGTAAGCTACTCCCCACATCCCCTGCCCGTTGAGGAATACCAAACACTGCCTCACCCCTGTCGACCCTCCCCCCACCTCTCCCCGGAGCGAATACTTTTCTTTCTGGTCCATGTACTAACATGATCAGAATTTAAGAAAATCAACTTCAGGAATGACCATGACATTTTGTAATATTTGTTATCTCATTTTAGTAGCTGAAACATTTTGTTTTTATTTTCGAAGCACACTTAATTTTGTTTTATTTATCTAAAATTTGGCATTTCAGATTTAGTAAGTGTTGTTGTCATGTGACCAGCATTTTGGTTCCTCTCATATGATAGTCTCACTGACAACGATATTTTGTTTTGTAATTTTTGTTGTCGACAGCAACACTATATATGTTGCACTATATCTTTATTTTATTACATGTTTTGTTTCAAACAAACTGACTTTAGGTTGTGTTTAAAATGGAGACATCCAGGCCAATTCCTGGCACAACTTGCATTGCTCACCTAAACATTGTGTATAAAATCAAGATTTACTTAGTTTTGAATGACATATCCATAGAATGACTTTGTCATCAAAACTAATTTCATATATTTAGGGACAGGAGCTTCTGGTATAGAATTCTATGTAAAAAATTATGAGGTGTATGTGTGTGATGTACCTTATTGAACTGAGGCCAGGAAACCATCATGTTGCTGAAGTCATCGGTGAATTCTGGTTTGTCAAATATCTTCTGGGCCAGGAAGTGTTGGTTATAGTGGTCGAGGTTGTGCTGCGTCTGGACCTCTGAGGTGAATTTACTGTTGAGAGTGCTGCACATGAGCTTCCAGGGTACCCGCTCCGGCACCACAAACGGCACTCTGTCCTGACATCAACAGAGGCATCTGTGAATGGCAACTATCTACATTTTCGTGGAGATGAGCAATTAATAAAAGGTAACATTTCCACAATATTCAAACATGTTTGGTGTTCATATCAGTGCACTTCATTTGACCTCATTTCAGCCAGTTGTCATGAGCACAAGTTTGGTTTTCACCAACAAGTTTGACACTCACCAACCAAAGTACTTTTAGGAGTTTGATCTATGATTGGTGTGGTGTATTTTGTTTAGATTCAGAAAACTTAATTCAGCCCCGCTGGTGAAATAAGGCAGCAGAGAAAGGCACAATGAGAAACTAGTTTATGGCCTATCAATAAATAAATTGACACAAAATGTGGAATATTGAGATCACAGTTGTGAGTTCAAGGGGAGAATCTGAGACCTTCTGGTTATGCTGTTTGTTTGACAAGGGTGTGCCCTGAGTAAAGATTTTTCATTTGATTTCTGCATTAGCGTTTTGCAATAGCTGCTTGGCTAGCTGCCATGTGTATCACTTATGTACAAAAGTTAGTGTGTTTCATATGTGTGATAAAACATTAGTGGTTAACCTTATTCAATAATATTGCATCAGATATATATAGTGCATTTATCGACATACAAAGATGCTTTACAATGCATACATAATTCATGTGCTCAAACATTCACACTCTGGCAGTAGAACCGTATTTTTCGGACTAAAAGTCACTCCGGAATACAAGTCGCATCAGCCATAAAATGCACAATATGGAGGAAAAAACATATATGTCGCACCAGAGTATAAATCGCATTTTGGGGTAAATTTATTCTACAAAATCCAACACCAAAAACAGGCATGAACCACCAACAACAGGCTAACGATACGGTATGCTAACGTGACAAACACAAATGAGAAGCTGAGAATGGGCCTGATGTAACATTAACACTGATTCAAATGACTATAACATAAATAACACTTTTATAAACCATCTGTGTCACTCCAAATCATTAAAGCCATCGATCGAGTTCGTCTTCTTTTATGTAAACAAGTCTGACGTCAGCGGCGCGTTGCAGTTCAAATTTTTCTACAGGCCCATACAATATATAAACTATGTATGAAATAACAATATAAACAACAATTTTATCAAACCATCCGTGTCACTCCAAATCTTTAAATCCAACGGAATCTTCATCTTGTGTCACTTTAAAAACACACACACACACACACACACACACACACACACACACACACACACACACACACACACACACACACACACACACACACACACACACACACACACACACACACACGCACGCACGCACACACACACACGCACAGCTGTCAGACTAGATATCAAATAAATGTAATATAAGCAAGAATTTTAACGAACCATCCGTGTCACTCCAAATCATTAAATCCACCAGAATATTCATTCTCTGTGCCAAAAAAAAAAAAAAAGACCTACTACGTGCGCCGCTGACGTCAGCCTCGTCATCAGCTACGGCCCCAATTATTCCACAGATCTAGTATATAACTATATATTGTAGCTTTACCAAAGTACCAGGCAAGAAGTGGGTTTGGTAACCGGCTCTATATTTCAAAAATCAAGAGCTCAACATATGAGCCAACACATGCAAGCGCCCTGGATTTCTCAATCAATCAATCAATCAATCAATCAATCAATCAATCAATCAATCAATCAATCAATATGTACACAGCACAAAGCAGGCGATAAAAAGTCCAGTGGGACTCCATGGAAAAATATTGAACATGTTTGAAAAGAACGGCAGAGAGAGACGGAGATAAGAGAATTGAGAGTCACATGAAAGCTAAGACAAGGAAATATGATGAAGCGTACATAGCGCTCGGCTTCAGTGCGACTACGATGGGAGACAAGGAAAGGCCGGTGTGTTTACTGTGCCTTACAATGTTGGCAGCAGACGGTACGAAGCCAAATAAATTAAGGCGGCACTTATAAAGTGATTGCACCCCAATAACGCTGATAAGATGCTTGAGGTTTTTCAGCGAAAACGGGCTGAATATTGCCAACAATCATCCCACTTTGTGAATGCAACTTCAGTCAATCAGGAAGCACCTGTAAGCATCATATAAAACAGTGTACCAAATTGCTCAGTGCAAGAAAAAACACCATTGCAGAAGAGCTGATACTACCTGCAGCCGTGGATATGGTCTCTGTCATGCTGCCTCATTTTGAGCACAAATTGTTTTATTCATTTTTGTTTTGTAGGTTAAAACGTTTTATATATTGTGCTCCTGAGTTAATGTTGCTGGTTACTTTGAATTGAACATCATTTATTGCTGTTATTTAATTGAATATTATGTATGTTTATTATTATTTTATTGTACGTTTTCCAGCATAAAATGGCAGTTGGTCAAGAATGTTTATAGTTTAAATAATTATAATTTATTTTTAATTTCAGGCAAAGTGATGCACATTGAATCTGTTCTGTTACAGACTAAAAAACAATGTTATTAATAATTATTCTTTATTGTAAGTTGATCTTTATTTTTTATTTACATTTTGTTTTCTTTAATGTTAATAACATGGGGGGGGGGGTGCGAAATGTTTTCTTCTCTCTATGGGGGGGCATCGCAGAAAATTATTGAGAAGCACTGGTATAGAGAAAGATTCGCCGTATGACTTCGTTTTGTTGATGGTTCGGTTCCTTCAATCCATGGAAACAACAGACACAGTAAAGTGGTAAGCTTGAGATGACACAAAAATAATAAACTGTATTTCACTTTAATAATATTGAGTGTCTATGCACTCGTTTTCATACCATTAGCATCAGTCCTTCTGCTGATTGTTGATTGCTTTGCGCTCTGTTTTCAGTTCTTGTGAGTGTATTTTGAGTAGTTGTATCATATGAATTGCATCGAAGGTGCTGTATTATTTTTTTTGACTGTATTTTGGTTTTTAATAAACGTGAGTTCGCTGACTGATGCCTCGGTAATCTATGGATGATGATACAACATGTGTTGGCGTACCAGAACAGGACATTGTGTGTGGCGTTCCATCAGATGCACATGGTAGCCTGTGTATGTTTACCACAGCTAGCTTCGAGACACGACTGACACGACAGATATGATATCAGGCATTGTTCACAACGGGGTTCTTCTTTTTTTTTTTTTTTTTTTTTTTTTAGGCATTATCCACAGCGTGCCATAAAAGGGAGGTTTGCATTTAGGTATTTTGGGTGAAATGTGCACAGACTGTCAGACTGCTAACACGGGTTAGCTATGTCACTCAAGTACTAAAAATACTTCTGTTTATATTACGGACTCTGATTACCAGTCAGTACTGAGCATGTGCGTCACAGACAAGGCATTAGTGGGAGAAGAGCCATTTTCGAGAGAAAAGTACAGCAGCAAGTAAAAAATTTATAAATAAACAATTCATTCACTGTTCCAATTAATTGTTGACGATTTTGATCGTTTGCATCGCCGTGATTGGTCAACTAATCTTGGCAGCCCCGATTTGAGTTGTACCAATAGAAATTTAAAGGATGATTCCATATTTTATTTCCTTTTGCTTGGTCTAAAATATAATTGTTACTGACTACCACATTTTAGTATTTCTTAAAGCCAGAAAGTTTTACTACAAATTTAAAAACCTGAACCATCCCCGAGACTGGTGATTCTACAATTTATGCCAGGGGTGATAATTGTCACATGACAATCTTAAAATGTTCCTGAAAAACTTGCAAGTGTAGGAAATAAATATTTTACAATAATGACTGTTAGAATTTTGGAATGAATATAATTGATGTCAAAGGAAAATGTAAGTTTTAAACTTATAAGTTTGTCCATCAGTAAAAAAATGGGTTGTGGTCCAACTTTTAAGTACCACTGCACGGAGAAAAGGTTTCACTTACTGGTTCAGAAAAAGCACAATCCCAAATGATGGTAGCCAGCGCATTGTTGTCTTGGCTGCCATGAACAATGACGACGAGTGGTAAAGAGATCATCTGGAATGACATATATTCATCGTGTGATATTTACACTAGTCCTTGGTTGATTGAGGTTTAC
Organism: Syngnathus floridae; assembly: GCF_059516105.1. NCBI lineage: Eukaryota > Metazoa > Chordata > Actinopteri > Syngnathiformes > Syngnathidae > Syngnathus > Syngnathus floridae. The sequence goes on along the minus strand of NC_142414.1, from coordinate 5,142,213 downwards.
TTTGGTATACACATTTCACAGTAATAGCCAATTGAGTTGAATGAATAGATGATGTAAAGCACATTTAAAAACAAACCTGGATTTTATAGGGAGTGTCACAGCCTGTGATGGTGATCTCTGTTGAAAAGAGGAGAGCAAACTTTTCCTCTGTCACAGACTCAGATCCCTTTCTGTCTGCTCTCTTGATCTTTTTGATTGACTGTCGCATACAAGTTCAAATTTTAACTTGTTACCAGAGTGCAGTCATTTCAAAACTGCAAGATGAAAAGTGATGTGTAATATACCATATTCCTGAAGGTGGCACATGTGCTCTTGGTAGCCGTGTTATGTTCCAGGACCGCTGTGTTATTGATCACTGACTGAACATCCTCACTGCAAATAATAACATGCCATGTCTTAATTGGCCTGAAAAGCCCTTGAATGCATAAACTAACATCTATGATGTCATTATTATTTTGTTCTTTAATTTGATAAAATGACAATTTTAATTAAGCAGGTACAGCATGAAAGAAAGTTGTTGGCTCCAAAAATCTGGAGTTCCTTCTTAAAATCTGGAGCTCTGTCTTAAAGAAATGACAAACGCAATGGAAAAGGCTAGATACAGGAAGTGACTGTGCTCTTCAAGGCAAGGAGCCAAACAATCAATGAACTAATGTTTTGTACCGTAACGAGCGTCCCTATCTAACACCCAAAATACAATGTTAATTGTTGAAGGGCTCTTTTTTTTTTTTTTTTCATCCACACCAACAAATTCAATTTTTTTACTTGATTGCTCAGGGAATCAAAGGAGTAGTAGCAAAAAAATGGATGAGTGAACTATTTTTATTTATTCAGAGGATTACAGAAAGGTTTTATTTAAAGCATATATGTATGCCCACACACAGGCCGAATTCACTAAGCAGAGAGGCAAGCCATTATCCAAGAGTACAACCCAGATGTATTTCATTAGTTGCCAGACTCCAGAAGAAGCATAGACTACGCTGAAAGCTATTCTGACAAAGATAACTTGGCAATTAAACTGTTTCTATAGAAAACATGTTTCCAATGTGTGTTTCTAATGATTGCATTGGGAAATTCTAAGCATTGGAAAACCAAATTCAATACTTGGTGGATACACAGCGGAAACCCGGATAAAGACGTAATGTTATGTTACATTCTTGGTTTGATGTATTCAAATTTATCATGAGTTACTCACCTGGGTGTGATGTTCAGGTTTCTGGCCTGGAGCTCATTAATGATTTGTGCTTTTAGAACCACAGGCTTTCCAGGTGCAATTTTCTCACCCAGCAGGTAGCGCACAGTTGTGGAGAACTTGGACTGCGTCTTGATAACTTGAGGGGGCTGCTTGTCCACAACAAGAGAACTTAGAGAAGAGAACAAGAGAATTAAACAAGATAATTAAACACAAAGTGAAGTCAAAACATTTTAGTATGCACAGAAGTGTTCATTATGACAGTTGTTGCAGCTTTGTAGCGCTATAGCGCATCATACTGAGCAAGCTATAACTCAGTTTTGACCTTGTCATCATACTTGCCAACTTTCCCGATTTAGGCGGGAGATTACCGACTTTTAACGCTGTCTACTGCCTGTCCCCTGATCTGTCATTTCTCCCACGAATCTCCTGCTTTTACAGTGAAGTAAACAGTTTAAATTGTGGGCAATGTGACACAACACGGCTCCTCCTTGCTGCGTAGCCAACCGAAGTGTTTCCCTCGGTGCGATCTGCTCTACACGAAGGCTCCACTCCCCGGCCCGTGTGTCCAGCGACGCAAGCAGGTGGGCTCCACCCAAACGGCCGATGTTGGTCAACATCAATTACAGTACTCTTAAAATATCATTGCAATGAAAAGCAGCTGGTTGGGGATCCCCTACTTCCGGGTGTCGATAAATACGTCAATGGAAACAAGACTGTATTGAAGCAAACGTAATGATCAGATCACACAAAAGGAACATTTAAAAACATACAGGAGAATGAAGAAAAGGACCAGGTGACGGTTGTGAGTGTTTAATGTTATATAAAAGTTCTGCTGTCCCATGTTTTCTGCACATCACGAGCTAAAATTAAAAAGCACATCAGCAGAGAGACAGTTGTTTTGTCTCATCTGTTTACGGACAGATGTTATGTTCCATTATTAGCCATGCTGCAAGATGATACTTTCTCCTCTCAGCAGAATAATGCAATTGCTTTCAAAGGCTGCAATTGACGCCAAACTCGATTTTTATGTCAGCTTGGTGTGTTCAAACTATCTCTGATTTTTTTAAAGAATTTTTCTACAGCCTGTTACTAAGTGGTCTACAGACTGATGCCGGGCCTCTGACTGCAGACCGCTATGGTAGGGTCCGAAACCCTGATGGGGGAAAAAAAAAATCAACTTTTCACAACACAAAGTTGGCATGTATATATCACATAAGGCAAGAAACCGGTTGACGCATAACACCCCATCCCTTTGCCCGTGCGGCCAAAGAAATTGTGGGCTGATAGGCCATTCAAAATAAATCTCCCTATTTTTTCATGCCTATGAAAAAGAAATCCTATTTTTCACAGCCCAAAGTTGGCAAGTATGTGTAATGTATCTAAATGAGAACCTACCTTTGAACCAGAAGCTGCAAAAGTTGTCTTAGCCTTTCCTGCAACTCTGGGATTGGTTCCACGATCAGCATTAATTCCTGTCTCAGCTTCCCATTCACCCCAAGAAGCTGCTCACACCTGACACATGATCACATGAGGCACATTGATCTTAAGAAACTTAATGATATTGAATTGAGGCAATGCATACTAGCTGCCTCCACAGTTCCTCGAATCCTCCATATTGTGGCTGATATGCTGATATCAGCTGAGTTACTGTCCGTTCCTTTTTATGCCATTTTGTTCGTTTGTTTGCGCGTATCATGTCTAATCACTCGTCATAAGTAGAAGGGCACTGTATTCTTACTGGTCAATGCCCAAGAACCACTCGAAGGATGACATAGGTTCTGTCACACTTTGTGGCAAGACGAACAAAAAAGCTGACATGCCAGACTTTCGTCGTAGTGGTCGTGATCGGTCCCATACGCCAGCCATCCAATCGTTGATTATGTACGCAACACAGGCTAAGACACGTCAAGGCAATTCAAAATATGCCACGACACACTACGTTTGTCTTTGACAAATCTATCGGCTCATCATTGGGCTACATTTGTGTACTCTGACGTCGGACTAGAGACTACACGAAAGAAGTAAGGCATTACAGCGGAGCCTCGGTTTTCGAACGTCCCAGTTCTCGAACAAATCGGTATTCGAACAAAAAATTCGAGATTTTTTTGCTTCGGATGTCGGACGAAATTTCGGTTGTCGAACCTCAGGAGATGAGCCGAGAGGACCCGCATGCCAACTGACTCCGTTCGTTATTACATTCTCGTTACTCTGAGGATTGTATCAACTCTGATCATGCCTCCAAAAGGAAGCGAGTGGGAGCAGTGAAGTTGATCATGGCGAAAAGAGGAAAGCAGTGCGCAAAACGGTTGAATTTAAAAAAGAATTAGTCGCAAAATATGAGTCCGGTGTGCGTGTGTCAGAGTTGGCGCGGGAGTTCTGCATGGCAAAATCGACAATAAGCTCGATCCACATGAACTTTGATACAGTACGTATATTGTATGTTATCTTTCATTAGAATTTCTGCAGGTTTTTTTTGGTTTTGTTTTTTGAAATTAAGAAAGAAAATGTTTTTGCTGTTTTTGTTGCTCACGAACTTTGATGCAGTACGTATACTGTATGTTATCTTTCATTAGAATTTCTGCAGTTTTTTTTGTTTTTGTTTTTTGAAATTAGGAAAACGTTTTTGCTGTTTTCTTTCACAAGATCTTTGAAATGTTGTCTTTCATTGGTAAAAATAAAAAAAATGTTTTTATGTGCTTTTTTTCCCCTCACAATTTAAAAATATATCTTTTACTATTAGAATGCAACACACAAGCGAGTTGCTACAGATACGGCAATATATTCCCCAGCCTAGCCTACTCTATTAATTCAGTTTGTTATTTATATTATTTATTTATACCAGTGTTTCCCAACCTTTTTTCATTCACGGCACACCTTTTCATTGGAAAAAATCTCGAGGCACACCACCAACGCTATCTGTTGAGTGTTACACCAGCTTCTATATTAAAATCAGTTATATTACAACAAAAGACGTAAAGTTTCTATATATGTATGAAGAGTAGAATAGTTGAATAGAAATAAATACTAAATATTCTTTACATTATATTTCTTTTGTAAATAAAAGTGACAGTTTTTGAAAAAAGGTTTTAGACAGTGTAAGGATAAACTATTGAAAGTGATTGTGATTAAAATCCAAAAGAATCAATATGACTTTGTTTACTGTTTTAGACTAGCTCTATAAATATTGCGACAATAAGAACAAAGTCACTTTTAAAAACGCTCTGGTGTTCTGACAGCGACTGAGTGGCTATCACAGTCGAGGTGTCTCGACTTGACTGTGTATTTTATGTTGATGAAAAATGAACAATCCAGGTTCTCCCGTTGAACTACATGCTCTGATTTCCATCGGACCGAAAACGCACCACAGCCGTCATAGTATCACTGTTAGTAAAAGCACACAGCAACACACACATTAACTGAGTATGTGCCGATGCCACAACATGAAATTTCAAGATTCTCCGATTTGCCACGCATGCACGATTAGCAAGTGGCTGACCAGGCCTTGCGCTAACTGACCAGTGGTTTGGCGATCCTGTTTACAATGCGCTCCGTAATTAATGTTAACCAGCTCAGTGGCCTAGTGGTAGAGTGTCCGCCCTGAGACTGGAAGGTTGTGAGTTCAAACCCCGGCCGGGTCATACCAAAGACTATAAAAATGGGACCCATTGCCTCCCTGCTTGGCACTCAGCATTAAGGGTTGGAATTGGGGGGTTAGATCACCAAATGATTCCCGAGCGCGGCACCGCTACTGCTCCCCTCTCCCCCAAAGGATGGATCAAAATCACACGGGGATGGGTTAAATGCAGAGGACAAATTTCACCACACCCAGATGTGTGTGTGACGATCATTGGGACTTTATTTATTATTTATTTATTTAATGTTGAACAATTTCCCACGGCACAGCTGAACATATCTCATGGCACATGGGAAACACTGATTTATACATTACCTACTCACTTATTTATACAGTTTATGGTGTAAAATAATGAAAATGTGCTTTAAAAAAGCGTTTTTTTTGGCTTGGAATGGATTACATTTTCTTCCATTATTTGTAGTGGGAAAACATGATTCAGAATTCGAACGATTCACTTCTCGAAAAGCCTTCTGAAACGGATTGTGGTCGAACTCCGAGGCTCCACTGTACTTTGTGTTTAATCTATGGTTTCACAATGAATTATTTATTCAAAGATGATAATCGCAATAATATATTTTAGGTCTCTAGAGTGAGCCTAGTCAGGCAATTAGCCATAAGGTATATGTAATCATAATACATATTTATAACATACTCCTTTCATGAGAGACAATGGCAGACCTTTGCCACCAGACTGAAACAATGAGTAAACAAGCTGGCGCATTGGTCAGAACACTGATTTGATTGTTAGATCAATTGATTTGAAAATGTAAACATAATGTCTGACGTCATGATGCGCCGCGGATGGCCGCCACGGTGAGTCGCTCTCTGTTTCTTTGTCTTATTTTGTGTGTTTTCTGTGTCTTCTGCTGTCCATCCCGGATCACTTTTACTAGAGAAGCACTGTTATACATCGGTCAGTCTTCTTCTGGTATTTTCTCTCCTGTTCTCTCTGATTCAGACTGTTTGTCGGAGACTTTAGCCGGAGCGGCGGTGCTATACAAGCTAGTGCGACGGCGGCGACGCGGAAAACGAGCCGGAGCCCTCGTAAAGCTGAGGCAGAGAGGGTTCCGTTCTGCCCTACCGTCAATTTATCTGGCGAATGTCCGCTCCCTGGCGAACAAGATGGACGAACTGCTGCTCCTCACTTCAAGGAACACGGACTTCAGCAGATCCGCCACGCTGTGTTTTGTTGAAACGTGGCTTAGCGAACGAGCCCCCCACCACGCCATGGAGTTAGCTGGGTTTCGGCTAACGCGTGCAGATCGCAGCTCTCCGGAAAATCAAAGGGAGGTGGTCTCTGTTTCTACATTAATGAACGTTGGTGTACTGATGTCATGGTGTTGAAAGAGTTTTGCAGCCCTCTCCGAGAAACACTTTTCATAAACTGCCGGCCGTTCTATTCACCACGGGAGTTCTCCTCGATCGTCATGGCGGCTGTTTACATTCCACCACACGCACGTGCGAGTGAAGCCACGCAGATGCTGGCTGACCAGGTGACAGACATGGAGAAACTTCTACCAAATTCACTAATCATTGTTCTGGGTGATCTTAACAGGGCGAACCTCGCACACGAACTCCCCAGATACAGACAGCACATAAGGTGTCCCATCAGAGGGGCACAGACACTGGACCACTGCTACACCGTAATTAAGGATGCATACCACTCTGTGGCTCGTGCAGCTTTAGGACTCTCGGACCACAGTCTAGTTCATCTGATCCCGGCCTACAGACAGAAACTAAAAACTTCTAAGCCTGTGGTGAGGACTGTGAGGAAGTGGACAGTGGAGTCAAGGCAGGACCTCCAAGCCTGCTTTGACTGCACCGATTGCAGAGTTTTTGAAGGTGCAACTTCAGACCTGCATGAACTCACTGACACTGTCACATCATACATCAGTTTTTGTGAGGATCTGTGCGTGCAGACTAAGACCTTTTGCACGTACAACAACGACAAACCTTGGTTAACACCGAACCTCGGGAGGCTGCGCAAAGTCAAGGAGGAGGCCTACAGGAGCGGTGACCGGGACCTTTTCAAGCAGACCAGAAACACACTGAACTGAGAGGTAAGGACAGCCAGGAGGTGTTACGGGGAGAGCCTGGAGAGACACCTCTCTGCCAATCCTGATCCCTCAACAGTGTGGAAAGGTCTGCAGAGCATCACGGGCTTCAAGAAACGAACCCCCCGTCCTGTGGCGAGCCCAAGGCTTGCTAACCAGCTAAACAGGTTCTACTGCAGGTTTGATCGGTCCTCCCACACAACGGGACCTCCTGCAGCACAATCTACATACTCACCTCCCCCCACAACTGCTCTGTCCACACCTCCATCACCGTGGTCACCGACTCTCTCTCTTGCAGAGGCCGCGTCCGCACTCCAGATCCGCGAGGAGGAAGTGCGCCAGATGTTCCGGAGACAAAAGATCAGAAAGGCACCGGGCCCAGACGGCCTGTCACCTTCCTGCTTGAAAGTCTGCGCTGAGCAGCTGGCGCCCACCTTTGCACGGATCTTCAATCGTTCCCTGGAGCTGTGTGAGGTGCCCTCGTGCTTCAAGAGCTCCACCATCGTTCCAGTGGCCAAGAAGCCCGCCATTACAGGTCTGAATGACTATAGACCTGTTGCACTGACATCTGTGGTCATGAAATCTTTCGAGAGGTTAGTGCTGAACCACCTGAAGGATGTCACGGGCCCCCTGCTTGACCCCCTCCAGTTTGCCTACCGGGCAAACAGGTCGGTGGATGATGCGGTTAACATGGGACTGCACTACATCCTGCAACACCTGGACACCCCAGGAACGTACGCCAGGATCCTGTTTGTGGACTTCAGCTCGGCGTTCAACACCATCGCTCCTGACATCCTCCAATAGAAGCTCATCCAGCTCGCGGTGCCTGCCTCCACCTGTCAGTGGATCACCAGCTTCCTGACCAACAGGAGACAGCGTGTGAGGCTGGGGAGCATCACATCTGACACCCGGACCACCAATACTGGAGCCCCTCAGGGGTGCGTCCTCTCCCCACTGCTCTTCTCCCTCTACACCAATGATTTCTCCGCAGGTGACTCTCCTGTGAAGCTCCTGAAGTATGCAGACGACACCACTCTCATCGGACTGATCCAGAACGGTGATGAGACTGCGTACAGACAGGAGGTGGAGCAGCTGGTCCACTGGTGCAGCCAAAACCACCTGGAGCTGAACCCGCTCAAGAACGTGGAGATAACAGTGGACTTCAGGCGAGGCCCTTCACCACTTCCACCCCTCACTATCCGCAGAAAAACTATTCTCTCAACAGACACCTTCAAGTTCCTGGGAACCACAATCTCTCGGGACCTGAAATGGACCGGTCACATAGACTCTGTCCGGAAGAAGGCCCAGCAGAGGCTGTACTTCCTGAGACAGCTCAAGAAGTTCAACCTGCCGCAGGAGCTGCTGAAGACCTTCTACACTGCCATCATGCAGTCTGTCCTCTGCACCTCCATCACTGTCTGGTTTGGATCGGCCTCCAAACAAGACAAGCACAGACTGCAACGGACAATAAGGACTGCAGAAAAGATAATTGGAATCAACCTCCAATCTATCCAAGACTTGTACCTGTCCAGGACCAGGAAACATACAAGTAACATCTCTACAGACCCTTCTCACCCAGGCTGCAGTCTGTTTGAACTACTCCCCTCCGGACAGCGTTATAGAGCTCTGTACACTAAAACCAGCAGACACAGAGACAGCTTCTTCCCCCAGGCTGTTGCTCTGATGAACTCACACCACTCTTAGAGTCTCAGAGTCATTACTGTGCAATAACAACGTGCTCTCCACACCTTTTTTGTCTACACTGTTTGTACTATGTGTCCTCTCTGCATCCATTGCAGCCTGGTCATCCTAGAAGAGGGACCCTCCCATCTGTGGTCTCTTCTCAAGGTTTCTCATTTCCCCTAGCTGGAGTTTTGAGTTTTCCTTGCCCTCTTGGGAGTTTAAGATCAGGGGATGTTTGAGAATATCTTCCATTTTTCAGATGTCCTGAGTGCTGTTGTTAGTCACCTAAATGTTGAACAGAGGCTGTGATTTACCAAAGTCAAATTCCTTGTTTGGCACGCTCAAACATGGCGAATAAAAAACTCTTGACTCTTGAATAACATAAAATACAAAAACAAAATTAAAAATATATCTATACATATCTGTTTAGTGCAGTATATATGTTCAATGGGAGTAGAAAAAAAACGATCCCTATCCCTTGTTTCTCTATAAATGATTAGAAATCATTTAATATTACACATTTTGTTTTTATTCTGGGTTTTATTCATGGTATTCACTACTCCACCATGGTGGCAAATGTCTGCCACTGTTTCTCATGTTCTCAAAGAAACATATTATAGTGGAAATTAGGCCTCACTACTAATATGCCTGAAAGCTCTCTATGGTGACCTAAAAATAATTATTACAGTTATCATTTTGGAGTAAGCTTTTTTTACTATTTGTTTTGCTAGCTTTAAGACACAAAATAACACAGTAGGTTTTTGAATACTAAATACAGTAGTTATCATTTCAGAAAAAGTAATGCATCAAATTAGTGGTTACTCAAAATGGCCACTACTATCAAGTAACACGTTACAAATTAACTCACCAAGTTAGGGTTAGGGTTACATCCTTACCAAAGGATGGAGCCAGCCACCCATTTTTTTCTGCTGCAAAATAAAGCACTACCGGCCTCACTGTCGGTAAAATAATGATACGCTGTTTTAGCCTGTAAACCAAAATGCAAAACGACATGCTACTAATAATGACCTAGTCATTAATGAGCCAATATGGCTGGTCCAGGTTGTAACGTTTGTATACTATAAGCCTGTTGCTTCAGATTGATAGCAATAGTACGCAATAATAAACTGATATCTTACCACATCTGCAGTACATTGAGGTTGTCATGAAAAGGATGTCCAATGGTTGCCTTGTACTGCTCCCACCTCCAGGCCTTCAACCTGTTGAGGAGTTGGGCCTGACACTGGTCCAGACAGTCCACACACTCACTGAGCAGCTGAAAACGCTTCTGCAACAATCAAATGTTACAATGACACGTGGTTTGGATATTTACACTTGAATTGAAATCAGGTGATTGAGTTGGTCAGTCTGAGACCTTTCACTTCTCCTCCATGATAAAGTCTGTTGAGATGGCAGTGTGTTGTGGGTCTTGTTGCATGATGATGGTTCACCCAATTAGTTTGGATGCATTTATGCATTTTACTGTAAATTGACGGACAAAATAGTATTTTAGACTTCAGAATTCATCCTGCTGCTACCATCGCGAGTTATATCATCAATGTCTGGCAACTTATAGAAAATTGCACCAAAAATGAATTAGGAGATGTTTCATCATGCAGCAAGGGCCCAAAACACACTGCCTACCATTGTTGGGAAAGTTAATTTTCAACATAAACTACCATATTGTCCCGAATATAAGACGACGCTGGTTATAAGACGACCCCCTCTTTTTCAAGACTCAAGTTTGAAAAAAGACTTTTTGAACACCACGTTTAATGTTTATAATTACAGTTCATCTGAAACAAATGATCATAACAATATATTCGAGAGAAGAAGCATATTTTGCCTCATTCAAATCATGCAAAAACTATCTATCACATCTTAATATCTGAACATTTAAATATGTAAACTAAAGTGCAATCACATTTGTAAATGAATGGCTCCTGGTTTTTGAAATGTAAATAAACCTACTGTGATAAAACAACAAAATTGCAATAACTGTATTAACCATCAAAGTGGAGTTTAACTGTAACTGTAGTCTTGAAACAAATCTGAATAAGGAAAAACATTGCAATAAAATAATGGAAACTGCTACTGCTATTGTTGGGGAGGCTGAGGACTGTATAGGGGGTTGGCTCGGATGGTTATGCTCTTATTACCTCCGGGTGTCGGTCAGAACACAGGAGGGAAGACGTAGTTTAGTTTTGATTGCTTTACTGAATTATTGGCAAAAAAGTAACAGGCACTGTGACTCATAGGGGCATACAGGCAAACTGGCAAAAGGATATAGGCACGTTTGGTCGTAAGAATGTGAGAGCAGGTGCGTGTAGTGTACATGGGCGAGTCGTTGGGTGTGTGAATATGAGTCTTGTGTGTGTGATTATTGTATGAATCGTGTGAAGGGTGTGTGGGGTGTGTGTGTGTACGTGTGTGTGCGTGTGGTGTGTGCGTGGGTGTGTGATGTGCGATGCGTGTGTGTGCGTGTGTGTGTGTGTGTGTGTGTGTGTGTGTGTGGTTCTGCAACAGACAGAAATACAGCACGTAAGTCAACGCTCAACTTCTAACGTCACAACACTAGTAGACGGCACACATTACAAAACTAAATGCGTGTAATGGTTCCACTATACTAAATAACCATAAATAAAATACTCTCGGCAACACACCAAACATAAGTCATCGATCGAGACAACAAAATACATTTGCTGTCGACCGTTAGTCGCCGTGCCGCTGCGTAACGGCTACTTGTACGATGCGAGGGAAACTTAAAGGAGCGCGCCGGAGCTGTCAATCAAACGGCACGCACACGAAGCAAACCGCGATCGGACAAACGGCACAATAGTAACAATGAAATGTATATACCGTAATTCAAAAATCCGCGTGAAACCGCAATAAACGAACCGCGATGTAGCAAGAGATTACTGTCATTTGAACTGAAAGTGATGTCAACAGGGCGGCGGTTGTTTACATTAAGAACAAAGGATTCAATCACGGGATGACGAAGATGACGAACGGACCCACGTTTGAAGGATTTAAAGATTTGGAGTGACACAAGGTTTGAAAAACTTATTTATGTTACAGTTATTTGATATATTTTATTTCGTGTAGCAACTTGTATATGTTTTTATCGTTACAGTTCAGTAGTTGCTGGCTCGTTGAACTCTTGTTTTTGTGGCGCGCGCGCGGCGTTGTTGACATACAGGACGAGGAATTTGATTTAATGATTTGGAGTGACACAGATGGTTTGATAATATTGTTGTAATATAGTTATTTGAAATATACTTTATATATCGTTATATGGGTCTGTGGAATAATTAGAAATGCAACTTACAACGAGTCCGATGTCAGCGACGCGGCGCATGTGCGGCGCATACACGGCATTGTTTACATAAGGACAATCGATGGATTTAATGAATTGGAGTTCTTCTTCTTATCGTTCCTACAAGGCAGTTAGTTACAAGGCTTAGCTAGATGCGGTTCAGCCACAGTTGAACACATTTCTGTCCCTTCTCAATAAACTCTGCTAAGTCCGGTGCTGTGCAGGGCCGCTAAGATTGTTCGTTTTGCAGAGGAGAACACTTCGATGTTCACAGATAGAATTGTCAATGCTGGTCGTGACGAGGTTCCTCGTTTCCAAGATTGACCTTTGTGTCTATCTCCAGGCATGATGTTGTTTTCTGTTTTGTAGCTTTGTGGCTTGTAGCTTTCGGCGTAGCTTGTAGCGTAGCTTGTAGCGTAGCTATGTAGCGTAGCTTATAGCTGTGTTGTAGCTTGTAACTTTGCTTAGCTTCATGAATTGGAGTGACACTGATGGTTTGATAAACGTGTTATTTATGTAATAGTTATTTGAATAATTCTGAATGTTACATCAGGTCCGTTCTCAGCTCCTCGTTTGTGTATATGTCACGTTAGCATACCGTATCGTTTAGCCTGTTATTGCTGGTTCATGTCTGTTCTTGGTGTTGGATTTTGACAAATAAATTTGCCCCAAAAGTTTGACTTATACTCCGGTGTGACTTATATATGTTTTTTTTTCACTTTATTGTGCATTTTATGGCTTGTGCGACCTATGCTCCGGAGCAACTTATAGTCCGAAAAATACGGTACTCACTTTGTGTCAAAGACGCACACCATCACAGTGAAAGCAAAGTGAAAATGGGTATAATGTCTAGACCCCAAATGTAAGACAACCCTCACTTTTTCAGTCTTATTTCAACACAAAAAACATCTTATATTCGGGCCAATACGGTAGTTCAAAGTTCAGTTCACAAATTTTAAAAAGAACTTGTTCATTTCATCGTTCATAATTGAAATTTTATGAACTATCAACCCTAAGGATTTTTTTTTTTTTAAAGAATTCATTGTATGCATAAGCAACAATAAAAACTTGGTTATTCTGTTTAACATTATATTTCTGGAATAAGAGTTAGACATAATAATTCATTGGACATTTACATCCCGTTGTCAACCGAAAAATGTCACTAATGTCTTTCACGTTCTTTCTGATACATGCGGAACGTCATGTGACCAAACCAGGAAACCAATGTTGCGTTCAATACGCTTAGAGAACGCCGTTCAGAATTTCAATACTTTGCCTAAATTTTACAATGCTGGTGCGCAATTGACGACACAGCTATGCCAGTGCAGTGCTGACTGCGCTCATTAAGTATAGCTTTGACTTTGCTCCATTTTATTTCTGCTTAAAAAGATCAAGTTGTCCAAGATGATCAGTTCACGACAAAGATAAAGCTTTTACTTCGATGTGTATTGAGGGAATTCAGTACAAAAAAAAATTCTCAAAATGTTTCTCTTTCTGAGAAAAAGACAATTAGATTATACTCCAGATTCTAGATTAAAAAAGCCACGTGAATGAAAAAACACAGGAGCAAAAATGAAACGTTGGTATTGATCTCGCACTAGAATCGATCCGATATTAATATTGACGATATCGATAATGGTGCTATTCGGATCGATTCACCCACCACTCCTGAGTTGTGCATGGGTATCTCAGGGAATTTCCAAATGTTAGCGGTCGTTCAAAGATTACTGGCTGCGATGCACAGATACGCGCACGCACATTATCCGTAGTAGTACCGTATTTTCCGGACTATAAGTCGCACCAGCTATAAAATGCCCCAAAAAGTGAAAAAAAACACAAGTCGCTCAGGAGTATAAGTCACATTTTGGGGGATATTTATTCGACAAAATCCCACACCAGAAACAGTCATGAACAAGCAACAACAGGCTAAACGATAGCAACAACGGGCTAAACGATAGGTATGCTAACGTGACAAACACAAACAAAGAGCTGAGAACGGGCCTGACGTAACATATAGAGTGATTAAGGACAACTATTACATGAATAACATGTTTATAAAACCATCGGTGTCACACCAATTCATTAAATCCATCGATCGTTCTTTGTCAACAATGGGTGCGTGCGGCTGAGGGCGCTTGCACTTCAAAATATTCCACAGGCTCATATAACGATAGATAAACTATATTTCAAATAACTATAATATAAGCAATAAACCATCCGTGCACTTTAAATCCATTAAATCCATCGATCAAATTCCTCGTCCTTTGTCAACATCGCCGCGCGTGCGCCCTGACGTCAGCCTCGTCTTTATTCCACAGATCTAGTATATAACTATGTTGTAGCGTTAACAAAGTACAAGGATAGACGTGGGTTTAGTAAACGACTCTTTATTAAACAAAACAAACTTCCAAGCGTGTGGCGGCGTGGACTTCCTGACAGACCGGGCGTGCGTAATGGCCATGTCCGAGCCCCGCGCACCGTTCGCGGACAACCACTCGGCCGAGCGCCGGCCCTCGACTCAGTAGAGTAGAACCGGGCGTGCGTAAAAGCCATAATAGTTTTTCAAACCTTCTATGTCACTCCAAATCCTTAATTCCTTCAAACTCTTTGTCCTCCGTGTCACTTAGAAATGATCACCGCTAATGATGCCGGTAGTCCTTATGTGGGCACGTTTGTATGTAAACAATATGTTTTGAATATGTTCAAGATAAAGATATAAAAGCATGTGAAGTGATCAACTATACTAAAAATAACATGGGAAGTGGTCAACTATACTTGTAAGTAAGTGATGTCTTAATGATCAAGTAAAAATTTGTGAAAAAAAACATATTAAGTCGCTCCTGAGTATAAGTCGCCCCCCCACCCAAACTATGAAAAAAAACGCGACTTATAGTCCGGAAATTACGGTATATGCACGCACATTATAGTATATACAGTACAGTACACCTACACACACACATTATATATACAGTACATATACCTAAAAAAGTGTGTGTACTTAAGCCCCTCCTAGAAGGTACATGAAGCAGAAAAATTGATGCTCACCGTTGCCATTGTGCTGACATTGTACTCCAGCTGCTGGATGTGTTTTTGCAGTCTGCTGACTTCTGATACCATGGGATCCATGGACCCTGTGCCACCAGTAAATAACACGTTCAATCCCCAAATGCACCCAATTATGCACATTACCCTTAAAAGTTGTTGTCAATCATCTTGAACAATACAATATACATGTAGTCCTCAATTTAAGAATGTTCAGTTTAGGAACGTTCATAGATATGAACAATGCACTGGCGGAGCTAGAAGGAAGGGGTGCGGGGGCACTGCCCCTCCCTGAATATACTTGGACACACCCAGATGTCAGGGCAGACATTTTATACTTTGGGATTTATTGTCCGATTTTTCTGGGAGTTGGGAATTCGCCACATTTCCTCTATCTGCCATAAAAAAAAAAAAAAAAGTTTTACGGTCACCCTCCATGACTGTACTATGTAGGAATGTTTTTATTAATGTATGTTAACAGTCTAAGTGTAGTAGTATATGCCGTACACTGCAGGGGTGGGCAATTCCGGTCTTCGAGGGCCGGTGTCCTGCATGTTTTCTATGTCACCCTGTTGCAACACACCTGATTCAAATGTTCAGATAATTTGCAAGGTCTACAGAAGCTGGATAACAATCCTGATTATTTGAATCAGGTGTGTTGCAGCAGCAGCAGGGAGACCTCAAAATAACCCCACACTCTCCTCGAGCTTTGACAACAGACGCAGTTTGTTTCGCACGCTTGCCGTTTACCAGCAATTAGTTACCATTTCCAATGTAACACATCTTAATATGATAGCTAGTGTACAAACACCATACAGTAATTTAGATATAGCAATGCTGGGGTAAATACGTTCTAACTAGAGAGAACTGTCTTTCACAAAGATAACCAATTCCACTGCCTGTGTTAAAATAAGTATGAAGCATTAGGATGAGTCGTCAAAACTACTTCGAAGACTGACATGACGTGCTTCTCTGGAAAAAGTCAATGACTGCAATGTAAACTTTCCACCAAAAAGTATGCCAATACACTCTAAAAATGGTGATGAATGGTATAGCAAGTGTACAACAGACTGTAAACCAGAATGTGGACTGTAAATGTTTGAGTGGCTGGCGTAACAATGAAGGCCGGAAATGTCTCGGCATAAAGAAAAAAAATTGATGAAGTTTACTTGGTTGATCCCCCCCCGGCCGTATTGTATGGTCTGACTGTGTTATGTGAGCATTAGAAACTTGCACACATGCAACCAGATGATGACAACAGATGCCGGAAAATCAGGGTACCCGATTATACATGAATACACAGAAAGAAGATACTTTTTGAGGTTGATTTTGTGGGGACGTATTATACATGGGGTAATTGGAATTTTTTAAACCCATATTTGCGACACCGCGAAACAATGTATGTTTACTGCATGGACATTAGTTGTTGATTTGACCGCACCGAATGTCCGACTTCCATATTTCAACTTCCAAGACTCAAAAATGAAATACCTTGATACAATAGAATAATCAATTATTTAAAAAAAAAAAGTTGGTGACAGCCTTAACATATACACAACTGTACTTTTTTTTTTTTTAATTACCTTGCAATGACTCATAGTTCTGCCTTTCCCAATTGAGCTCTTCCTGCACCTGGTGTATTTTCTGTCTCAAGTCCTGGACATCCCGCACTTTGAGGACCAGGTGGTCCACATCTGTGCTAGGTAATGCTGATTCACCGGTGACATATGGTTGATGCTGTGGAGTTTTGTTTACCTGTGGCATCTGTACACAAGACACACCACCAAAATCAGATACTGACCCACCATGAGGTTCCATATGTCAAATCTGAAAACTACATAAAAATATGATCATCATTATCAATCAAAATGAGCAGAATAAGTACTTTAAATTTGAATTTTTTGATCAACTATAATGATTTAAAATATAAAGTCCTTTTAACAGAGAGTAGTAGTACCTTGACGTTTAGGAAATATAGCTTCCAATTTTAGTTTTTCTAACCCGGTGCTTCTCAATTTTTCCTCACCCCCCAAGGAAGAAAATATTCCCCCACCAACTCTCCTCAGTGACCATAAATAGTATCATTTGTCTATGAAAGTTTAACAAATACACCTCAGCATAATACTGTATCCTATAAATTATGCTCCCTCAGGTCCCCCCTCGAATCGCACTGCTTTACTATGATGAGGGGCGACGACAACAGTGCATGCAACTGTGGTTACATGACATTTTCCATAACATAACAACTATGTTGAGTTCTCAATGACTTGCTTCACCCGACCTCACTTCAGCCCACATGATACACATATTAGTATGTAGAAAATGAATAACACAGGCTTTGGGCATGAGAAATAAAGTTAAACAAGAAGCGTAAGAAATAGCCTTACAGCCTCAAGCAGGGCCCTCTCTTTGCGCAGCGTGTCCCTCACCATCACTGCAAACTGCAGCGGCTGCTGGTGAAATATATTCTGGAAGACATCACAGGTATTACTTTGTACAGTTCATTCTTGTTTTGCATTCATCTCAAAAGTCTGGTTGGACAATACTGGGCTAACTTTTTGTTTGGTGGTATACAACCCTTGCTTACCGTGGAAAATGTTTATTGTATTTTTTTCAACAAGTTAAAAAAAAATTATAATTTTTTTTCTTTTCCATTGCATATATAATGGTCATCATTTATATGCTGATTTTCACAATTTTTTGGGCGGACCGGTCCTTTTTATTGTAACTTGTGTATGTGTGTGTTTTTTTTATTCAATCAAGTCAAATTTCCCTCTACAATACTTTGACAGGATTATTACCATCTGTGACATGAAAGTTTATTTGTATTTTATCATGGAAAAAAAAGAATTAAAAAATTGATGGCTCAAAACAATTTTTGCATTGAATGTGATGCAACCATATCAACAATTTACAATTGACTGTGTAGCAGGGGCCACCAACACACCGTCCAATATGCTATTTATTACGCGTTGCTCTAAATAGACAGAGTGATCAAAACATTAAAGATGTATTTACACCAAAATTTATAATCAATTTTTATTGGTTGCTTTGGCCACTTAAATAAATAATTTCAACAGTGGACCCTCAGCAGGGTCCTTGAGGTTACCCAACCTCATGTGTTTTGTGGACTTGGAGAAGGTCATGTCCCTCTGGGAATTCTGCGGGAGGCACTTTGGGTACTGAACCTGCTCATATGGGCTCTTTGGTCCCTATATCACCAATGTAAGAGTTTGGTTCGCATTGCCGGCAGTAAGTCGAACTCGTTTCCAGTGAAAGTTTAACTCTGCCAAGTCACCCCTTTGTCACCAATTCTGTTCCTAATTTTTATGGACAGAATTTCTATGTTCTGCCAAGGTGTTGAGGGGGTCCAGTTTGATGATGTTTGATGACTGGGGACAACCCAGTACGTGTTAGAGAGACTATGTCTTCCGTAGAGATGCACCGATTCGATATCTGGATCAGATATCGGCCCCGATATCAACAAAATAAATGGATCGGGTATCGGAAAATGCAGCCGATCTGTGAGCCGATCCTTTCCTTAATCTATTGGGACGCGGGCTACGTCATACGTCAGCAGCACGTGTGCCACATGCCACGAGAGTTTTCTAAACAAACGCAAACATGGAGCGAACGAAAGAGTCAGCTGTGTGGAGGTACTTTAAACTGAACACGCCAACTAGCTTGACGGCAGTTTGTAATGTCTGCAAAGCTAATGTTGCCAGGGGTGGTGGTAGTACTGCCAGTTATAGTACTACCAATTTAATTAAGCATCTCCAGAAACACCACGCAACGAAGCACCAGGAGTTCCAGCAGTTGAGCAGATCTAAGGAAGCGGGAGGTGGACCTACACATTAACATTAACATTAGCAGATGCACTGCAAAGACGGGAGAAATTCCCAGGCAATAGCGCAAAAGCTATGAGAATTACTGAGAAAGTGCTGGAATTCATGGTTTTGGATGGACAACCGATGTGTTGTTGAAAACGAGGGCTTCCGACGTTTACTTGAGCACCTGGAGCCACGGTACAATTTGCCATCGCGCAAGTATTTTTCTGAGACCGCACTGTCAGAATGTCTGAGAAAGTGTGCGAACACTTGTCACAAGAATTAAGAGATGCCATGAGCTTCACAACTGATATCTGGAGCTCAGCGGTGTGCCCCATGTCTATGTTGAGTTTAAATGTGCACTGGTTAGACAGGAATCACACCCCTCGCAGTGCCGTGCTGCAAGCTAAAAACTTCCCCGGAGCACACAACGGTGACACAATTTCGACTGCCATTGAGGCAATGCTTGATAAGTGGAATATTCCGCTCAACAAAGTGCATGTCATTCTCAGGGACAATGCCAGCAATATGAAAAAGGCCATGGAAAAGATGGGAGTGTGCAGCTTGGGCTGTTTTGCTCACACACTACAGCTCGTTGTTAACGAGGGGCTACCGTCTCAGCGAAGTGTGAGCGATGCGATTGCAAACGGCCGACAGATTGTGAAACATTTCAAACATTCTTAACTTGCTTATTCACGTCCAACTCCAGATGCAAATGCAACCTAAACGCTTACAACAAGACGTCAGAACAAGATGGAACAGCACCTACTTCATGATACAGAGTCTGCTGGAACAGAAGCGCGTACTAGGTGCCTATGTTATGGATTATGATCTGCCCACAACACTGACTGCTAACCAGTGGGCCTTGCTGGAGAAAACTAGCACTGTTTTGGAACCATTTGAAGAGCTGACCAGGAAAATAAGCTCATCCACCGCCTCCACTGCTGATGTCATTCCAGCCATCACTGTCCTCAAGCGCATCCTGACCAAGGAAGACGAGGCAGACGCTGGCATTAAAACGATGAAAAAGACCCTGCTCCAAGCTGTCAAACAACGTTTTGACTCAGTAGAAGATGAGCCTCTGTACGCCCTGGCCACTTTGTTGGACCCAAGATATAAGGACAGGTAAAATATTTTAAGCTAACATACTCAACAGGCCGTGAGCTATTAGCTGTGGTATAATCACAACATATCACGGTCTGAAGTGAGCTATTGCTTTTATATAACAGATACCAAGTATGGCAATATGAAAGTTATAGACACCTAAGCTGTTCTATGTCTGTTTCAGATACTTTACAAGTGAGACCTCTACCAAGCATGCAAAAGATGCACTGTTGAAGGAGCTTGAAGACAGGGGCTTGACCAGCACAGCAGGAGCAGCGGAGGCTTCACAGCGACCAGAGAAGGCCCCTCGGATGGAGACTGCAGCAGAAACAGTAGCAGCTCTAAGCAAGAGCTGTTTCACGGACGCATTTGAGCAAATTCTGGAGGAGAGTGAGGATGCAGGTGCAGCAAGCAGCTCAAGCCCTGCAGTTCAACTGAATGAATATTTAGCTGAGAAAACCATCACTGCATCAGACAGCCAATACAATTACTGGGAAGCCAACAAACATCGGCTACCTGATCTTGCTGCTACTGCCAAAAAGTATCTCGGTGCCCCCTGCACCAGTGTGGAAAGTGAGCGATTGTTTCCAACACTGTGAATGACAAGCGAAACAGACTGACTGCAGACAGAGCAGAAATGCTTGTCTTCTTGACAAGGAATTTTTCATTGCTGCTTAAGTGAGCATTAATGAGGGGGTGAGACTGCACAAGTTTCAGAGCACCAGGCCATGAATGGTGCGATTGCACTATGTAGAGACATGCTCACATTGCTTGATTATTGTATTTGACCAAGTCACTTGTTTATTCTCTTGTCCCGATGCTATATTTTATTTTTCCACATGTAGAGGTATGTAGCTTGTTCGGTCAACCATAATATCGGATCGGTATCGGGTATCGACCGATACGCAAAGCCACGGTATCGGTATCGAAACTGAAAAAGTCGGATCGGTGCATCTCTAGTCTTCCGGCTGTGTTGGGAATGCCTTGAGATCCTCTGGGATGAACTAGAAGAAGTGGTTGGAAAGAGGGAAGTTCCCTGCTAAAGCTGCTGCAGCTCGCGTCATGTACTGGTGCGTGCGGAATCTGAGGGTGTAGCCAAATTTCTGTCATTAATAAATGCAACAGTATTGAAGTTAGTGGTTTTGTGCTAGTTGTTATTTCAGATCACCCGTTTTGTGTGTGATGGCTCTGTGATGGTAATATAGCTCTGGGGAAAAAATTGCAAAGGTATTTGTGTAACTGTCTTTTTTGTCTAAGCTCTCTCGGTCCCCTCCTTCCCCCATGTGTAACTGCTAGCCAGGAAGGAAGGGAGAAAAAAAGCTACTGGTGCTGAATTAACTTCAAAGAGGTGACAGAAGAAATGATGACTTTTTAAAACCCCCGTAAACCGTCAAACCGGAAATTGTATATTCAAATTAAATGTCAAATACAGTGGAGCCTCGGTTTTCGAACCCAATCCGTTCCAGAAGGCTGTTCGAGAAGTGCATCGTTAGAATTCCGAATCAAATTTCCCCATTACAAATAATGGGGAAAAAAAATAATCCATTCCAAGCCAAAAAAAACCCAAAGCCTTTTTTAAGCATTTTTTCATTTGCGCATTTTTGTCCAATCGCGCAACTGTAGCGCACCGCCAAACGCGCAACCATAGCGGTCGCTAAACTTTAGAAAATATTTTTAAAGTCCTGTTGTACTTTCCAAAATTTAAGTGGACATCAGTGCGCAAGAAGCTTAATTTTGTCCGATCGCGCAACTGCAGCGCACCGCTGAACGTGCAACCGTTGCGCGCCGCCCACTGCGCAACTGCACCGCGCTGGTCGCATTATTGTGACAGAGCGGTCGCTAAATTTTAGAAAATATTTTTAAAGTCCTAATGTACTTTCCAAAATTTAAATGGACCTCAGTGCGCAGGGAGCTTAATTTGGTTCGATCGCGCAACCGCAGCGTGCCGGGCGCTCAGTGTCGCATTGCTTTAGGAGCGTCTTTGTGTTTTAGGATGACTTTACTGCTCCCACTTGCTTCCTTTGGAGGCATGATTAGAGTTGATGCAATCCTCAGAGTAACGAGAACGTAATAACGAACGGAGTCAGTTGGCATGCGGGTCCTCTCGGCTCATCTCGTGAGGTTCGACAACCGAATTTTGTCCGACATCCGAAGCAAAAAAATCTCGAATTTTTTGTTCGAATACTGATTTGTTCGAGATCCAGGACGTTCAAAAACCGAGGCTCCGCTGTACTTGAACCAATCAACAAATTCCCCAATATCAGCTGAGGATTTTGCTCGACTCCTTACCATGTTCCTGCTAATCTGCATAAGCTTCATTTTATCCACTACATTAGCATTATGCTGAGAAAACGACTGCAGCAGCATGATGATCTCGTCCAATAGAGCGCGGGCATTATCTTCTTGCTCCACTTTCTCCAGAGCAAATTCCTCCCTGAGAAAACACACACTGACAACTCAAGTATGTAATAAGTAACTTAAGTATGACACGTTTCTATTGTGCACAATAAGCATAGCGTACTGTGTGTGACAGTGTGTGTGATGTCTGGGCCTTACCATCTTTGGTTTTCAATCCATTCGGACAAAAAGTGCCGTACTTCAATAGCAAATGTGGCGGAGGGGTAGAAGTCGTAGATGGTCTGGTCAGGCAGGTACTGTATCAGCT
This sequence comes from Syngnathus floridae, assembly GCF_059516105.1. Lineage (NCBI taxonomy): Eukaryota > Metazoa > Chordata > Actinopteri > Syngnathiformes > Syngnathidae > Syngnathus > Syngnathus floridae. Next base: position 5,119,693 of record NC_142414.1, on the reverse strand, counting down.
GGCTGATGCGACTCCACTGGGCCATGGTCAAGATGTGCTGCATTGTACATGGAGAAAATCAAAAGAACAATCCGAATAGAAAGCGGTTGTTGACTCGCAGGAAAGTTCGACATTACCAGCGGGCTGAAGGCCAGCGGCCGCTGTGCTGCGCTGGCTGGCAATCACTCACCTGCAATGCTGGTCCAATCGTGGGAGTCCAAATTTTTTAGCTACTGCTACAGACAATGGCCATTAAGTGCATTTTTTGTTTTTCAGGCTTAAATACTGTAATTTTCAGACTATAAATCGCGTTTTTTTTCATAGTTTGGGTGGGGGGGTGACTTATACTCAGGAGCGACTTATATGTGAATTTCTTCGCAAATTTTCAAAATTCAAAAATCCATGATGTAGTGAAACCGCGATAAACGAACCGCGATGTAGCAAGGGATTACTGTCATTTGACCTGCAAGTGACGTCAGCAGCGTGGCGGTTGTTTACATAAGGACAAAGGATTCTATCACGGGATGACGAAGATGACGAAGGGCCCCACGTTAAAAGGATTTAATGATTTGGAGTGACACAAGGTTTGAAAAACGTATAGTTATTTGATATATTTTATTTCGTGTAGCAACTTGTATATGTTTTTATCGTTACAGTTCAGTAGTTGTTGGCTCCTTGAACTCTTGTTTTGTTAAATAAAGAGCCGTTTACCAAATCCACGTGTTTCCAGGTACTTTGTTAACGCTACAATATAGTTGTATACTAGATCTGTGCGGCGCGCACGCGGCCTTGTTGACATAAAGGACGAGGAATTTGATCGATGGATTTAATGATTAGGAGTGACACAGATGGTTTGATAATATTGTTGTTATATGATAGTTATTTGAAATATACTTTATATATCGTTATATGGGTCTGTGGAATAATTAGAAATGCAATTTACGAGTCCGACGTCAGCGGCGCATATGTGGCCCATACGCGGCATTGTTTACATAAAGGACGATCGATGGATTTAATGAATTGGAGTGACACAGATGGTTTGATAAATGTGTTATTTATGTAATACTTATTTGAATAACTCTGAATGTTACTCAGGCCCGTTCTCAGCTCCTCGTTTGTGTATGTCACGTTAGCATACCGTATCGTTTAGCCTGTTGTTGCTGGTTCATGTCTGACCAGCTCAGTGACCTAGTAGTCCGCCCTGAGACTGGAAGGTTGTGGGTTCAAACCCCGGCCGGGTCATACCAAAGACTGTAAAAATGGGACCCATTGCCTCCCTGCTTGGCACTCAGCATTTAAGGGTCGGAACTGGGAGGTTAGATCACCAAATGATTCCCGAGCGCGGCACCGCTGCTGCTCACTGCTCCCCTCTCCCCCAGGGGATGAATCAAAATCACATGGGGATGGGTTAAATGCAGAGGACAAATTTCACCACACCCAGATGTGTGTGTGACGATGATCATTTGACTTTAACTTAACTTTCTTGGTGTTGGATTTTGACAAATAAATTTGCCCCAAAAGTGCGACTTATACTCCGGTGCGATCTATATATGTTTTTTGTTCACTGTATTGTGCATTTTATGGCTGGTGCGACTTATAGTCCGAAAATTACGGTACTTTATTTTGATATATTTTTATCACAAAAACTAGAGCTGTTTGAGACTACTTTTTCTCAATTCTTCGAGTAATCGCCGATACCAATACCAATTACCGTTACCGCTCATACTTTTGATACATAAAATTTCCCCTTAAAAATAATGACAGATGATAAAAACTATTGTGGAAACTGTACTTGCATTTACATGAAATTCATGTGAATTTTCTATTCTTCTAATTACAAATATGAAACAACCCCGCCGAAACACGACGTGATGACGAAGAAAATGTTTGAAGGGCAGTTCATTTTCGTTTAAGTGCCAGGTTTTCTCTTCTTAGACTTCAAAATAAAACCCCACTAAACACACAGTGAACAAGGCTTAGACGGGGAAAACCAATTTGACAATCCCGGCCACAAACAGTCGCACAGCACGTATATCATCAAAATGCAACGTGTGCTTGGAGGAGCGAAGAATGCGCAATTACATTTTAGTTGATATTGACTCAGTTGCGCGACGAGCAGCCCCACTCGCCATTTCTTGTCAACCGGCAACAATAAGGTATCGTCCTATGAGAGCATTCAGGAATTGTAGGAGAAGTTGTAGTGTTCTTAATGAACCACAAATTACTCTTCATGAGAATGTTTTTTGTTGATGTTTAAGTAATTTATTTGGGCTTTGCACCTTTACCTTTGCACTTTTATGTCCCAAATTCTAAACATTTTCTGATTCTTTGGGAAAACAAGTTAAGAAATAATGAACCATATAATCAATATTTAAAGGAAAGAACTGAAATGTCACTTAAGGCTTACAGAAATAAGGTAAATAACCAACTGAGAGTTGAAAGAAAAGATTTCATGACCAACTATTGCGAACAAGCACACAATTCACAAAGAATCTATGGGCTGTTATCAACATGATAACAGGTCGCGGAAAAAAACATCCTGACTTCCCCACTTACTTCAATTTACAAAACAAGCAGATAGAGAGCAAGCGAATGATAGCTGTAAGCTTCAATGAATTCTTCGTTACAATGGGAGAAAATCTTGCAAAGACATTCCCAAAACAACAGCTACACTGGAACCACTTTGAAAAAAACAGACGTTTCCAAAAACACATTTGTGCTTGAAGCAATTACAGAAGAAGAAATACTATGCTCAATCCTAACAAAGTGTACAAGCAAAACCTCTATTGACACCAATGAGTCAGACATGAAACTGATAAAAGCCATAGAAAAGACAACAGCCTACAACAATCTATGTTTTGAAAGTTGGGTATTTCCTGAAAAACTGAAAATAACAAAAGTCCTCCCCATTTATAAACAAGGAAATAAGCATGATCTCAATAACTATCACCCTATTTCAATTCTACCCCAGTATTCTAGAATTATAGAGAAACTGTTTATTCAAACGGTGGAGAAAATTATAGAAGACAACAATATATTCTGTGATAACCAATATGGCATTCGCTAAAAGAAATCAACTGCTCATGCACTCACCGACTTCACCAAAAACATAAAAGTGGCCCTGGACAACGGACTAGATAGTATTGGAATATTTTTGGACCTCAGAAAAGCCTTTGACACCATAAATCACAACATCCAATTTGAAAGGCTGAATAGGTATATGGACAACAGGGTAAATCACTAAAATGGATCAAAAGCTATCTAAATAATAGACAACAGTTTGTACAAAAAAGTACCGTATGTTTCGGGGAATAAATCACAGTTTATTTCATAGTTTGCGATTTATATGTGAAATTATAAAGACATTATTACTTGATCATTGACACATTACTTACTTACGAGTATATCACTTCACATATTATTTTCAAACTAAACCGCATGGGGGCGCTCGAGGCCTGTGGAATAATTGGAACTGCAACTGACGATGAGTCTAACGTCAGCGCCGCATATACTTTTGGAGTCAGCGGAGTTGTTTATAAGTGACACAGAGGACAAAGATTTCTATGGATTTAATGATTTGGAGTGACACGGATGGTTTGATAAACTTGTTATTTATGTTATAGTTATTTAAATAACTGTTAATATTTACGTCAGGCACGCTCTCAGTTACTTGTTTGTGTTTATGTAACGTTAGCATACTGTATCGTTTAGCCTGTAGTTGCCTATTTATGTCTGTTCTTGGTGTTGTATTTTGTCAAATAAAGTGCCCCCAAAAATGAGGCTTATACTTCGGTGCGACTTATATGTTTTTTCTTCTTTATTATGCATTGTTTGGCTGGTGCGACTTGTACTCCGGAGCGACTTATAGTCCAGAAAATATGGTAATACTAGGTCAACTTGTCTGAGTATCGCTTGTGTTGATTTGGGGGCCTAAAGTGTTTATACTTGTATAAATGACATAATCAATGTATGTGATCAACTTAAATTAGTAATGTTGTGGATGACACCAGTATAAATCGTTCTGGATAAATGATTCACCCATCAAAAATGTTAATGAAAATAATATGTTGGGCATCACAATTGATAACCTCTTGGGATGGAAACCATATTTCAAATACATACCTCCAAAACAAAATAGCAAAAAGCATATCTGTACTATGCAGGTTACAAAACAAAGTGAACCAGTCAACTCTAACAATAGTATATTTGGCAATGGTAGAACCACACTTGTTTATGGCGCCAAGGTTTGGGGCCACACCTACCTTATTTCACTAGAACCTCTCAATAAACTTAAAAAATGAGCAATACGGACCATTCACTCCAAATCCTACACTTCCCACACAAATTAATTGTGTCTTAAAGATGAAATACTCAAGCTGCGAGATATTATAATATACACTTCATTAGCTAACATGTATAAAGTCTCAAGATTTGACATGCCTTTTACAATAGAAAAAAAAAAACTATTCAGACAGACAAAATAACCTGGGGCTCATAAGACTGTAGATATTTGAGCACCTGCAAATAAACTCAACATTAAGAAGCCACACCCTATCAGTGGCATGAGTTAAATATTGGAATAAATTAAACGCAGAAATCAAGATACCTAAAGACCTTAAAAAAAAAAACAATTTACTGATGCAAAAATACAATGCGTCATATGAGACGTTTTCCATGTGAAATCTAGTGTGACTTGTGCTTTGAAATCTTACGTGTACAATACAGGCTGGCGCCTGTGTTGTTGATGTGTGCAAATATTGATATAAAAACTTGTCAACACTGTTGTTTAATTTTGACATTGAAACTCATAAACAATGTTGTGAAATGTTGAATGTTGATCTTGAAACACATGTAGTTGCAAACTTGAGGGCATACCGGCGGCAGGTTTTCAGGCGACAGAAACAGGCACTTCACTCACTGCATCATATGCAATGGATCTCCTAAACTGCGCCTTCAGCGCAAACCATCGACCTGACCATCGCCGCTCCATGTCCAGAAACTAGGAAAACTGGCCCCCACTGTACCTCTCTTGCAGGATACACAATGGACAGCTGGAGCAAGTGGCACGTCATGGAAGATGGTGAAGATGTGTACATTTTGATAATCATCTGCTGGCTCTCTCTGACCCTCATAGTGCTGCATTTGTACCAATAGCTGAAGGAAATGAAGTCTGGTGCCCTTGGAAATGAGGGACTTCCAGCTTCGGAAAACAGCCTGAGGGCTGAGAGACCAGAGAGATGAAGACAAGGCTCTATCACGAGATGTCTGAACTTAATGGGAAAATGGTCAAGGTGCAGGAGGCCAGCATGGGAGATGACTGCTTGTGATCGATCGGTGCAGGTGCCGCCTGGTGCTGGGGGCGGTGCGCGGGATGCCGCCAAGATTGTGACTCCAACTCTCTAAATTGATTGTTTTATTCAAATCAAATCTGCTAGGATAGGCTCCAGCACACCCGCAACCCCCGTGGGGACAAGCGGTATAGAAAATGGATGGATGGATGTTATAAGTCAGTTAACTTGTCATTGCTGTATTCAAATCAAATGTTATCTTGTGTAATTTTTCTGATTCTTTGTTTCTTCCTTTTTTTTGTTGTTGTTGTTATGGTGGTACTTAGGTAATACTGTGGAGATGTAGACTGTGTCTGGCAGTGTAAACCCTTGGTTGAAATTGGGGCAGCACTAGATAAGCAGAATTCCTTCAACCCGCTTCCTTTTTCAACAAGTCATGTACAACATAATCCATCCATCCAATTTCTTTACCACTTTGTCCCCACGGGGGTCGCGGGCGTGCTGGAGCCTATCCCAGCAGTCATCGGACAGTAGGTGGGGACACCCTGAACCGGTTGCCAGCCAATCGTAGGGCACACAGAGACGAACAACCATCCACACTCGCACTCTCACCCAGGGGCGATTTGGATGTTTTTGGGATGTGGGAGGAAACCAGAGTGCCCGGAGAAAACCCACGTAGGCACAGGGAGAACATGCAAACTCCACACGGGGAGGGCCTTTGAAGTGGAAAGGGCAAATCAATAATTCCTCAATTTTAAACATGGCCAGTGACATGTGATATGATTAGTTATAGCATAATCAAAACATGTCTTTCAATCCTATTGCATTGTTTATGTATGGCAGTGGCATTGCAGCGAGACCTACTAACATCCATCTATTTTCTGTATCGCTTTGTCCCCACGGGGGTCCCGGGCGTGCTGGAGCCTATCCCAGCCATCATAGGGCAGTAGGTGGGGGACACCCTGAACCGGTTGCCAGCTGATTGCAGGGCACACAGAGACAAACAAACATCCGCACTCGCACCGAGTGGCAATTTGGAGTACTGAATCGGCCTATCAAGCATGTTTTGCGAGGAAACCCACGCGGGCACGGGGAGAACATGGGGGAGAACATGGAAACTCCACACAGGGAGGGTCGGAGGTGGAATCGAACCCGCACTCTCCCAACTGTGAGGCGGACGTGCTAACCAGTGCCCCACCGAGCCGCCTGTACAACATACCGTATTTTCCGGACTATAAGTCGCTCCGGAGTATAAGTCGCACCAGCCATAAAATGCCCCAAAAAGTGAAAAAAAACATATATAAGTCGCTCCGGAGTATAAGTCGCATTTTGGGGGAAATTTATTCGACAAAATCCCACACCAAAAACAGTCATGAACGAGCAACAACAGGCTAAACGATAGCAACAACAGGCTAAACGATAGGTATGCTAACGTGACAAACTCAAACAAAGAGCTGAGAACGGGCCTGACGTAACATATAGAGTGATTAAGGACAACTATTACATGAATAACATGTTTATAAAACCATCGGTGTCACTCCAATTCATTAAATAGCAACAACAGGCTAAACGATAGGTATGCTAACGTGACAAACTCAAACAAAGAGCTGAGAACGGGCCTGACGTAACATATAGGGTGATTAAGGACAACTATTACATGAATAACATGTTTATAAAACCATCGGTGTCACTCCAATTCATTAAATAGCAACAACAGGCTAAACAATAGGTATGCTAACGTGACAAACACAAACAAAGAGCTGAGAACGGGCCTGACGTAACATATAGAGTGATTAAGGACAACTATTACATGAATAACATGTTTATAAAACCATCGGTGTCACTCCAATTCATTAAATCCATCGATCGTTCTTTGTCAGCAATGGGTGCGCGCGGCTGAGGGCGCTTGCACTTCAAAATATTCCACAGGCTCATATAACGATAGACAAACTATATTTCAAATAACTATAATACAAGCCAATAATATTATCAAACCATCCAGCTTAGTGCTGACCCTGAGATACCAACACAACTTTTAAGACGCCCTAATAAAATATCGAAGTCTACAGTGTCAAAGGCAGCACTAAGATCGAGTAGTAACAATACAGACGACGTATTTGAATCCATAGCTATGAGGAGATCATTAGTCACTTTAGCAAGTGCTGTCTCTGTGGAATGATTAGCTCTAAAACCAGACTGAAAAGAGTCATATCGATTATTAGCGACCATGTAATCAATAAGCTGCTGCGCTACTACTTTTTCGAGAAGTTTTGCTATGAATGGGAGGTTTGAAACTGGCCTATAATTACTGAGACAGTCCGGGTCAAGATTTGCTCGCTTAAGTGACTCGATTGACTGGGTTGTGCACAAATATTGCGGAGGCTCCGTTGCGGCCGCCCGTCCTCACCGCGGCCTCTTGCGCAAAGACTTCTTCTCCAAGCAGTAATAAGACCAAGGCCAGAATCTGCTGCCTGCGCCAATAGATTTCATTTAGATATTTAAAAAAATTTAATAATAGCGGTTTTAAAGGCTGTTGGCACTATCCCAAAGGAAACAGACAGATTGATTATATTTAAGACGGACGGAAATAATTCTTTGGCTGGAAGCGGGTCGAGTAAACATGTTGTTTGTTTAGCCGTACTAACCAATTTTGTAAGCATTTCAAGGGACACGCTTTTAAAATTTGAGAGGGTTATTGCATGATCCCCAGCGCTAGTAACCGGCGGAGCAATTGGAATGGTATTCTTGATCTCGTCCCTAATGGACTCAATCTTTTGAGCAAAAAATTTCATAAACTCGTCAGCTGAGTGGAAGGAGCTATCGGGGGTCGGCTGGCGCAGAGTTAGCTTTGCCACCGTATCAAATAGGTATTTAGGATTGTTTTTATTAAGATTAATGACTTGCGAAAAATAACGAGTTTTTGCTAAAATAAGCGCATCTTTATATTTCAGGAGGCTGTCCTTCCATGCCTGATCGAAAACCTCAAGTTTGGTTAAACGCCATCTGCGCTCATGCTTTCTACATAATTGTTTAAACGTACGTGTTTCATCTGTGAACCACGGAGTTGGCCATCTACGGCGAGTTTTCAGACGTAGCGGTGCCACAGAGTCGATGGCTTTTAATAATGTCGCATTAAATTCATTTGTAAGATTATCAATAGAGCCGCTGTATGCGGGAAACATGGCGGTTGCTGGCGACAGTAACTCAGATAGCGCAGTTGCAGTCATGGAGTTAAAATTACGGCTGCTATAATTCTGATTGCTCTCTTGTCTTTGACAAGGAACTAAAATTTCAAATTTTATTAAGAAATGATCAGACAGAACAGTAGTGTATAGCAGTACTGCTATATTTGAGTTTGCTAGTCCCCGGGATAATACCAGATCTAAGGTATTTCCATTCTTATGCGTTGCTGCCTGTACAGCTTGCGTAAAACCAAACGTATAGATTAAAGTTTGAAATGCCGAAGTCAGTGGTTCTGACGGTGAATTCATGCGGATGTTGAAATCACCCATGATAACTATATAATCTGCATTTGTCACTAGATCAGCCACAAATTCTGAAAATTCATCCAGGAAGCCAGAGTAAGCCCCGAGTGGGCGGTAAATAACAACAAGATAGAATGACGGAAACACAGTGGATCGCACAATAAGAACTTCAAATGTTTTAAATACGTGAATTGAGCGCGGCCTAAATCTAAGCTCAGAATTTGAGATGAGGGCGACACCCCCACCCTTTTTTCGAGGACGTGCCACATGCGAGCTCACAAAATTTGGAGGCGAGGCCTCGTTAAGTGGTAGCAGTTCATTAGGTTTTAACCAGGTCTCGCAAAGACCAAAAACGTTTAGATTATGTTCCGTGATAAGGTCATTAACGAGAACTGCTTTCGTATGAAGTGATCTAATATTCATAAAACCGAATTTAAGTGTAATCGGTTGATCAGGGTGCGTATCTATCAAAGGATTTTTAAACGGGATGCGAGTAAAATTGTGTTCTCTAGGCCTAATATCACCTCTCAAAAATGTATTAGGGCGGTGGGATGAAACGACCGTGGGAATTTGATGATGAATATTTGTTACACATGTGAAGTTATCTAAAACAGGCACCGTTTCATCAGCAAGACCGGTCAGGACGGAGTGATTGGATTTGTCTACTACCCCAGTAGAAAGTGTGTTTATGTGTACTGCAGCACTATTTAAACTGTCGGGCTCTAGTCTACACGAGGAGCTATGTGTATGCTGAAAGTCTAGCCTAGCGCTAGTTAACTTTAACTTAACAGACTCCAAACCCATCCTCACAGGTGGTCTAATCACCTGTGCCCTGGCCTGCTCTAAAGTGACCTGTCATGAGTGGCTCAAACAGTAATCTATATTCCTAGAAAGAGTGAAGGCGCCTTCACGGTTAGGGTGAAGGCCGTCCTTCCTCAGCAGGTCGGGGCGGCCCCAGACTATGAAACTATGAAAAAAACCACGACTTATAGTCCGGAAATTACGGTAATGTAAAATGAAATTGTAGTGAATGTTGATTATGCACTTGCCGAAATAAACAAATCAAATCAAATAGCTATGACACACAGTCATTAAAACCCTCGCAGCAGACAGCAGTGGAATCATTTATTTCAAAAGATGACATGGATATTTTTTTCCCTCTACGTCACGTCTACTCTTCGCTGACTGGTTCATTCGAACTGTTTGTTTACATTTGCCCCTTCTCAGAAATGCGCATCGATGCGAGCTCCCCCCCAGACCAACCACTGTAGCATTGGTCTGGTCTGCCAGGCTCGGTGTGATATGCCTCGATTTACATCTGAGTCAACTCATCGCAACTACTGTTGGTGATACATATACAGGGTCCGGCAAAATGATCTGACACATTTGTAGGCTTGATAAAATGCAAATAAATTAAAGAAACAAAAACGTTTTTTTTATTTTCTAAAAGTACATATAACGCCGTTTTATTTTGTTTTGTTTCGTTTTCGAATAATGTTATTTTGTTTCGTTTCAGTTGCTAACATGAATTCGGTATATGAGGTCCGTACTTCTTCGAAGAAGACAACGTCACAGTGACTGTGAACTCTGATCGATATTGTAAGATGCTAGAGACTTTTCTCAGACACAAATTGAATACGCTCCACGATATAGAAAATGTTTGGTTTCAATAGGATGGGGCAACAGCCCACACTTCTCGACGTGCAAAGGGGAGTTTGAGGGAGATGTTTCCTGGTCATTTAATCTCATTGCGTGGTGACATCGGTGGGCCCGCCTGATCACCTGATTTAAATCCTTGTGATTTGTTTTCTCTGGGGATACCTCGTCAAAGGTATACATTAATCGCCCTCGATCTATTGAACAACTTAAAGATGCCATTGGTCAAGAAATTGCTGCCATTCCCCATGAAATGATCCGCCGCGTTATGAACAACTTTCATGAACACCTTCGACAGTGTGTGGACAACCACGGCTCCCATTTGACTGATTTGATTTTTAAAACCAAATGAAACAAAATGGCATTACATGTACTTTTCAAAAAAAAAAAAAATGTACGTTTCTTTACTTTATTTGTGTGTTTTTTTAACCCAAAAATGTGTCAGATTATTTTGCCGGACCATGTACAAAGTGAAGTAAACAAATGCAAGATCTGTAAAACTATGGTAAGAGTACAAAATTTAACTGTGTTTTTGAAGTGTGAGGAGCCATGAAGAAGCGCTCTATGATGGTTTTCACTACTAAGTAGATGGGAGGAAGCCCATCAGTGAGCTATTAGGCACAGGAAATGACAGAATCCAACTCCCTGCCTCATATGTGAGCTGTGGTTCCAATACTTGTTTATTCCTACGAGCATTGTAAAACAAACTAAAGTAGAATTGATCACCCTTCAAAGACATAATAATGAATAAATAATGAAGAAAGAGTTTGCCAGCATGCTCCTGTACTCAGTTCCATGTAATAAGCCACTACGCTTTAAGCTACATGAAAACTAAGTAAGCTGTTTGATAAAATTACTGTGTGTATGTGTATGTAGTGATGTCACAAGAAAGCCAAAGTAAAATAACACAGTTGTGGAGCAAATTCTTTAGTTTGAATTCACACTGTGAGGGTGAAGTGACACATTTGCCATACTTGTGCTTTGAAAGTGTCAGAATAATATTACAGTGTAAAGACAGAGCTAATAACCAAGGTCACCAGACAGCATCGGATCAGAATCTGGCCTCTTTCAAATGGCGATCAAAATCTGGTATCAGATATCTTCCAATCCACACGCAGCAAAAACACCCAGAGAGATATTGCATTGCTGCCATAGTCATCTTGACATCATTTAAGTATGCCAATTGCTGACAAATACAATCCTACATTTTCCCAGAGAACACAAACATTTTTTTTTTTTACAAACAACTGCAACAGAAAAAGCACAAGTAATTCAATAAGATTTAAATATGATACATTATGAAAAATAATTAAAGACTGCAGCAAGGTTGCTCTAATTTCAATTAATGGTGGAAAGAGCCAGCCCGGGTTAAATGAAAGTTTTATATTGTTTAATATGTATTTTGTAATATTGCCCCATCCACACTGTTATTGCTCAGTATCATCCATCCATTAGTCCGTCCGTCCGTCCACTGAGTCTCACAAGCTTTGCTGATGCCTGGAATGCTGATTGTTTGAATTCCAGGTTTTGTTTGACGTTCGGAGTATATATCTCTCCAAAACCATTTGGATCCAAAACTTTAAGAGTCTTTTTTCTCTACATCAGGGGTGTCAAACTTATTTTTGTCGCTGGCCGCATCATAGTCATGGTTTCCTTCGAAGGGCCATTGAAATTGCCAACCCAAATAAATGTCTGAATGTCTCAAATTATATATAGGGTACGGTACTCAACAAGCTAGTGAATGACTAGATGAATAACTAGTTTTCAAAACATAGACTAAGAAAAACTGTTAACATATTTTAAAAATATGAATGGTAATAAAAATTGCTAGCAATAGATCAATTTTTTTAAAGTTAAAACAATTCGTCATTTTAATATTGACATATGGATTTGATGCACAATTTGTCTTCGCGGGCCACATAAAATGATGTGGCGGGCCGTATCTGCCCTCCGGTCCTTGAGTTTGACACTGTGCTCTAAACAATCAACTACGCGGCATACCTTGACATGCACTAGATTGGTTTTATAGCATTTTTTACAAAGAGAGCTGACAGCAACGCAAAGGGGGTGATGCCCGTGTATACCGATGGGAGGGACGAACTTGAAATAAATTATCTTTATCTCTCGTCAAGACTTACATTTTTAGTGAATGTCAAACAATACTATGGGATTGCTGCTCGTGCTCAAGTAAAACAGAAACTGAAAGTACGCACGACAAGAATGAGAATATAGTTAAAAGGTAAACACTAATAATTATGTCGTCATATTGACCAAGACCATTCATGCAACTACTGTCGAGCGACATTTTCGCTTACCGTTCTAAGTTCGTTTGAGAATTTTCAGTTTCTTTCGTCTCCTCGCAGGCTGCTGCGTGAAAAGCTACCCAACATGTCCGCTTTGTTTATTATTCAACTTCTTTGTCTTCATGCACTTTAATAGGAGACGATCGTAGTTTCTTTCGACTTCCCTGTTGAAGCAACTCGCTTCCTGCAGTCCCGTAACAGACGCGTAGCGTGCTCGTCGGCCAACGTTACTTCAAGTATTGTTGGACTCTGCGCACTTCGTGACGTCGCCCACCCTTCCTCACCAAAGAGGAAAGGTTCGAGTTTGTCAAGGTGGACTTGTGTGAGTGGACTACGTATTCCGCCACCGTGGGTGTACTGAGTCAACTTCCAGAGAAATAGAAAAAAGGGCGGTGCATTGATAAGGCGCGTACATTTCCAGGAAAGGCTTTCTTAACATAGATTAAAAATAGAAAAACGAATAGTTATTTGATTTTGTTTGAAAACAGAAAAACAGATTTTCTTGTTAGTTATATGAATGGAGTGATGAAAAGTCTAACAGGTTGATTTACAATTTTTATTTGTAAAACGAAAATGGGATATAACACGCACGCTCACGCGAACACAAACACGCTTCTGCGCGTGCGCAAAACGGCTGATATTTATTTTGGATTCCCGGAAGTTGCCACTAAGAGCATTTCTCATACTGACCGGAAGATGGCAAAAGCGCGGCGTCTTAAGACAACGCAGTGTTCTGTAATGATGATCCATCAGCAATCAACATTCTACGTTCGATTTCTGTAACTCTCAGTAAAACTTGAGCACCTTTGAGCAGGTATTTTGTCACAGGTTTGAAGGCTGCTTTCTCCAAATGTCATGTTCCAACTCTTTCTGCAGATGAGAAGATTTAGATCAGGGCTCATCCAAAGCGACTGTAATACTATGGTATCACATTGTTACACTTTCAAGAGCACTATTCTGCATATGGGTCAATATTTCTGTAGCTTTCCATAGCCGATGATGCAACCAACAGCCCCTTTGCTGAGGTGTGGTGATGCTTATTATTATCTTGTATAGAAATGCATGTTTTCATCACTCAGTGCAGCTGCGTCTTACTCTCCTCGCAGAACAAAAGATTGCAACATCGCAGCTTTATCTTCCGTGCTCAGAGAAAAAAGATGACAACATCTGGAACTGATACAGCTGTGCTGGATCTCAGTGGGACTAGGGGGCTAGGAGGCTGCTGGGGGTGGTGAAGAGCTTAGGCCCTGGGGGCCCTGTGTCCCTGACTCGAAAATGGACTTGATTGCAAACATCTGGCAGTCCTGACTCACCCTGTGTCTGATGTCAAACTTGTCAGTATCATGACCCAAACAAGCGAAAAGGCCAGCACTTATGGTCAGGTAGGGGACATAGAGCAGACCACGTTCAGTGTGTATATTTACTTTCACAAATCTGTTGGGATAAAATCAGGTTATTTTATCAACAGAGGGGCTCATCTGCCCGCAATAAGCGAAATCCGCAAAGTAGAGGTTGACATTTTCCCGGGGGATTTACCCCTCTATTACTATGTTACGGGCCCCCTGCAGCTTCCAAACAGTTCCCTTCCCTCAAAATATTTGTTACGCTTAATAAATTCAACTTTTAAATTGTAAAATGAAGAAGGGAAACGAGCTGCGAGAGCTGTGAGAGAAGCGTGTTCTGTCCCCAACAGTGTACGAGTATGATGTAATGTAACATTACATTCAAGCTATATTTTTATGGTAAAATGGTGTACCTTAACTAGAATCCTGCGGTGCATTTCAGCCAAATCCTGGTAGATTAATGCAATTTCAAACACTTGTTGTGCAAAACAAAGGTTGAGCGTATACCCATGAAGGTATCTTGCGCCTACTTCTTCGATTTTTTCTTCAGTGCAGTCGTCTTCTCTCTTCCTCGAGAAGCAGAACTCGCAGCATTTTATTTTCACTTTGAACAATAACATCAACAAAGTGAACTTTAAACCACTGGAAATGCACCTTTGGCCAAAGATGCCGCATTACAGGTAAGGTAAGCTGTTTTAAGATAAACTTTAAAGAGACACAAACACCATGATCCATTTTTTTTCATAAACAAGCTCAGTTTGTGTATTTATTGATAGGGAAATGATTAAAGTGATTTTCTATTTCATCCATTTAATTTTGGAGGGAAAACGAAACACCCAATGCCCTCAGAAATGGCCACTTTTAATGAGGAATTGGCCATACCACCTCCCCTCCCTACATGTCGAACCTCGCGAGATGAGCCGAGAGGACCCGCATGCCAACTGACTCCGTTCGTCATTACATTCTCGTTACTCTGAGGATTGCATCAACTCTAAACATGCCTCCAAAGGAAGCAAGTGGGAGCAGTAAAGCCATCCTAAAACACAAAGACGCTCTTAAGCCATGCGACAGTGAGCGCACGGCGCGCTGCGGTTGCGCGATCGGACCAAATTAAGCTCCTTGCGCGCTGAAGTCCACTTAAAATTTGGAAAGTACACCAGGACATTAAAAATATTTTATAAATTTCAGCGACGGCTCTGTCACAATAATGCGACCAGCTCGGTGTAGTTGCGCGGTCGGCGACGCGCTACGGTTGCGCGTTCGGCGGTGCGCTGCAGTTGCGCGATCGGACAAAAACGCGCAAATGAAAAAATGCTGAAAAAAGGCGGGGTTTTTTTTCTTTTGGAACGGATCAAATCTTTTTCCATATTTCTGGAACGGATTGTGGTCGAAAACCGAGGCTCCAATGTACACGTATACATATTTCGACATTGCAATAGTTAGAAAACTTTAAGTTACAGTCTAGCCAGCTCAGTGGCCGAGTAGTAGAGTGTCCGCCCTGAGACTGGAAGGTTGTGGGTTCAAACCCCGGCCGGGTCATACCAAAGACTATAAAAATGGGACCCATTGCATCCCTGCTTGGCACTCAGCATTAAGGGTTGGAATTGGGGGGTTAGATCACCAAATGATTCCCGAGCGCGGCACCGCTGCTGCTCACTGCTCCCCTCTCCCCCGGGGGATGTATCAAAATCACATGGGGATGGGTTAAATGCAGAGGACAAATTTCACCACACCCAGATGTGTGTGTGACGATGATCATTGGGACTTGGGGGGGACTTTAATAAATAAACTGGTTTACATATAGACCTTCTGGTGCCTAGCTAAGGAGAGAAAACAAAGGGTTGTATCCCCTGGCTTGGAGGTGTTATTAGTTCCTGGCCACTTTAAAGGGCCACCAGGACAGACCCACACTTAAAAAAAAAAAAAGATCCCGCACGATCACAGTTTTTTTTATTGGAAATCATTACACAGCTGTCGCTAATCATATCAATATATATAATATTTTATATCAAATATTTGTAGGCATCTCAATTTAGGCCATTTTAACTTCTTAAAACTTCAAAACATTTTGCCTTTCCACGGCTGTCCAACTTAAAAGAGCAAAAAATGAGCAGCCTCCCTGCAGCAAAATGCCTGTTTTTTGTCACATCTGTATGTTTTTTTTTTTTTCTATCTCCATAAGTCACCAACATACGAAAAACACAATGCGGTCCAGAGAGGCTTTTTGGAAGTTGAATTGTTCATAAGTGCTTACATATTCAACTGAAATCTGACTTAGATTTCCTCTGAAATCCACATATGGATATTCCCCCTGAGTCGCCTATCCGAAAAGAAGGAACCTTAAGTGGCCACCTTCAGCTGAAGGGTCGGACCCCTTGCTAGTAATTAGGTGATCTGAATCTTTGCAACAAGCCAACCTCCTCTGAAATTGATGCACACGGGCCGGCAAACGCGGCCTGTGGTCAGCAGAGATCCTCATTGCTGGGCAGCAGGCCAGCCGACGTGGGCCTCCTTGCTGGAATGAAGGACCTGCGGCACCTTTCCTTCTTTCACCGTGGGTCTAACAGCCTGCTGCTGAAGGAGCTTCTCAGGGACCCCATAATGTCATGGAGGGGGTGAGAGGTGTTGTCCAGGATGGATGTCAACTTAACTAACATCCTCCTCTCACCCACAACCTCTATGGAGTCCAGGAGACAGTCATGACAGAGCTCGCTTTCCTGACCAGTTTATTTAGTCTCCCTCTGTCCCGGTCCGTACTGCCCCCTCTCCAGCAGACCACAGCGTAGAGGATGGCTGAGGCTACAACAGAGTCATAGAAAGTCCTGAGGAGAACCCTGCACACACCAAAGACCTCAGTCTCCTCAGCAGGTGGAGGCGACTCTGGCCCTTCTTGTACAGGGCGTGAGTGTGGTCAGTCCAGTCCAGTTTGTTGTTGAGGTGAACACCCAGGAATTTGTAGTTCTCCACTATTTCAACGTCCGATCCCTGGATGTTCACCGGGGTGAGGTGGGGTGCTTTCCTCTTGAAGTTCATAATCGTCTCCTTTGTCTTGCTGGTGTTCAGCTGAAACTGGTTGAGCTCACACCAGCTGACAAAGGCCTTGATGACTGTCCTGTATTCCAGATCGTTTCCCTCAGAAACATATCCAACAATGGCTGTGTCATCGGAGAACTTCTGGATGTGGCAGTATGTGGTGTTGTGGGTGAAATCCGATGCGTACAGGGTGAAAAGGAAAGGAGAGAGCACCGTAACGTGGGGGACACCTGTGCTGCAGATCACCACGTCAGACTCACAGTAATGTAACCTCACGTACTGTGGCCTGTAGTACATGCAGCCAGGTGTTGGTCCACTCCTGCCTTCTCCATCTCCACCCTGAACAGTGACGACTGGATGGTATTAAAAGCGCTGGAGAAATCGAAGAACATGATCCTCCCAGTGCTCCCGCTGTCCTCCAGGTGAAGCAGTGATCTGTGTAGCAAATAAATTATTGCATCGTCCACCCAAACACCAGGCCGATAAGCAAACTGCAGGGGGTCCACCAGTGGTCGTAGGTGACCCAGGATGATCCTCTCCATAGTCTTCATCAGGTGGGAAGTCAAGGCAATAGGCCAGAAGTGGTTAGGCTCCTTGGGGCGTGGCACCTTTGGTACGGGGACCACGCAGGAGGTTTTCCACAGGGCTGGAACTTTATTCAGGCTCAGGCTCAGGTTGAACAGGTACATGACCACACCATATTTCATGACCACAGATGTCAGGGCGACGGGTCTGTAATCATTCAGACCTGTGATGGCGGGCTTCTTGGCCACCGGTACGATGATGGAGCTTTTGAAGCACGAGGGCACCTCATACAGCTTCAGGGAACGGTTGAAGATCCGTGCAAAGGTGGGTGCCAGCTGTTCAGCACAGACTTTCAGGCAGGAGGGGGACACGCTGTCTGGGCCTGGTGCCTTCCTGCCCTTTTGTCTCTGGAACATCCGACAGACCTCCTCCTCGCGGGTCTTAAGTGCTTCTGAAAGAGAGAGAATAGGTGATAACGATGATGGAGGTGTGAACAGGGGCAGGCACACACATGTACCCACATGCAGACACAAAGGAGGAGAGAATGAAAGTGCATATAGGAACAAAGGCAGAAACAAAACCACAGAAAAAAAGACAGAAAAAAAGACAGATGTACAAAGCCACGGAGTATAGCTCAGTGGGAGAGCATTGCAGATGCTGCAGATCAAGAAGTCCCCAGTTCAGGTGCCCACTAATGGCTCTGGTTCTTAGTTATTGATTCAGTTGTCATTAACTCAATAACACAAAGTCAGGGGGTATAGCTTGTTGATACAGCATTTGACTAAAGATCAAGAGGTCCCCAGTTCAAGTCTGGGTGCCGCTTTCTGGCTATATGTAGACCCAAGTCCTTTTCCTCCTCAGGGGGGACTTCTTTTAAAGCAGAGGCACAGGTACCTGGTCTGGTTCTAAGTCACATTTTCATTCATTAGGGAATCAAGGGAGTATAGCTAAGTGGTAGGGAAGTTGACTGGAGTTCAAGTCTGGATGGCCCCTTGCTGGCTGCTTGTCGAACCCCGAACCTTTGATTCCTTCAGGGAGATTTCTTTTATAGCAGAGCTTGAGGTACCTGGTGTCTGGTTATATGTCACTTTTTTATGTGTCAGGAAATAAATTGTACAAAGACAAGGGGTATAGCTGGTAGACCATTCTAAGTCACTTTTTTATATGTCAGGAAATCAACTGTACAAAGACAGGGGATATAGCTCAGTGGTAGGGCAATTGACTGCCGGTCAAGAGATCACCAGTTCAAATCTGGGTGCCCCCTTGCTGGCCGTTTGTAGACCCAGATCCTTTGATTCCCTCAGGGAGACCTCTAAGCAACATGCATAGTAAGTGAAAAAATGCTATTGTAAAATATTATGTTTTTGTTTGTGGACTTTGTTGAACTGAGAGTTTGTGTGTGTGTCAGGTCTAAGTACGATCAGACATTAAGTCACACGCTGGAACGAAGAGGAGAAGACAACCAGAACAGGTTTACTCGCGAGGAGAACGATAGAGAAAGGAACGTCAGTTACGATCTCCATCAACTCTGAGTCCTTACTCCACGTGCCCCTCTTTTTAATGTTTTGGTTGGCCTGGTTACAGAGGCGTCACTACACTAAAAGGAGGGGAGATTGTGGCTGTAGCAACGCTGATTAGCTAAGGAATGTAATGTGGTGTGAATTAGCACTTCATTGTCGGCCTGTGACCCCCGCAGAGTCTCTCCTCTTTCCTCAACCAGCTGTCTTCCCCTGGCTGGCTGACTCGTCCTCGACTGTGATCAGATAACTTGAATCACGTTGATTGCCGCTTTCCTGTGGAACAATGCAATTAAACTGTCAGGTTCAAAATCAGTAAAAAGGATCAGCAGACAAAACCAGTGAGGCAGAATGTTGAGTCTTTTCTCGCGAGGAGTGCATCCAGACTTACAGCAGTCCGACTACACTAAAGATCTGTCACACCCCTCGCTCTTTTTATTTGGAATGCCCTACCCACAATGTGAGACTAGCCCCTAACAGGTGGGGGGAAAGCATGGCCTAGTCTCATGAGAAACAAAAAAGAGCGCAAGGACAAAATGCTATGTGAAACAAGTACTCACAAGACGTCATGAGAAACAAAAGAGCGCAAGGACAAAATCCTATGTGAAACAAGTAGTCACAGACAAGACGTCATGACAAAATGCTATGTGAAACAAGTAGTCACAGACAGGACGCCATGAGAAAGGAGTGCAAGGACAAAATGCCATGTGCAGACATCAACAAAATGGATTGAGCTATCAGCAACTTTCTTGGATTCCCAGAGGTGTAGAAGGTCAGGAAGCTCCAGACAGCATCGTTTGACTTGTTGTGGACTGGTGGACGTCTGCAAGGCGAAACAGCAAGCATTCTGCGCAATAATCTTATTAATAAGTACTCATTAGGGAACGCATGATAACATATATGTACAATTTAGCTAACATAAACCTTTGCTAACTTTATCTTCTTGGTAAATTAACACACAATAATAATAAGTAACTTGTCCTAAACACTTCAACACACATTAAGTAAATGTGTGAGGTAACTGATATGCAGTTCCTTAAACAAACATTGAGTAAATATGCAATAACTTATATGCAACTACTTCAAACTGTATATAACACTTAACAAAGAAAAACAGTTCTGATCAACAACAATCTATGAACCAAACCTACAGTTAACTAAAAGGAATGAAGTTCCTTTGAACCAAACAAAGAACATTTTGCCGATGCAAATAAGCTCTGCTCATTGTTAGTGAAAGCCTCTTACAGGAACAAAACACACAGACAACATAAGGACAGGAAGCATACATATGGCTGACAGGGATCAAAAGACATCCCTGTCACTAAAGAGGAAGAACCTAGATAAAAGGAAAGTCATAAACTCGTAAAGACGAGGCCTCGAAGTCTGGCAGGCAAAGACTCCACTTGAATTATTCCAACAGTGTGTGAGACAGTGCACACAATGTTCATTGTTGAAAATGACTGGCCTGTGGTCTTAGTACTATAGGAGTCAATTTCTGTCATTATCCTGTTGGTGTGTGACATGATAATGTCACACAATAAATTTGGCTGAGCAGAGGTGTGTGTGTGTGTGTGTGTGTGTGTGTGTGTGTGTGTGTGTGTGTGTGTGTGTATGTGTGTGTGCGTGTGTGTGTATGTGTGTGAGTGTGTGTGAGTGTGTGTGTGGAGGGGCGGTGATGTTCATGTGTGCTCATGTGTATGATGTGGCTCTATGCAGTAACACAGTAAAAAATGTGGCTCTTAGTCTCTGCTGGCCACCCCTGCAGTAGAGGTACCCGGTGTCTGGTTCTATGTCACTTTTTTATTTGTCAGGAAATAAATTGTACAACGAAAACATCCCTTCATGATCTGGCAAGAGGCTGTCAGTCTGTCTCAGTTGGTAAACGGAAAGGCAGTTCACTGAGCGACGAGTACTTGCAAAGGTAGTGTTGGATTTTTTAAATAAATAAATAGATTTCGACCCCATTCCTTCAGTAGCAAATGTTAGATTTGTCAACATTTCTGATGAAAGTTTACAAATATCAGTGCTCTAATAGTGCTGCGGTTGAAGTGGTACATGGACACTTGTCCACACACAATTTGGTTAAGAGTCCCCTGGGATTACATTATGTAATACGGGGCTGAGTTAGTTGAGGGACATGTGTGCATACGACGATTAAAAGACAGTATATCTGTGTCGAAAACAGATTCCTGTAGGCCTCAGTCTCTGCGTTTTGAGAGGTCATTCTTTTTCAGGACCCTAGATAATGTTCCTCTTGTAGTCAATGCTTTTGTTTTTCCCTCTTTTTCACACTCTTTACAACTGTTGGATTTTGACCACAATTTAGGGAGCGCGCTATCTGCGCCTCACGGCAAAAGCCATTGCCAATCACCTGTTATCCAATTTACTCACTGCATGCTCGTTTGATTTCTTCAGATTTAGGAAAATGCTAAGACACTGAAGCAGAAATTAGACTTACACAGGTTGGTTGAGTTCAATCACAATTCTTGTTCAGAAAGCTCTGTTTTCAGGAAAGTACAAGACAACGCTGGGCCTTTTTGGCGACAATGCTTAAGAACAGAAAGTCTCCGTTCAAGGTTCTTTGGTCAGCTTATATTCAGTTGCACATGCCAGTGTGGGCCGAGTTTGATGGATGATGAGTCTTTGTGGCGGGGCAAGTTCGCAGGAGAGTCTGATTCCATGGGAGTGGGTGCTGGTTCGGTGAGAGCTGGTTCCGTGGGGTTGGGTGCTGATTATGGGCGATTTGATGTGTGGGGGCTGTTGTTTTCCTTTCCATCTTTCAGCCTTGACGATCATCTTTGGCTGGGCTGTCTCCCTCTGGCACCTGATGGTTTTATCTCCAAGTGACCTTCCTGTAAACATTCTCCTCCATTCTTGTACATACACTGTTCCACCTCATCCATTCATCATTCTTTCAATTTTGTCATTTTATACGGAATTATGTGAGCTTTTGGCTGTGACATCATCTACGTATCTATTAATGTTCCCTGACTATGCAAAGTTTGTACTCACCACTTACCATGTTTTTGTTTGTTTGTTCTTTTGATCTCCATGTACTTGGTTACGTCATCATATTCTTAGTTTAATCATGCTTTCAACCATATCTTTTCTTTGTTAGGCAAAATATTTCTCTCTGTCCAGAACGTTCAGTAGTAATCGAAAACTGGCGTCTAGCATTAGTCAACACATAAGATACAATCAAGTACTGAACATTTTTAGACGACTTTGGCAGTGTCCGTGATTTAGAAAATCATCAGGCATGCATTAAACAGTTCCTTAAGGGTCATTAAGCTATTCAGGCAATATATCAAAAAACATTTGTTATTTCAAAGTGCTTAGAAATATATATCAGATCATAAAGTTATAAAAACCTTTCTCATTACCACTTATCAAAAATGTCTAGTTATGTCCTTTTTATTGATTTGGTGTGTAGGTACAATTATATGCTTAAAATGTTTCTTTTATTTATTTAATATGTGAATATACTTGTCTGCTTATGTACTTTATTCAATGATGTCAGGGTTTTTCAGATTATCCTTATCGTATGATTATGTTGGAATGTGACCGGTAATAAATAACCTAGCTTGTCCCATCCTACACAACGTCGTAAAACACCCCCTGATATGTTTTGACTAGAGGACAAGGGCTTCCTATTCAGCCTACTCTTACCCCCACTCTGTTTTTCTTAATAAATATGCCCTTGCTGGAGGGAGAGGCAGACTTCATTCCTTCAACGGGTGAACTCCCCACCTGCAGGTGCCTAAAAGGACTTACTTGTCTCCCGTGTGGTTCTTGCAAAATAAGTTGGAGTGAGCGAATCTCTAACAAATGAGGTTTGAGCATATCTGTTTTTGTAGCTAGGCAGGACTTTTTGTATTTCGACCCCATTCCTTCACAACAAACAATCCTTTCTCCTGGTAACGTCATACCAATGGGAATTCGTCGAACTACTGCGTTTTTAGATTAAAGGCCTGTTTTGCCGTGTCATCTATATTCTTTTTCTTGGGCACATGTGAGAAAAATTTTATGTTGTTTGCCGTTTTGCGCAGCTTGAGTGCTGGTAGGTTGTTTGGTGTATATTTATCCATTTTATGTTCGTTAGCGGGTGGCTCGTTGGAGCACTGGTTAGCACGTCCGCCTCACATTTAGCAGGGTGAGGGTTCGATTCCACCCTGTGTGGAGTTTCCATGTTCTCCCCGTGCCCGCGTGGGTTTCCTCCCAAAACATGCTTGATAGGCCAATTGAGCACTCCAAATTGCCCCTCGGTGCGAGTGCGGATGTTTGTTTGTCTTTGTGTGCCCTGCAATCAGCTGGCAACCGGTTCAGGGTGTCCCCCGCCTACTGCCCTATGATGGCTGGGATAGGCTCCAGCACGCCCGGGACCCCCGTGGGGACAAAGCGGTACAGAAAATAGATGGATGTTAGTTGGTCTCGCTGCAATGCCACTGCCATACATAAACAATGTAATAGGATTGAAAGACATGTTTTGATTATGCTATTGTTGGATTTTGTCCACAATTTAGGGAGCGCGTTATCTGCGCCTCACGGCAAAAGCCTTTGGCAATCACCTGTTATCCAATTTACTCACTGCGTGCTCGTTTGATTTCTTCAGATTTAGGAAAATGCAAAGACACTGAAGCAGAAATTAGACTTAGACAGATTGGTTGAGTTCAATCACAATTCTTGTTCAAAAAGCTCTGTTTTCAGAAAAGTACAATACAGCGCTGGGCCCTTCAAGAGCGGAAAGTTTCCATTCAGAAAAGGCAAAGTCCAAGGTTGTTAGATCAGTTTTATATTCAGTAGCACATTGTGGGCCGGGATTGATGGGCGATGAGTCTTCGGGGTGGGGCAAGTTCGAAGCAGAGTCTGCTTGCATGGGAGTGGTGCTTATTATGGGCGATTCGGTGTGGAGGTGGGGGGCTGTTGGTGTGTGTGTGTGGAGGGGGGCTGTTGTCTTCCATCCCGTCTTTCGGCCTTGGCGATCATCTTTGGCCGAGTCTTTGGGTGGCTCCTTCTGGCACTTGCTGGTTTTATCTCCACGTGACCTTCCTGTGAACATTCTTCTCCAATCTTAGACAAACACTGTCGTACTGCTGGATTCTTTTAATTTTGTCATTTTGTACGAAATTATGTTAGCTTTTGGCTGTGACATCATTAATCTATTGCTGTTCTTTTGATACATTATGTCTTTGCTTATTCTTAGTTTAATCATGCTTCCAACCGTATCTTTTCTTTGTTAGGCAAACTATTTCCCTCTGTGCAGAGTGTTCAATAGTAATCAAAAACTGGCGTCTAGCATTAGTCAAAACATAAGATACAATCAAGTACTGAACGGTCAAGACGACTCTGGTCGTGTCCATGATTCAGAGAAAAAACATCAGGCATGCATTACACAGTTCCTTAAGGGTCATTAAGCTATTTAGGCAATATATCAAAAGTCATTTGTTATTTCAAAGTGCTCAGAAATATATCAGATCATAAAGTTATAAAAACCTTTCTCATCACCACTTATCAAAAATGTCTAGTTATGTCTTCTTTATTGATTTGGTGTGTAGGTATAATTATATGCTTAAAATGTTTCTTTTATTTATTTAAGATGTGAATATACTTGTCTGCTTATGTACTTTATTCAATGAGGTTTGAGCATATCTGTTTTTGTAGCTAGGCAGGACTTTTTGTATTTTGACCCCATTTCCTGCACTATAATTAATCATATCACACGTCACTGGCCATGTTTAAAATTGAGGAATTATTGATTTGCCGTTTCTGCTTCAAAGTGATGGCTTTTGGGACCGTTCCCACAAGGCGAGTTTGATCAACCAAACTGGCGATTCGCCTGAGTGAAGAGCTTGGGAAATGATTCTGTATTCTGAACCACTTATCCTCACGAGGGTCGCGGGCACGCTGGAGCCTGCTCCAGCTGACTTCAGGGATAGGCAGGAGACACCCTGAACTGGTTGCCAGCCAATCACAGAGCACATATAGACAAACAACCATTCAACCATTGACACACTCAATTGACACACTCAACTCCATTTAACCATTGACACACTCAATCAGCACTTACGGATAATTTAAAGTGGTCAATTGGCCCACCATGCATGCTTTTTGAATGTAGGAGGAAACTGTAATACCCAGAGGAAAGCAAAGGAGGCACAGGGAGAACTTGAAAAAATAGAGAGAAAATGCAAACTCCACACAAAAAGGCCGGAGATGGAATCAAATCCTGCACCTCTGAACTGTGATGCGACGTGCAAACCAGTGCTCCACCGTGAAATATTTATCTCACTGAATTAATTTTCAAATCATCATTGCGACGTGGTGAACAGGGGGCGCGATCTCTGTTATCACGACTGGATCTGGACTCCGGGCGATATGAACTATGCTAGCCAGGATCGCGTTTTGAGGTTCACCAGACAATATTTTTCACTGTAGGACTGCGTTTCAACAGAAATAGGACATGGTTGATAATTATGAGAAAAGTATGAATATATCAAAAAGCAAAGAATGGACAGACAAATGTGAGGTCCTCGCGCATCGTTAAAACAAGCTCCACGATTGGTAACTGTGAAATTATGAATATGGCCACCTAATGTTCCAATACATGATGAGTACCATGTATAACAGTACTGTTGCTAACACGGAAGCGGATTTCTTCTGTGATGATTGCTGATGAGTTGCTTTAGCCTGTCGATCAACACCAAAGGAGGAATGTACAGTAGTTGCTTGGACTGAAGGTAGTATGGTCACGTGACTGATATCATCCTAATTCCCGTGTTAACATCCTGAACGTTTATATCTCAATTTCAATACAATAACGATATATTGCCAAGCCCTATATCATAAAATATGTCAATATAGAGGTGGATGTTTCAACTTTTATGCATTTTTCCAAGATAAACTTATTAATATGTAACTACCAATCAAGTCTCACATGTAAAATGAAAGATAGCAGTCAAGCCTCCCCTTAACAGTATTTTTCTCTTATTGGATGATCTATGTATTTAATGCATGTGTTCTAAATGCATCCACTCATACTCCAAAGTCACATTCTACACGAATGGGTGGGAAAATTGAATTGGTGACAGCAAAAGACAGAAAATTAATTTTGACGAGCTGCATATAGACCATTACCCTTCATTATAGGATGAAGGGCAGCCCATGCTCATAACACAACTATGCATCAATATTAGAGAATTAATTAGTCTGTCATCAACAGCCCACAGTGGTACTGATCTGCTGGGACTCCATCACAGGTGTTATGAACATAGCTTGCACCCACAACTAAGAATGTTGTCAGGTATCTAGGACAAAGCTATGATGTCAGCTTTATGGGTGCTCCACTCAAAATAATGTAACACATGACATTTAAATTCGTAAATATTAATAACTTCCTGTATAATAAAGTCATAGTTTTACATACATACAAATTAGTCTGAAACCACAAAGACAGTGTTGTGCCTGAACGCGTTCAATGAATTAAACCCGTTCATATTTAAACGAACATGAACTGAACGGAACGCATTTTTGCTTCGTGAAACGTATGTGAACGCGCTCATTCTGGGGCCAGTGAACAGTTTTGAAGAGCAGTTCATTTTCATTTAAAGACTTCAAAATACAACCCCACTAAACACACAGTAAACGAGGTTTAGTCGGAGAAAAACGATTTTACGACCCCGGCCACAAAGAGTGCGCGCGCGCGGATCATCAAAATGTGACGGGTGCTTGGATGAGCGAAGAAAGTTGATGTCGCATGACGAGCAGCCCCACTCGAACTCGCTGGCACGACATGAATGTGGAGCGGAGACGTGACAGGCCAACATTACGTTCAAGACAATAAAATGAGAGAAGTGTCAATAATAAATACACAAATAAATAATGAACACAAATATCCATTAAATTAAATTAAACATGAACGGATGATAATTTACTTTGTCAAATGAACCACACTTTTGAGGACCAGGAATATTAATCTAAACAAATGTCCTGACAGCAAAGCAAATAAAAAT
Organism: Syngnathus floridae; assembly: GCF_059516105.1. Lineage (NCBI taxonomy): Eukaryota > Metazoa > Chordata > Actinopteri > Syngnathiformes > Syngnathidae > Syngnathus > Syngnathus floridae. The sequence continues at coordinate 5,092,555 of NC_142414.1, read as the reverse complement.
GACTGAAATACGTTACTAAGATGATTATAAATTAAACTGTAATCCCAAAAATGAAAAGAAAAATTTACCCAACATTTGTGGAAGTGACACTAGCGCTTATTTCATTTGTGAATTAGGGTACATTCGGAAAGTCAGTCTGGTATCCTAACTCTACTCTGTGTGCGAGTCACACCCATACCCATGGGCGGACAGATTGTACTTCTCAATTAAGGTTTTACTATCTAGTTAGCGGTGGGTCTTCGTCTATCCGTGTAATCGTCCCTAACCTGTGTAATTGTCCTTAACCCAGTCAAGTACAGATGAATTGACAGATAAAATGACAGAAACAGAAACATGCTCCTTTGTCTCACATGTGAAACCCCTTTAATACACTACGTTCAGACCGAATGTGAAATATGGCAACATGACACTTTTCTCGTGCCATATGGTGTATGGAGATATTCTGATATACTATGCACTCCACCATTTTAGGTAAACTGGGTTTCTCATCTGCTAGACCATGACATATACTTTTTTGATAGACTAATGATGAACTGAGGGATGGAACGGTGACAGAAGCAATGGCAGAAGAACTTTTAAAGTAACTAGGATGGATTACATTATGAATAATGACAGACTGCTGACAAACGGTTGGCCCACCTCTGCAAATAGTTTATCCTCATTGTACTGTGTTTATTTGATAGATTTAGTGCTGTTCTCCAAGGTTCAGACCTGGTCTTGTGTGCAACTTTACGTGGGTTGCTTCAAGCAGAAAATTGGAGGGGCTTTTCCTGCATAAAATGTCTGAACATTGCTAGTCAATCTGGTGCAAATAAATCTGTTACTTGTGTTAGTACTTTGGCTGAAAAATTCAATCTTGGTTGACAGTTTAATAGCTGTAAAGAAATCAATACACTCACCAGATACGCCACCTTCGTCGCTCCATTTTCCAAGCCGGTTCTTTTTTTGCATGGCTCCTGCAGCTATTACATATGGAGAGAGATCTGTCAGAATTATTCACACAAATACATCCGCGATTTTCACGTTTTCAGAGCCACATTATATTTGTGATTTTCACGTTTTTCCAATCCACAAATACAGGCTACAGTGGATTCTCATGTGTTTTTCAGATCCACAAATATATGCACGATTTTCACGTGTGTTGTCACTTCAAGTGATGCACGCGCGCGCGCGCACGCACGCACGCACACCCACGTACACACGCGCGCGCACACACACACACACACACACACGAACACACACGCACACACACGCGCGCGCGCACACGCACACACACACACGCGCGCGTACACACACACACACACACACACACATTACAGTCTCGGATATTCTGATATTGAAAGGCCCTCCATCTGTGGGGAGGCACTGCTGCTAGAATGTACTATATCAATTAAAAAAGAAAAAGAGGTGCCAAATCTTACCTGTGCAGCAGAAATGTTGCTAGTTCCACCTTGCTTCTGAATGTCAGCTGCCACAGGTCCCTCGCACTGGTTTTATTTCCATGTCTTATGCCCATTTGTTGGCAATTAAGGAATGGGCTTTTATTTTATCTTTCAGTAATGGTTATTCCATTTTAGTTTCAACAAAGTGCTTGAAGCCCAAATAGTTCAGTTTGAGGCTGCTTGGTTTTGCTCACTATGAGTGCGCCTGCGAGCACGTTTGTCAATCATGCATTTTGTCTCTGATTGATCAGGCACGGTGGTTCGTTTAAAATCAAATTAAAGGTATGAGATGCATGCAAAGACGGCTAATTTTCTCTCACAGTGCTGTCAGATTATTCTGACAGCTTTAACAAATATGCCAATAATTATTTAAAAAGTGAAAATTTTCTTTTCAAAATATTTTTGGGACAAATTAAGTAGGACTGGAAATGTTCCTGCAGCACAACACTCATAATCATCCCAAAGTCCATCTGAATGTTTGCTTTTTGTTTCCTACCCTTGTGAGTTACAGATTGATGGGTTAATGTCACAAATTTAAGTGTCATCAGTCATTTTAATAAAATACCGGTGAATGGATACTTTCAGGGATACTTTCTTTCCTGCAGAGCTTGTGAGATTACTGGTTAAAAGCAATGTCTTTTTAAAGTGCATTAATATCATTCTGATGAATGAATGGCCTTTTGGAGACCTCAATCTGCTTCCAAACTCCAATTTTTGCACACCGATCTATCTATAGAAAAAATGCACTATACTTTACTTTAAAATGTACTTTACGAAACCCAACATGACGACCCCCATGGAAAGTTAAAAAAATAAGCCCTCAACACCTGAATTTGAATAAGGGTTTGTTCATGAAAAAGTGAATGTGAGGAGCTGTTCATCACTCGTAGGTGATTTAAAGTCATTTGCATACCCAATTATGGTGCACATGTATTGTTTAGTAAACCTTTTATTGTGACTTATCTGCTCAAAACGTTTGTGAAGCTCTTTTTCAAAGGGTGTTTGGTTAAAAAGCTGATAAACTAAAGTACATTGATAGGCTTGACCGCAACATGATGCATCACAAAGGTGAAGGTCACAAAAATAAGCAAAGCACCCCATGGTGTGCAATATTGACAGATTCTGTTTAATATTTGTGTGATACTCTTCTTTTTAAAATACAGTCTTTTTTCTGAGGTAGACCATTACAGTTTAAGAACATTATCAATTTCAAAATTCAGCAACATCAAAAAAAAGACATGAAATAAAAACTTTCATGTCCACTATGTCGCAAACAAATGAGGTAGAAATTGTTACAGAAATTATACAAGAAAAACTTTATGAATGCAAAGAAAGTGTAAAAAGTCAAACCATTTTTTTTTGGACAAACTACTCTTGTTACGAGTCATCATGTAGTATATTTCATAAATAATTACAAAGTTGACTTTGTTGTACTCGCCACTTTGCAAGATGGTCAGTGTGATTGACCAAGCGTTGCATTGGACTGACTAAAAATCAATCACAGGATTTCCAGGGAAGGTGAAGGATGCTTGCTTGGGTGCTTGAGGAGAAGATAAAAAACGGTTGGTAACCCTCTACTAATGAAAAGAATAATAATAATAAATAAATCGGGAAAACATAAAAGTATGATAAATCAAAATTCAATGAAAATTAACCAAAATCAGACATTGCTTTTGAAGTGTTGCATTTGAACTGGTGAAATGGGCTGAGACCAAAATAATGGTACCACTTGTAAAGCCTAAAAATCATTAGACACAAGGTGTGTCCTCGAATTAGGATCATATTTGTTTTCAAACTTGCAAATCAAGTTAAAGGATGACAACTCGTCACTGTGCCGGTTGGTGACATGTTATGTTCAGTATTTTTACTGGAGCCACAGAATCCAACATATCACGGCAAGATATGGCCTCAACATGGAGGCTTCATGTCCGTAGACCATACGCTACTGCAGTGTTTCCCAACCTTTTTTCAATCACGGCAAACCTTTTCATTGGAAAAAATCTCGCGGCACGCCGCCAACAAAAGACTGTTAAGCTCCTATATTAAAATCAGTTATATTACAACGAAACACGTACAGTCCTATTCCTATATATGTATGGAGAGTTGAATAATTTAATAGAAATAAATACTAAATATTCTTTAAATTGTATTCCTTTTTTTAAATAAAAGTGACAGTTTTTTAAAAAGGTTTTAGACGGTGTAAGAAATAAACTATTTAAAGTGATTGTGATTAAAATAAAAGAATCAACGTGATTTTGTTTACTGTTTTAGACTAGGTCTATAAATATTGCAACAATAAGAACAAAGTCACTTTTAAAGACGCTCTGCTGTTCTGACAGCAGCTGAGTGGCTATCACAGTCGACGAATCTCGACTTGACTGCTTATTTTACGTATGTGAAAAATAACCAATTCAGGTTCGCCGGTTGAAATGCATGCTCTGATTTCCATTCTATTCCACAAACGCACCACAACCGTCATAGTGTCTGTCACTGTTAGCAAAAGCACACAGCAACACACACATAAACTGAATATGTGCCAATGCAATACAATCAGATCGACACAATATGAAATCTCAAGATTCTCCGATTCTCCACACATGCACGATTAGCAAGTGGCTGACCAGGCCTTGCGCGAACTGGCCAGTGGTTTGGCGATCCTGTTTACAATGCGCTCCGTAATTAATATTGGACAATCCCACGGCACAGCTGAACGTCTCTCACGGCACACCAGTGTGCCGCGGGACAGTGGTTGGGAAACACTGCGCTACTGGAAGTGCTGAGGTCTAAGTGGAGCCTCAGTGGGGATCGAGCCTTTTTTTTGCCGATCCTTCCCTCTGGAATGACCTCCCCTTAAAGGTTAGACAATCCCACTCTCCACTTTTAAAACTCGTTTGAAGACCCATTTTTATTCTTTGGCTTTTGACTGACTTTATTGTTGTTGTTCTACTACAGTATTTTAATTTGTGGTTTAATTTACTGTTCCACTGTTTAGTTTACTGTCTTTACGGCGGGCTCATTGTGATATGGAAAGGGTTTTGTTACAACTCCAGCTATTGTGAAATGCGTTGTATAAATAAAATGTCTTGAATGAGAGCAATGTTTTAGGACAAGGATTCTCATCAGATGGTCCGCGGCCCTCCAGTGTTCTGTGACGGTACTGCAGGTGGTCCGTAAAATTAGAAATGGAAATAAATTTTAACATTTTTAAAAATAAAATGGATTTATTATTTAGACTTGATTTATTTTCCAGCTAATTTTGTTAATCATTTGCCCATCCAAATTATGTCAAATGTAGCCGAGATATTCTGCCAAAGCAGTGGTCCCCGAGTTGCTCTAGGTTATAATGGTGGTCTCTTAGACAAAACCAGTTGAAAACCCGTTTTAGGACATTGGGGAAAATGGACAAGTAGGTTAAAGGTCAAGTCTATGAGACCATCTCCAAGCAGCTTGAGGTCCCTGTGATGACATGTTTAATTCAGATGTTTAGGGTCTGTGGGGCTGTAGCCACCCTCCCTAGACGTGGCCAAAAATTGCTGAAAAATTAGAAACATATTTAAAATTTAGAGACAAAGTGAAGTGTAACAAAAGAGCCCAGTGCAATTGCAAAGACATTAAAGATAAACTACAAGGTATTGGTACATCTTTGTCACGTGGTACCATCTGTCGTTCTTTCAGCAAAAAAGCCAAACAGTATATTAACGAACCACAAAGCTTCTGGGGGAATGTACTATGGACAGATGAGGTAGAACGGTACTAGCTTTTTGGTAAGCTGCATCAGCTTTATGTGAAGCAAAACATTGTGTCAATGGGTACCATCATTTTTGTCCAGTCATGTTTCACGTGTTTATAAAAATATTGCTCTTGAGTCAACATTGAAAAGCGATATCTGATTTTCATTGGTTAGCTTTCATTATTTGTTTATCATTCCTATTACTGTATTATAATTTTACGATTTATTAGTATTGTTATGATTGTTATATTATTCATTATTATCATGCATTCATTATTATTATTATTATTATTATTATTATTATTATTATTATTATTATTATTATTATCCATCCATCCATCCATCATCTGTACCGCTTGTCCCCACGGGAGTCGCGGGCGATTATTATTATTATTATTAATATATTCTCATTTACAGAGGGGTACCACAAATTTTGTCTACATGGGATTTTAGTCCAGCCCATTATTAAGTGCTGGTTATGATTGATAACAATAATTGATTAAGTGATGTGACCCATATTTATGTTCATTCATTGAAGCACTCTGTTTTCCTCTTCTCTCACCAAAAGTCATCTTAGACCTCTAAATTGTCCATTGGTGTGAATGTGAGTGGGCGCGGCTGTCACTATGTGCTCTGCGATAGACTGGCGAAACGTCCAAGGTGTAAACTGATTCTGTTGTCAAAGAGAACTGGCTCACCAACAACCCTAATGAGGACAGATTTTATTAAAAATGTACTTTAGATGAATGGATGCCTGGCTTCTCAGAGTGCTAACATAAATGAAATGACGTGTGATAGCATGATCTACATATGTTAGATTGACGTCCAACATCCACTCACTGGAAATACTTTGAAGTTTTATGAAAGCTAAGCTACATGATGTAATTTTTTCAATTGTAAACTTAAATAAAAAGCAGTTTGTGCAACAAGAATGAAGTTTTGTATCCTACATTAGTATTTCTTAAAGACAACAACTATCCCAACATCAACTACAATAAAATAAGGGTGGTGGTCTAAAAGAAAGAACAATCATATATATTTTATATATATATATATATATATATACACGTATATATATATATATATACGTATATATACTATATATATATATATATATACTATATATATACTATATATATATATACTATATATATATATACTATATATATATATACTATATATATATACTATATATATATATATACTATATATATACACTATATATACTATATATATATACACTATATATATATATATATATATATATATATATATATATATATATATATATATATATAAAACGATAAATGGATTTATGGCATCAAATATCCTTTGAAATACCTGAATTACACTCAATGTGACTCTTGTACCATATTCAAGTTTCTCTCCTGGGGATAAAAGCCCAGCTACAATGTCTTTTAAGAAGCTTTCTCCTCGCTTTTCACCACTGAGACCCCAAAGATTACATACATTCTTTCTTTCTTATTTCTGAGGTAAAGACATTCTTCCTGAGCATATCAAACAAGACGACAGAAAAGAAACAGACAAAGAAGTGGTGTGCAGGTGGGACCGCAGCAGTTGAGGAGGAATGTGCTTGTCATTCATTGTGGTGGCTATGAAATTTAAGGACAGAAGGTCAGGAGGAATAAAGCAATTTTTTTTAATCTTATTTAAGCATGAGTGTTGAGGTGAAGTCATTGAATGAGACGTGTGAAGTACTTCTCATTGGATGAAGTAACTTGAGTATTTGGCGAGTAGCTAGCAAGCATTGGGACTTCAGCCATTCGGTTTGATTAGAAGGATAGAACATTTGGCTTGTCATGTTTTTGGTCAAAGAATGTTGTTGAAAGCAAAGAACATGAGTTTGGACTTGTACATGGAAATGGATTGGCAATAAAGAGAATCCTGAGAGAAGCACACAAATGTAAGGATTTACCCAACCCTGATTATCCATTACCTTGGACCACGTCACCTAGCAACAAATCATTGATTTTGTGCTGGACCCGAGCGAAACAGAATCTGAGTTTCCAAGTAATTATTTGATTTTTCCATTAAAAGCTACACTACTCATCAAGGTCAGTTCACATTTCTTTTCTTTTGGGGTAAAAAGAAAATATTGTGGATCTTCATAGCTAACCAATGCCAGTCAAATGAATGTGTTTTCAGCTTCCTCTTACATGGGGGATTTCTCATACTTGCTGGCTCTTTTGGCTGCATGATTTGCAATGAAAAAAAATATGAACCAAACATTCAAATAGTGGGGTCATGGTACAGTGACTGGCTGACTCATTAGTAGCTATATATTTTGCTCCATTCTATACAAGTATCAGGCTCTTTTGTGGTGTTGTGTGGGCGCACCTTGCAGAAAGCATTCTCAAAGTCTGTGAAGGTCGGGGCTTTGCCATGTCTTGCCCCAGTGGGGGCTGATGCTGAGGAGAGCGCCTCCTGACTGAGCTGCAGGAGCTCCCACACAGAATAGCCTTCAGTACGCTTCGACACCGCGCTCAGCTCCCGCTGACTCAGACTGTAGCCCTGAGGCGAAAGAGCTTGCAACAGCACCTCCCGACGCATACACGCATCTGGCAGGCCGACATGGTAGCGTTTGGTGAAGCTACGATGAAACGCGTCTTGCAGTAGATCCGGTCTTCTGGTGGTGCATACGACAATCACCAAACCCGTGCTCATAAGGGCGTTCTCCAAGAAGGTGCGCAGTGTCTGTCGCAGGCCCTCTTCCTCCATGGTTTCCACTTGGCTTAGCAGCACCACTGATGGCTGCCGCGCACCCGCCACCTCCAATACAGATCCCAGAATGTGTTCTACCTCCGCTTTTCCTTTCAAAGCCAACAAGGCACCGCTCAGTCGGTAGAGGGAAGCTCCGATTTGTGAAGCCAGAGAATGAGTCAAGGTGGATTTACCCCCTCCACGGGGGCCAAACAGTAGGATGCTTCTTGGTGGCTGCATCACTTGACTGGGCCTCAGGACAGGCCACAGGAGGTCCTCTTCCAAAGCAGCCTTTATGTGAGTGAGGCCAGCCAACTCGCCCCAGTTTAGGGCTGGGCTGCAGTCCAAAATCTCCTCGTCAATCAGGTCCAACACAAGGGGGTCCGGACTCTTCAGACTTTTAACAGTTGGACAACACAATGAAGAAGCTTTGTGGACCTCAGAGCACTGTTTCTGTTGCTGCTGTTGTTGGGTCAAGGCCTGCTCCCCTGCTGCGTTATCTCCTGTCATTCCAGCAGGAGGACTGTACTCACCAACTGGCCCATACTGGGGAGATACCAGGGGCGGCGAGGAGGATTTGCTAGGTTTAAACTTTTGTGGCTCTGTATTGCTTACTGAACTGCTGAATCTGTTTCCGTGGCAATGTGCTTTGTCACTCACACTGTATGGTGAGTTTTCACCAGCCTTCTGCGCATCGTAGCTGTATTTCTTGTAACAAGTGCTGTCCCCAACTTCATTCCCTTCTACAGCCATGTGAAATGCTTTTCTTTTCAACAGCCCAACAGACTCGGATGTGCCAGTGTTGGTGGTCTGGTAACTGTAGTTGCTACCTACCACCGAGGGCCGAGGAGGAACAGGAGTGGGCGCTGGCAGACCTGAGGGTAAGTATGTTGCAGAGGGGTGGCTATAGCTGGGGGCAAGGCTGTTCTGGGGAGAATATGTGCTGGGCGGGTAGCTATAGACAGGTGTGGTCGGACTATAACTGGGTACCACAGCGGGGGTGGATTGAAGTGTATGAAGGGAGGCAGGAGGAAGTGCTGCACTGGGTTGGGGGCAGTATGCAGATGAGAGATAGGTGCCATTGTAGCTGGAGGGATAGTCATTGGAGCCGCTGCAGGAACTACCGCCACTGTAGCCGGAGTCTGAGAGGTTGCTGTTCACCACTGACACACTGCCAATCCCGGCAGGGCCTGCGCCCGTGGCCACAGCCTTGGAAGTGGACAGGCTCTCGTGGCTTCCAGGGGGCACAAGGGAGTAGGAGCCATCAGAGGTTTGTGTCAGCGGCCAGGCTTCCAGTTCAGGCTTCTGGCTACTGAGACCCCCGAAGGCACTCTGCTCTGGGTAGGTGCCCACAGGAGGTGTCCGCTCAAATGTTGAATCCAGTCCGCCGGTGTATTTCTCAGCATAGCGCTTCAACAGATTGGAAGCTGTGAGGGCGGAGATGTCATTGTTGGCCCAAGAGTAGTTGTAGGAGCTGCGGCCACGGCTGGAATAGAATTCCGACTTGTCTGCCGGTGAGGAGGTGGTGGAGGAGACGTCCAGGTGTTGCTCAGGCCACTGGCTAAGAGACTGGGCATGCTCTGGGTTCCAGTGCATCTTGAATAAGCCTGACAAAAAACAGAAAGTAATTCTTATCGTCATGTTCAACAACGTTTTCCTTTTTTATGAAAATTATAATTGGGGCTATTCCAATCAAACTCACTTTGCTGCCTTCTGGTAGGAGAAACATGAGGAGTAAATTGAAAATGTACAGGCAGTCTGGTCTCAGACAAGCAGAGCAGGGCAGTTGCGAGTGTTTCAATACCCCGAGAATGAAATTACTTAAATGAAAGAGAACATGCATAAACTATCTGCTATAATAATGACACATTGTTTATTCTATGTATGACCCCGCCAACACAACGGATCTTATTAATCATCAAAATGTAAATTCTAAAAACAACAACAAAAAAATCAATACCAAAAATTCACAATTTTTATGCTAGTCTTCTAAGGTCAATGTGGTAAATCAATATGGCTACAGTATGTGTTTTTTAGTGGAATGATGCAGACGTTCACGAACCCTGTCAAGATGATAAAGGGGCAGCATGTCTTGAAAGCTTTGTTGGGAAAAAAGACTGGTTCAAAAGATGACAATAATCAGAAAACAGGGTTTTCTCTAAGTACTCCAGGTCCCTCCCACGTTACAAAAACATGCAAATTGTGTTATATGACGACTCTTAATTGTTCATAGATGTGAGTGTGAATGCTCGTTATCTCAAGTATGCCTTGTGACTGACTGGCAAACAGTCAAAGGTGAACTCATCCAAAGTTAGCCTGAAATGACTCCAAGTTAGCTACAACCCAAATGAGAACAAGCTCTATAGAAAATAGATGCAGTAATTTGTTTTAGCCTGAAGGAACATCCCTGTGCTGTGCTGTACTAGCAGACTCTGATCACTTTTATCAGAGAGAAAAAAAGGATGCTACAGAAAGAATGTTGGGGGTATGGAGAGGCATGGGTAAAAGCTGATCTGGTGGCTGCATATGTGCTGTACAAATTTATGTATATTATGCTATTTCATGTATAGTGCCAGCATCTACAGATCTCCCAGGAGAACTATTGTTATCTTTCAGGGCACTGAATACCTCCTCTCTCTGCCCTGCACCCCTCTTTACCACCCACCAATACACTCCACCCCACCTACCCTTCATAGACCGGAGCTGCACAGGCTCCTGAGCCGGCGAGACCGAGGGAAGGGAGGCGGACATTGCTGTAGAGAGAGTGAGAAAGGCAGATGGGGTGGGGAAGGTGGAGGGGGGGGGGGGGGGGGGGATTTAGTAGTGCACCATAGTGTGCAGCACATAAGTACAATCTCTCATGGGACGCTGGAAAGGTGGACTGTCTGTTCTTTTGGCAAAAGCACATTGCCCTTAAAGTATTTGTTTACTCAATGATCCCACAGCAAGTGTGTGATTTTTCTAATTAAACTCATGGCACAGTGTAAAAGGGGTCACAAGCTGCATGCCTTGCAAAAAATAGCTATATTGATATCTTGTTTTTATCTAACCAATCTGACTGCATATTCTGTGTGGTGACTTGCGTTATCACAAGTCCAAAAAGACTTGCGCTACTTCTCGCTGGGGTGCTAACTTGACATTCCACAAATAACTTGGCATTATTGAACTGTCATGAATCAGCCTGAGGTGGAGAGGTGACGGAGAGAGAGAGAGAGAGAGAGAGAGAGAGAGAGAGAGAGAGAGAGAGAGAGAGAGAGAGAGAGAGAGAGAGACATACAGAGAGCGAGAGAAATAGAGAGAGAGAGAGCTACATAAACAAAAGCTGGCTGTCTACGTATGTGGAGCCAGGTATCTTATTGCCGTCTAAATCAAATCTCGATATCTGCAACCGGATATTCCACTCACTGCTAAACTTTGGCCTCCTCCTCCTTTACTCTTTTTCAAAACGTCTGTGTGTTTTCAGATTACGCACGTTATTTATTCAGTCAGATGAGACCAGCAGACCAGATGGCTCTGGGATTATAACGTGCTTCATATTCAAATCCATTGCCTTAGATTCCCAATGGCCAACGTAGTTCAAGTACTTCCCTTAAGCTTTCGGCAGTGACACCCGGCATGGCCAAGACTCACCAGAGCCGCTTCTCACACACATCAAGCCCGAGACACCCCATTGACCGTGTATGTTTGTGGTCTGAATTGCAGCTCTTTATCAGGGTTGCTGAAAGCATATATGTCCTGCAGGCCCTTCCCATCTGCAGCCTGACCAGTTTCTGAGCAGCTCCAATAATAGGGCCTGTGTGTGACAGAGATGGATGGGAGCCCAGGGGAGCTCATAAAACCTGCAGCAAGGAGGGAGGCATGAAAGGAAGGAGGAAGGAAGGAGGGGAAAGTTGACAGCAGGCGCTACGTCCTCTCTAAGCGGGCCGGAGCTAACATTAGAGGACTCATTGAGGCAGGCTAACTGCTGTCCACTCCATCATCAGTGTACTCCTGCTGCAGAATGGACTTCTTTCACAATAAATCCCCACCACTCCCCCTCTACCCACTGACCAATGTGCTGGACAGCTAGCTGCCCTTAGGCACCTCAGTAAGTGTTCAGAAGGAGAATAATTATTTTCTACAAGTGTATACTAAAGTTTGTTATCCACGTATTTGTTGCATGCTCAATGTTGCATGGAGCCGCATTGAGAGTGTTAGCAATCCCAAAACTACATGGTGGCGTTGTGGTGTAGATGGATTCACTGAAGAATACAAGATTACAGTTCTCTAAATCAGGACAATGTGCACATTGTGTCATTAGAGTTCATCAGGGCTGCTCCATGAGGAGTTCTGATTTAAACCAATGATGTGCAACAGCATTTAATAAATAAATTAATCAATCTAAAAAGTGTTTTAAAATATGTTGAACATTTATTTCAAACATCATTAAAGGCAAACAATGAGGACAAACAGGGTGAGAAGGTCCAGAGGGTGTCTTGTTTAATAAAGTCTGGGCCTTGAAAATAAATCTGCATCTCACACTTTTACTGTTATTACATAGTTTTTAAATTCGTTTTGAATTTAGTCGGTATACATGATACATGAATTAAATTGACCAAGCACACAGGTTACAAAGGGGTGCAAAATAGAAATGTATTTTTAAAGGCTTTTTTATTAGTATGGACAAACTGTGGGTTACAACAGCAGCTTTCAGTTACTGCAAACACCTTTGCAGGAATCCCTAATCGTGAACTTCTGTCAATAGGTCTTGTGATGGAATAGGAACTATGACTAAATTGCTGCATTAATAAAAGCAAAGTAGATCATTATTGCACAATTTTACGGACTGAGCAGACACGCCGCTCCAGCGATTGGCTATAAGTAAACATTTGAACACACATCTCTTTTTGCTGACCAATGACCTCACCCGGCTGCAAGGAGACTGATAAAAAGCTAAAGGATATGCACATTTAAACTTCCCACTGCATGCGTGAGTGTTCCATGGTCCCAAGGGGGACAGATGTTCCTCTGTTGACCGCCTTACTGTCTGTGCGGCCATTGTGGCGGACGACCATCCAGCAGGCGTGCGTAGCTCGGACAATCACGTTGTTCCTGAGACAAAGGCTGAACGATCCTATTGTTGAAGGCCTTTCTAATTATGGAAATCGTATTAATCTATTCAGTAGCCGTCCACAGAGAGCTTTTGTGTGAGCCTGGGATTTATCGAGGGAACAGCATGAGCTGCAACCTTTAGTTGGCATGTGTGATGAAGACACAGCTCCAAAAGCAGCCTTGTGGATGGCCTGGACTTCAAATTAGACCAGTGCGGCCTCAAGAAAGTAACTACATTTACAACTTTATACGTGTACAAATGTTACTGACACCAAGTTCAGTCTGTGCATTGTTTCATATATCCCTGTTAAGTCCAGTTTACTTGCACCGTGTTCAGTTCCATCAGCTGCTGTATTAGACCTGAATTGGATGCACTGGAAACACTGTGAGAGGCCACACAAATAGGGTAAGCATGGAAACATTCAGGCTAGGCTTGTTGCTAGTCCACATGCTCCACAATACCATCACTCTTCCTGCGTAACTTGGGACTTGCTTAAGACTTGAGGGTGAAGACTTGAGACTTGTGTGTGACTTTATCTCATTACAGCTATGAACTTAACACACCATTACTGAGCAACAGACAGCACACCCAGGCAGTTTACTCAACGCTATTCAAATTTTATAAAACAGTTATTCAAATGTTGACACCGTTTCACACTACCCTCTTTATGGTGCATGGGTGTACAGTAAAACCGTAGCTAATTTTAGACTTATTTTGTAGCTTGCCCAACAGTTGACCATTATGACATCATCCACAAATTACTTGTCCTAGGGTGACATGTCAGGTGAATCACCCTCAATCAAATAAGACTTATTGTTTTAATAATCCTTAATGCAGTAGTATCAGTAGAGTCCTACACATATGCAAACTATTTCCCAGTGAGCGAGACGCTTTTGTTTCCTATTCTGCGATATGCGACAGACGAGCGCACATGCTCACATACGTCCGACTAGAACTTCCCTACTAATGCAGTTATAAGTAACATTAGAGCCTTCTATTAATTTTAAATCGTAACACTAAGTTAAAAACACAACTAAACATTTATATGTGCCATACAAAAAACTATTTATATACATCAGTGGTTCTTAACCTTTTTGGAGGTACCGAACACCATCAGTTTCATATGCGCATTCACCGAACCCCTCTATGGGGGTGGGGGGGATTATGGTAAGGGTTGGGGGGGGAATGACATACCAGCAAATCAGTGTGACTTCTGCTGTTGCTTTTTCAAGACCAGTTCAGATATGCGTTATCGCGAATTTACACGACATTCAGGTGTGTTCGGCCATCTGCGGGCGGGGAGGGGGGACAATGATATACCAGCTCTGCCGAACCCCTGATGCCGACTCACCGAACCCCTAGGGTTCGATCGAACCCAGGTTAAGAACTACTGATATACATCGGATGTACGTATATTCATATGTATCACCATATTGTAATACTGATAATCACCTCCAAAGCTGAAAAGGTACAGGTAAGTAAAGGTCCCGTCTCTCTCTCTCTCTCTCTCTCTCTCTCTCTCTCTCTCTCTCTCGCTCTCTCCCCCTCTCTCTCTACCTCTCAGTTTAAATAGCTTTTAGAGGTGGTGATGCTGCAGGGCGGGCAGCAGCTAGGGCTAACTGTCCCATGCAATGAGAGAAGGAATCACAACAATAAAGCAAAAAATATTTGCCTACTTCATCAACAGCCAAGCTCTCTCAGGTAATAAACCTCCACGACAGACTTGTGAGAGTACATCACAGTACCAAACGAACTTATTTGGCCACTTAGATTCACATGACGACACACCGGCACAGAAGACCCCCCTACAGCTCAATCATCCAAGACATCCCTCTACAACTCGGTGCTGAACTTTCTCACAGGAGAAAGCATGTAAATCGACAGCAGCACTCCCAGAGTGTATGCTTATCCTGCTGCTTTTTACTGACCCACATCTGTTCTCCAAACTACAGTACCGATAAGGTCATAAACAGCCACCTGGTCGAGTACTGAAAAAAAACAAAAACAATCACGGGTGGGCAACTTAAATGATGGAGGGGTCTACAATTTGTCATCAGTGGTATGAGGATGGGGGGGGGGTACATATGTAATATCACAGACTTTCTAACCAGATGTATGACAAAAAATGCTACTGTGAATATGGACAGACGTGCATTGAGAAATGGTGACGTACATTGGTTCAATGAAAACACTAATACATGTGTTAGTGTTTTCATTGAACCAATGTACGTCACCATTTCTCAATGCATGTAAAAATGTTTGAATATGTTCACCCCTCCCTTATGTCTACTCACAATCTATGTACTAATCAAAGTCATCTGCCTCTCGTTACCTGTCGCGTATATAAATCCTGTCTGCGTCACACCCGTCGGATTGTTCTCGTCTCTCGTCTCGTCTTCCTTCCTGTCTTTATCTTGTCTTTATCTTGTCTTTTTGTTCAGTTAGTCTTGTCCCTAGTCGAGCTTCTTATAGTCTGTCTTTGAGTTCTCCAATAAACCCTGGTCCAAGCTGTATTTGGTCGCCCTACTCCATTCCGATTCAATGACATCTTGTGCTTAAAAAGATAGAATTCAAAGGCTGTATAAAACTGCTGAACAGCGAACCTATATTGTATACAAGAACCCAATTTAAGTATTTTTTTTCCCCAAAAATTATCTCACTCAAAATGTTTAAATTTGGGTAATATGTTTGTCCTGCCTGTCAATACAACTCTGAAAATTTGAGAAGGCTTATTCACATTGTTGTATAAGGCATTATGCCAGGATCTGACTCAGCATTTTAGCAAACTACTCCTTTTTGTGTGTAGTTGGGCCGCTGGCGGCGTGATCGCAACGCCGTCCTTAGAGAAATTTGATCCTATGATCAAATGATCCTGGAGTGAATCAACAAAATAAATTGGTCCACATTTTCAACAAAAGATTTCATGGAATCCTAGTTGTATATAAAACACATTTACAAAGTTTGACTCGACACATTAATTATTACTCAAATTTTCCATTCGGGTGAGGAGAAGCTCAAATAAACTTTGTTAAATGTTTTCTTTTAATTTGTCACAGACTTATACTAAAGTGTCTATTTTCCATTGATAGGGAATAGACAATGTTAAAATTTGGTGTTATGTGGATTTGCTTTGCTATCACATTAAAGATTTTTTTTTTCTTGTGGCGCAAACACGCTGACCTTTTGTTTTGGTTTTTTCAATTCAATTTTGATGTTTACATGACCACAGAGGCTGAACCGTGTACATAATGAAGTTTGCAATTTTACAACGGTCATGCCAACCTTTCATTGCAGCAGTCTAGATGGATTAACAATCTTTTAAAAAGTCAAACGTTTTAAAAGTGTGGTTTCAATTTTTATTTGTAGTGACTTATTTTCTTTTTAAAGTGCATGTAAACAGACTGACTGACAGCCTTGGCTATCGTGGGAGAAACCCAAGTAGCTGTTTAAGTACTCATGGTTTCCTATAACAAGGTATTGCCGGTTGAGGTGAAACATTATCTTGGCAGGAAGCCCAGCAATGGAGGGCTCCGGTGCTGTTTCACTGCTCCCAAGAGGTTCCCATCTCCTTCTACCTCTCATGGCGCTTTTGTTTTTACCTGCCCCAAGGAACAAAATGGACACACTGGCAGCAAGCCTTCTGGGAGAGTGCGCTATTAAACTGTTCTAATTGTAAACATGAGGGCCGTGGATCAATCCAATCAAGGACTCCTTTCAGGACTCAGCATCCCTTCAGCAACCCTCACCCCTCCTCCCACCTATCATCAATTGCAAGCAAGCAACATTTCTAGTCCATCACTCACAGAAGCACACTCGAATGTGTGCATGACTTTTTGCATTTAGTGAATGTTACCTCTAATTGCCTGAAACAGATTTTATAATCCACAAATTTGGCTCAGTTAACAAAGATCTTAAACCTCATGTTTTATAAAACAAACAGTATAAAA
Organism: Syngnathus floridae; assembly: GCF_059516105.1. Taxonomy (NCBI): domain Eukaryota; kingdom Metazoa; phylum Chordata; class Actinopteri; order Syngnathiformes; family Syngnathidae; genus Syngnathus; species Syngnathus floridae. Next base: position 5,075,623 of record NC_142414.1, on the reverse strand, counting down.
AAGAGATAAATGAATTATTCTGTAGGCAGTTCTTTCTTTCTTTCTTTCTTTCTTTCTTTCTTTCTTTCTTTCTTTCTTTCTTTCTTTCTTTCTTTCTTTCTGAACCCCCCCCCAAAAAACAAAAACCTAATTTAAAAATGAATTGAGGTGAATTAGAGGTTGTAAAGTGTGATGTAATTCTTGAGCTTTAGTGTATTTTGATGACAGAATTTCTCTGACAAGTTATTAAAACCCCAGAGAACTGTTTTAAATTGAGGAACTTTAAGGATCAGCAGGTGCTAAGTATCACAGTTGCCATTTTCTCGTGGCCGCCTTGTGCATCATACTGTTTCAACGGTGCGTATGAGCCAAGACAGAAAGGCTACAAACTGACTTGGCAGGTAGTAAAAGTTCCAAATCAATGTCTTGTCAGAGACCCACAACAAGGCAAAATACACAGTGTACCGTATCGTTCTCTGGTATGATAGAGTATCAATAAACAAGCATTAACTATTGATATTATGGCTGTGAGTCAGTGGTGTAGCAGTTGTAGCCTGTCTTGGATGCAGGCAGCATAGGTACAGTTCCCACTTAGTGAAGGTGTGATTGTAAGCGTGAATGGTTGTCTTTCTCCATTAGTGTCCTGGAAGTGACTGTTGACCAGTCCAAGTTGAGGTCGCTGTTCAGCCAAATTCAGCTGGGTTGGGCTCCAGCTCCCCAGCATACTAATGAGTGGTATTTATTCATTATGGCAGTGCAATGTTCAAATCCGCACACTTCATGTTATATTTGTGCTTCAAGATCATATACAGGTGCTTTTGATGTGATCAAAAAATATTGACATTTTATCACCTGCAATTACCACACACTAATATAATGAAGTACATTTCCATGTGGGGCTTAGTTTAGCCTTCAAATATGAAACATATGAATATGAACAACCTTTTCAACAACAGACAATAGTGTATTAATAATTTCTTTTATTTATGATAGGTATGGGCAACATGGAGGGGCACCACAATTTTTCATCAGCTCCATTAATTTGTTGATCAGTCACGATCAGCTCCATATGTCTGCACACTGATTGATCTGAATAGTGTATAATAAGTGTAAAACGTTACAGTGGAACCCTGCTTTTCACAGGTGATAGGGACCAAGCCGGCCAGTGAATAGTGAAAATCTGTGTATAATTGACATCCACTGAAATGCATTTGATTTTTTTTAAATCCCCAAATTATTAAAAAAACAAAACACTGATGAAACGCGACTACATTTTTTTCACGAAAGAAAAACCTGAAATTGGCCACCCGACCCAAACCTGAGAATAACACAATGAAAATCAGGAAAATCTGCAATTGCCGAAATGTCTCTTTGTCGATGCCATTTTAGAGCGTTTATTTATCAATGGCGGCGGAGGGACGTATTATGTACAGTCCTCTGACTGATTTACCGTTACGATCTATGTAAAAGGTAATGTCCTCTGATTGGTTAGTCGGTTCACATGTTACGCCCACATAATACGCCCCTGTGTGGTGGTAGTGATGTGGTGGAGGGGTTTGCGTGTCCTTATGATCCTAGAAGCCAAGTTGTCTGGGGCTTTATGCCCCTGGCAGGGTCACCCATGGCAAAAGGGTCCTAGGTGAGGGGCCAGACAAAGCACGGCTCACAAAAACCCCTTATGAGGAATACTACAGTTGGATTTCGTTTTCCCTCGCCCGGATGCAGGTCATCGGGGCCCCTCTCTGGAGCCAGGCCTGGAGTTGGAGCTTGAAGGCAAGCATCTGGCCCATGGGGCCCTGCCGGGCACAGCCCAAAAAGTAAACGTGGGTCCCTCTTCCCATGGGCTCACCACCTGTGGCAGGGGCCAAAGGTGTCGGGTGCTAAGTGAGCTGGGCCTCTCTTGCAGGAAAGGAGCCCGAGCTGGTGTGCGAGGCAGAAGAGTTTCGACTAGACATATAGTTGGACTTGCCTCCACACACAGTTTGGGTTCTGGTACAAGACCTCTTGAGAGGGGCTGGACTCGCTTCCACTCTGGATTTGCCCACGGAGAGAGGCGTTGAGCAGGTGTGCGTATACATATTGCCCGCCGGCTGCGTGCCTGCACATTGGGGTTCACCCCGGTGAACGAGAGGGTAGCCTCCCTCCGCCTTCGGTGGGGGGACGGGTGCTGCCTTTTGTTTGTGTCTGTGCACCAAGCGGCAGCTCAGAGTACCCACCCTTATTTGAAGTCCTTGGAGGAAGTGCTGGAGAGCGCTCCTTCTGGGGACTCCATCGTTCTCCTGTGTGACTTCAATGCTCACGTGGGCAATGATAGTGAGACCTGGAAGGGCGTGATTGGGAGGAATGGCCCCCCCAATTAGAACTCGAGCGGTGTTCTATAATGAACACCATGTTCAAGCATAAGGGTGTCCATGTGTGCACTTGGCACCGGGACACCCTAGGCCGCATTTCGATGATCGACTTTGAAGTCTTGTCATCGGATTTGCGGCCGCATGTTTTGGACACTCGGATGAAGAGAGTGGCGGAGCTGTCAAGTGATCACCACCTGGTGGTGGGTTGGCTCCGATGGTGGGGGAAGATGCCAGTCCGACCTGGCAGACCCAAACATACTGTGAGGGTTGTGCTGGGAACGTCTGGCAGAATGCCCTGTCAGCAAGAGCTTCAACTGCCACCTCCGGCAGAGCTTTTCCCATGTCCCGGAGGAGGCAGGGGACATTGAGTCCGAGTGGACCATGTTCCGTGCCTCCATTGTTGAGGCAGCCGACCGGAGCTGTGGCTGTAAGGTGGTTGGTGCCTGTCGTGGTGGCAACTCCCAAACCCGCCGGTGGACACCGGCGGTAAGGGATGCCGTCAAGAAGGAGCTGAAGGAGGAGCCCTATCGGGCCGTTTTGGCCTGTGGGACTCCGGAGGCAGCTGACAGGTACCGGATGGCCAAGTGGGACGTGGCTTCGGCGGTTGCTGAGGCAAAAACCCGGGGGTGGGAGGAGTTTGGCGAGGCTATGGAGAATGACCTCCGGAAGGCTTTGAGGAAATTCTGGTCCACCATCCGGCGTCTCAGGAGGAGGAAACGGTTCACCGTTTACACTGTTTACAGTGTAGACTGCTGCTGACCTCGACCAGGACATCGTGAGTCGGTGAGGAGAATACTTCGAAGATGTCCTAAATTCCATCGACACGCCTTCCATTGTGGAAGCAGGGCCTGGAGACTCTAAGGTGGACTCTCCAATCTCTGGGGTCGAAGTCACCAACGTAGTTAAAAAAACTCCTCGGAGGCAAGGCCCCGGGGGTGAGTGAAATCCGCCCGGAGTTCTTAAAGGCTCTGGATGTTGTGGGGCTGTCCTGGCTGACATGCCTCTACAACAAAACGTGGACATCGTGGACGGTGCCTCCGGATTGGCAGACTGGGGTGGTAGGCCCCCTTTTTAAGAAGGGGGACCGGAGAGTGTTTTCCAACAACAGAGGAATCACACTCCTCAGCTTCCCTGGTAAGGTCTATTCAGGGGTGCTGGAGAGGAGGGTCCGTCGGAAGGTCGAATCTCGGATTCAGGAGGAGCAGTGTGGTTTTCGTCCTGGCCGTAGAACAGTGGACCTGCTCTATACCCTCGGCAGGATCCTCGGCAGGATCCTCGAGGGTACATGGGAGTTTGCTCAACCAGGCCACATGTGTTTTGTGGACTTGGAGAAGGCATTCGACCATGTCCCTTGGGAAGTTCTGTGGAGGGTGCTTTGGGAGTACGGGGTGCCAAACCAACTGATACGGGCCGTTCGGTCCCTGTAATATCGACTTCAGAGTTTGGTCCGCATTTCCGGCAGTAAGTCGGATTTGTTCCCAGTGAGGGTTAGACTCCGCCCTTCGTCACCGATTCTGTTCATAACTTTTATGGACAGAATTGCTAGGCGCAGTCGAGGTGTTGAGGTTGTCCGGTTTGGGGGCATTGCATCTCTACTTTTTGCAGACGACGTGGTGCTTCTTCAAGCCGTGATCTCCAGCTGCCACTGTAGTGGTTCGCAGCCGAGTGTGAAGCGGTCGGGATGAAGGTCAGCACCTCCAAATCTGAGACCATGGTCCTCAGTCAGAAAAGGGTGGAATGCCCTCTCCGGATCGGGGATAAGCTCTTGCCCCAAGTGGAGGAGTTTAAGTATCTTGGGGTCTTGTTTACGAGCAAGGACAGGATTGAGCGGGAGATCGACAGGCGGCTAAGTGCAGCTTCGGCCGTGATGCAGACTCTGGACCGGTCCATCATGGTGAAGAGAGAGCAGAGCCAAAAGGCAAAGCTCTCAATTTACCGGTCGATCTACGCTCCTACCCTCACCTACGGGTCGTGACCGAAAAAGAACAAGATACCGGATAGAATTGGCCGAAATGAGTTTCCTCCGCCTGGTGTCCGGGTTCTCCCTTAGAGATAGAGTGAGAAGCCCGGTCATCCCGGAGGGACTCGGAGTAGAGCCGCTGCTCCTCTACGTTGTAAAGAGCCAGATGAGGTGGCTCGGGCATCTCATCAGGATGCCTCCTGGACGCCTCCCCGGGGAGGTGTTCCGGGCATTTCCCACTGGCAGGAGACCCTGTCGAGGATCCAGGACGCGCTGGAGAGACTAAAAAGGTAAAGACCCAATGATTGTCACACACACATCTGGGTGTGGTGAAATTTGTCTCTGCATTTAACCCCTCCCCTAAGGGAGCAGTGAGCAGCAGCGGTGCTGCGCCCGGGAATCATTTGGTGATCTAACGCCCCAATTCCAACCTTTAATGCTAAGTGTCAAGCAGGGAGGCAATGGGTCCCATTTTTATCGTCTGTGGTATGACCCGGCCGGGGTTTGAACCCACAGCCTTCCAGTCTCAGGGCAGACACTCTTACCACTAGGCCACTGAGCTGTGTCTCTCAGCCGGCCTGGGAACACCTTGCGATCCCTCGGGATGAGCTGGACAAAGTGGCTGGGGAGAGGGAAGTCTAGGCGTCCCTCCTAAAGCTGCTGCCCCCGCAACCCGACCCCGGACAAGCGGAAGATGGATGGAATTTGGTTCACACTAAAGGCGCACCTTATTAAAAGTCACGCCTGCGGTTTTTGAGAAAATTAAAGGCTTTTATGGTGTGGAAAATACGATAAGTTACACAAAAAAACTTTGAATTTGTACCTTTGAGGCAGAATTTTAATCACCCGTCTTCATACATACAAGCATCGGTTTCTTTATACATCTCCAACTTAAAATAAAGAGCTGAAGTTTGGGGTTCAGAGCGAGAAGTGAGCAAGCCTGAGAAGCTGTTCTATACCAGAGTTAGTTATCTTGATTTGTTGGGGCTCTCAAGTCCTCTGTTCACACTGATTTATGACACGAATATCGAAGAGAACATTCTCACTCTGCTGGGGCCCTCCTACTGCCGCTCACTACCCGGCCCGTCATAAAAAGATCAATCTTAGAGGCCGGCTGCATTTCATCGCATGGCAGATGGAGATGCTGGGAAATTGTCTCGGGGAGTTCGCTCTGCTAGGAGCTTTGTTTACACGCAAAATAGATAATTAATTCCTTCCATATGTTGTGTGAATGTATGTACTTTGTGTGAATGTACGTATAATTCCAGCCCAACGCAAGCTTGATAGGTTGTGGAATCATGTGACCTGCCAAAAGAATCGTCACCTAAAATCTGAGTTCATGACTTAAAGATGGGGTTAGTGTGGATGCCAGACAACATAGATCACAAATTACTAACTAGCCGTGTATAATTGGCCAACGCGTTGGACTATGATCATAACTACACACGTTGGTCTTACAGGCCGCCAACAATCAAAAGAAACACATTTGCTCATGCTGTCACGCTCTTTAGGAGATGCTTTCACGATATGAGAGTGCAGGAGCTTTCACACGTGTGCTCCAATGCCCCTAGGCCAGGGGTCACCAACACGGTGCCCGCAGGCACCAGGTCGCCCGTGAGGACCGCATGAGTTGCCCGCAGGACTGTTCTAAAATTAGCTCAAATAGCAGCACTTGTCAGTGAGCTGCATCTATTTATTTTACAGTCAAACCTGGTTTACGAAAGTCCTGCTTTCTCGAACAAATCAGAATTCGAACAAAAAATTCGAGATTTTTTTTGCTTCGGTTGTCGAACAAAATTCAGAGGTCGAACGTCGCGAGATGATCCGGGAGGACCTGAGAAAACCCGACCGCGCGGCCCGGATGCCGACTGACTCCGTCTTTATTGTATTTTCGTTGCTTTGAGGATTGTATTAACCCCTAATCATGCCTCCAAAGAAAGCAAGTGGGAGCAGTAAAGCATCCTAAAACACAGATGCTATTAAAGCAATGCGACAGTGAGCGCCCGGCTGGCGCGCTGCGGTTGCGCCATCGGACCAAATTAAGCTCCCTGTGCACTGAGGTCCACTTAAAATTTGGAAAGTACATCAGGACTTAAAAATATTTTCTAAATTTCAGCGACGAATCTGTCATAATAATTACGGTGCAGTTGTGCGGTGGGCAACGCACTACGGTTGCGCGTTCGGCGGTGCGCTGCAGTCGCGTGATCGGACAAATATGCGCAAATGAAAAAATGCTTAAAAAAGGCGGGGTTTTTTGTCTTGAAACGCATTTTAAAAATTTTCATTATTTATAACGGGAAAAATAGATTTGGAATTCGAATGATTCGCTTCTCGAACCGCCTTCTGGAACGGATTATGGTCAAAAACCAAGGTTTGACTGTATTTTTGCTATTCTTGTTAAAATCACACTTACATGTGAACTGGAAATGACAATAATAACACATAGTGAAAGCCAAATTGAGCAAATGGCTATTTCAGAAGTGTGTGTCAAACTGGTAGCACTTTGCCTTAATCAGTACCCAGGAAGTAGCTTTCGGTTTAAGAAAGGTTGGTGACCCCTGCCCGAGGCCATGTTCAAAAAAAGAGTTGTTTTTGAAAACAAGTATATTAAAATAAAACATATTTTCATCACAAATGCAAGACATAATGGAATTATCAATAAAAAGTACTTTGAGTACCGTAATTTCCGGACTATAAGTCGTGTTTTTTTTCATAGTTTGGGTGGGGGGGCGACTTATACTCAGGAGCGACTTATATATGTTTTTTTTTCACAAATTTTTACTTGATCATTAAGACATCACTTACAAGTATAGTTGACCACTTCCCATGTTATTTTTAGTATAGTTGATCACTTCACATGCTTTTATATCTTTATCTTGAACATATTCAAAGCATAAAAAATAGAGAAAACATCAAATAAAGCAATTAACACTTTAAAGCACCATATCCAAGTCCACTGTCTGCTGTATGTACTGCTGTTGCTCCATTTTTGCTCCTATTATATTTATTATTATTATTTATTATTATTAGTTTATTTATCATTTATTCAACACTCTTATTTATTCATTGTTTGTGCCTTCTTGGGGGTTTTTTTGTGTTGCTTGTATGCATATGTGTACTATCTCACCAAGGGATAGTGGAAACGTAATTTCAATCTCTTTGTGTGTCTTAGTATATAAAAAAAAAAATCAACGATAAAGCAGACTTTGACTTTGATAAAACAACCAAAATAAATTATATTTTCAGACGAAACTGGATGAGGGCGCTCTAAATTTCACCGTTGGCCGTGACTCATCAACTGGGTGGGCTTAAGAAAAATGGCACCAAAAAGAAACTCCTATTTTGCAGGTTACAAACTTCAAGTTGTAAAATATGCAGCTGAAAACAGTAATCGAGCAGCAGAAAGAAAGTTTGGAGAACCGTGATGTACCAATGGATTACTATTTCAAGTGACGTCAGTAGCGCGGCGCGGCGGTTGTTTACATACAAACGTGCCCACATAAGGACTACCGGCATCATTAGCGGTGATCATTTCTAAGTGACACGGAGGACAAAGAGTTTGAAGGAATTAAGGATTTGGAGTGACATAGAAGGTTTGAAAAACTATTATGGCTTTTACGCACGCCCGGTCCTACTCTACTGAGTCGGGGGCCGGGGCTCGGCCGAGTGGTTGTCCGCGAATGGTGCGCGGGGCTCGGACATGGCCATTATGCACGCCCGGTCTGTCAGGAAGTCCACGCCACCACACGCTTGGAAGTTTGTTTTGTTTAATAAAGAGCCGTTTACCAAACCCACGTCTATCCTTGTACTTTGTTAACGCTACAATATAGTTATATAGTAGATCTGTGGAATAAAGACGAGGCTGACGTCAGGGCGCACGCGCGGCGATGTTGACAAAGGACGAGGAATTTGATCGATGGATCTAATGGAATTAAAGTGCACGGATGGTTTGATAATATTATTGGCTTGTATTATAGTTATTTGAAATATAGTTTATCTATCGTTATATGAGCCTGTGGAATATTTTGAAGTGCAAGCGCCCTCAGCCGTGCGCACCCATTGCTGACAAAGAACGATCGATGGATTTAATGAATTGGAGTGACACCGATGGTTTTATAAACATGTTATTCATGTAATAGTTGTCCTTAATCACTCTATATGTTACGTCAGGCCCGTTCTCAGCTCTTTGTTTGTGTTTGTCACGTTAGCATACCTATTGTTTAGCCTGTTGTTGCTATTTAATGAATTGGAGTGACACCGATGGTTTTATAAACATGTTATTCATGTAATAGTTGTCCTTAATCACTCTATATGTTACGTCAGGCCCGTTGTCAGCTCTTTTTTTGAGTTTGTCACGTTAGCATACCTATCGTTTAGCCTGTTGTTGCTATTTAATGAATTGGAGTGACACCGATGGTTTTATAAACATGTTATTCATGTAATAGTTGTCCTTAATCACGCTATATGTTACGTCAGGCCCGTTCTCAGCGCTTTGTTTGAGTTTGTCACGTTAGCATACCTATCGTTTAGCCTGTTGTTGCTATTTAATGAATTGGAGTGGCACTGATGGTTTTATAAACATGTTATTCATGTAATAGTTGTCCTTAATCTCTCTATATGTTACGTCAGGCCCGTTCTCAGCTCTTTGTTTGTGTTTGTCACGTTAGCATACCTATCGTTTAGCCTGTTGGTGCTATCGTTTAGCCTGTTGTTGCTTGTTCATGACTGTTTTTGGTGTGGCATTTTGTCGAATAAATTGCCCCCAAAATGCGACTTATACTCCGGACCGACTTATATATGTTTTTTTTCACTTTTTGGGGCATTTTATGGCTGGTGCGACTTATACTCCGGAGCGATTTATAGTCCGGAAAATACGTAAATTACATACACAAGCATAAGTCATCACATGATCTAAAACACTGATTCTTAACCTGGGTTTGATCGAACCGCGTGGGTTTGCTGAGTCAGGTTCTGGGTTCAGCGGAGGTCAAGACATGCGCATACACTTTATGTGTATATCTGTGTTTGTACTATGATTTGTAACAACTCATCAGAAAAACAACTGACTCAGCTTTTGTGCCTCAGCAAATAATAAAAACTTCTTTACAAGCAACCCTTTTCCAGGATGCTAGATAAAAATATATGAACAAAAAGAAAATGGAACAAACTATGTATACACAGTAATTCCTCATTTCTCGCTGGGGTTACATACATTTTTTTTATACCATTATTACATATGTGTCACGTCTCGTCCCCAGTCGTGTTACTATTTGTCTCTGTTGTCTTGGTTTCTGTCTGTATGCTTGCCCCTCCCCTCCTGTGTGCCCATGATTAGTTTGATTAGTCTCACCTGCCTCTTGTTACCTGTCGTGTATATAAGTCCTGTCTGCCCCTCACGCCCCGTCGGATCATTGATGTCTTTACGTCCTTTGTGTCGCATCCCTGTCGGTTAGTCCTTTTGTTATTTCGTTAAGTCATGTCAGTTTGCCAAGTCTATTAGTTTGTTTTGCTGAATAAACCCTGGTCCAAGCTGCATTTGGTCGCCCTTCTCCATCCGATCTGTGACTATGTATAACATTGAAACCAAAGAACAAAACCTAATTTCAAACCCAAACAGATCGTCGCTCTTCGGACGCAAAGTATGGCAGCGGACCAAGAGGTATGTACGGCTTCGTGCACCAACTGCACCCTTCTCTTAGAGAGGTTGTCTCTGCTAGAGGGACGTGTCCGCCAGTTAGAGCAGAATAGTGCGATAACAGTAGTTGCGGCGGACACAGACGCGGGCTGTAGTCAGCCCGCTAGCCCGGTTAGCATTAGCCCCAAGCGGCTTGCTGATCGCGATGAGCCAGGTAAGACGCATAGCCGTCCAAAGTCATCTCGGTCTACTGGCCCTCGCACTTTGGTCATAGGCGACTCCATTACCCGAAACATTACGCTTAAAAATCCAGCCACGGTAATGTGTATTCCTGGGGGCAGAGCACCCGACATAGAAGCTAATCTTAGGGAGCTGACTCGCAATAGGCCTAGTCAACAGCGTAGTTCCAACAACACTAGCTACTCGGACATAGTGATACATGTCGGCTCCAATGATGTTAGGATGAGACAATCAGAGATCACAAAGAAAAACATAGCGAGGACTTGTGATCTTGCCAGAAAGATGAGTCGGCATCGAGTATTTGTCTCTGGCCCCCTGCCTGGGAGAGGCACTGATGAGAGGTTTAGTAGATTAGTCTCCCTTAATCGATGGATGGCTGGGTTCTGTAAAAAGCAGGGACTGTATTTTATAGATAACTGGTCATCCTTCTGGGGCCGCCCCGACCTGCTGAGGAAGGACGGCCTTCACCCTAACCGTGAAGGCGCCTTCACTCTTTCTAGGAATATAGATTACTGTTTGAGCCTCTCATGACAGGTCACTCTAGAGCAGGCCAGGGCACAGGTGATTAGACCACCTGTGAGGATGGGTTTGGAGTCTGATAAGTTAAAGTTAACTAGCGCTAGGCTAGACTTTCAGCATACACATAGCTCCTCGTGTAGACTAGAGCGCGACAGTTTAAATAGTGCTGCAATACACACAAACACACTTTCTACTGGGGTAGTAGACAAATCCAATCACTCCGTCCCGACCGGTCTTGCTGATGAAACGGTGCCTGCTTTAGATAACTTCACATGTGTAACAAATATTCATCATCAAATTCCCACGGTCGTTTCATCCCACCGCCCTAATAAACTTTTGAGAGGTGATATTAGGCCTAGAGAACACAATTTTACTCGCATCCCGTTTAAAAATCTTTCGATAGATACGCACCCTGATCAACCGATTACACTTAAATTCGGTTTTATGAATATTAGATCACTTCATACGAAAGCAGTTCTCGTTAATGACCTTATCACGGAACATAATCTAAACGTTTTTGGTCTTTGCGAGACCTGGTTAAAACCTAATGAATTGCTGCCACTTAACGAGGCCTCGCCTCCAAATTTTGTGAGCTCGCATGTGGCACGTCCTCGAAAAAAGGGTGGGGGTGTCGCCCTCATCTCAAATTCTGAGCTTAGATTTAGGCCTCGCTCAATTCACGTATTTAAAACATTTGAAGTTCTCATTGTGCGATCCACTGCGTTACCGTCATTCTATCTTGTTGTTATTTACCGCCCACCCGGGGCTTACTCTGGCTTCCTGGATGAATTTTCAGAATTTGTGGCTGATCTAGTGACAAATGCAGATAATATAGTTATCATGGGTGATTTCAACATCCACATGAATTCACCGTCAGAACCACTGACTTCGGCATTTCAAACTTTAATCGATACGTGTGGTTTTACGCAAGCTGTACAAGCAGCAACGCATAAGAATGGAAATACCTTAGATCTGGTATTATCCCGGGGACTGGCAACCTCAAATATAGCAGTACTGCCATACACTACTGTTCTGTCTGATCATTTCTTAATAAAATTTGAAATTTTAGTTCCTTGTCAAAGACAAGAGAGCAATCGGCATTATAGCAGTCGTAATCTTAACTCCATGACTGCAACTGCGCTGTCTGAGTTACTGTCGCCGGCAACCGCCATGTTTCCCGCATACAGCGGCTCTATCGATAATCTTACAAATGAATTCAATGCGACATTATTAAAAGCCATCGACTCTGTGGCACCGCTACGTCTGAAAACTCGCCGTAGATGGCCAACTCCGTGGTTCACAGATGAAACACGTACGTTTAAACAATTATGTAGAAAGCATGAGCGCAGATGGCGTTTAACCAAACTTGAGGTTTTCCATCAGGCATGGAAGGACAGCCTCCTGAAATATAAAGATGCGCTAATTTTAGCAAAAACTCGTTATTTTTCGCAAGTCATTAATCTTAATAAAAACAATCCTAAGTACCTATTTGATACAGTGGCAAAGCTAACTCTGCGCCAGCCGACCCCTGATAGCTCCTTCCACTCAGCTGACGAGTTTATGAAATTTTTTGCTCAAAAGATTGAGTCCATTAGGGACGAGATCAAGAATACCATGCCAATCGCTCCGCCGGTTACTAGCGCTGGGGATCATGCAATAACCCTCTCAAATTTTGAAAGCGTGTCCCTTGAAATGCTTACAAAATTGGTTAGTACGGCTAAACAAACAACATGTTTACTCGACCCGCTTCCAGCCAAACTACTTAAAGAATTATTTCCAATTTTAGGACCGTCCGTCTTAAATATAATCAATCTGTCTGTTTCCTCTGGGATAGTGCCAATAGCCTTTAAAACCGCTATTATTAAACCACTACTTAAGCGAGCAAATCTTGACCCGGACTGTCTCAGTAATTATAGGCCAGTTTCAAACCTCCCATTCATAGCAAAACTTCTCGAAAAAGTAGTAGCGCAGCAGCTTATTGATTACATGGTCGCTAATAATCGATATGACTCCTTTCAGTCTGGTTTTAGAGCTAATCATTCTACAGAGACAGCACTTGCTAAAGTGACTAATGATCTCCTCATAGCTATGGATTCAAATACGTCGTCTGTATTGTTACTACTCGATCTTAGTGCTGCCTTTGACACTGTAGACTTTGATATTTTATTAGGGCGTCTTAAAAGTTGTGTTGGTATCTCAGGGTCAGCACTCAGCTGGTTCAATTCCTATCTATCAGGCAGGACGCACCGAGTGGTCCATGGTAATACGTCCTCTGAGCTTTATAATGTTACGTGTGGTGTTCCACAGGGATCGGTACTCGGACCGATTTTATTTAATATTTATATGATTCCGCTTGGGGACATAATACGTAAATATAATATTAGCTTTCAATGCTACGCGGATGACACCCAATTATATATGCCGTTATCGATGACAGATCCACGGGACTGTTGTAATCTCGAGGCGTGCCTTGCGGAGATCAAGCAATGGATGTCTCTCAACTTCCTTCGTCTTAACCCAGATAAAACGGAGATGTTGATAATTGGTCCTACTCGTTATCAACACTTATTTAAGGAAACCACTATAACTATAGATAACCGGACTATCACTCAGAGTGATACGGTAACTAATCTCGGGGTAATATTTGACCAAACGCTCTCCTTTCAAAAACACATTAAGAATATAACCAGGATTGCGTTTTTTCACCTTCGTAATATTGCTAAGATTCGTCCTATCCTCTCGACCGGGGATGCGGAAACCATTATACATGCGTTCGTTACGTCGCGCCTGGACTACTGTAATGTATTATTCTCTGGTCTTCCTAAGTCCAGTATCAAAAGTCTACAGTTAGTGCAAAATGCCGCTGCGAGGATGCTCTCACGGTCAAGAAAATTTGATCACATTACCCCAATATTAGCCAAATTACATTGGCTCCCGGTCCATTTAAGATGTGACTTCAAGGTTCTTCTACTAACCTATAAATCACTGCATGGCTTAGCGCCTTCATATCTCGTCGACCTAGTCGTTCCTTATGTTCCGTCTCGTAACCTTCGTTCGCAAAACGCTAGTCTTTTAGTTATACCTAGGGCCAAGAAAATGTCTGCAGGGTCTAGAGCATTCTCTATTCGGGCTCCAGAGCTTTGGAATGCCCTACCAATGGATATTAGAACTACTACCTCAGTAGAAACATTTAAGACACGTTTAAAGACACATTTCTATGAGATGGCCTTTAACTAACTTGTGATGGCCGATTTGGCCGGAGTTTGTTTTGTTCTCTCTGCCCACCCCCTCCCCGGCTGGGGAGGGGGTTAGGTGGCTCAAAAGCTGATCGCGGCTAGCTGGATTCTCGGGGACCAATTCAAGATGAAGGAACTGCAGCTCAACCCCCTTGAAGACACGGCCAGGACAACCGAGGGCACCTCCGACATCCATTTTTTCATTGATTTTCATATTATGTATTACTTTTGCACTCTCTGCATCCATTATAACCTGGTGATCCTGAAAGGGGGATCCTTCCATCTGTGGTCCCTTCTCAAGGTTTCTCATTTTCCCCTGGCAGGGGTTTTTTGAGTTTTTCCTTGCCCTTTTGGGAGCTTATGATCAGGGGATGCTTTGAGAATAATTGTCAATTTTTGGCTATGTGAAGCCCTTTGAGACTGTTTGTGATTTAGGGCTATACAAATAAACTTGACTTGACTTGAAACATTTGTTTAACATAGAGAATTGAACACTTTCTTCCAAAGAACTGCAGTAAAATCCACCGCCCTCTACAGTAAAATAATTTTTATCATCAATATGAAGTACATACTATAGTCACAAATTGTGACTTGTGTTTCAATGTACCTCTGACTGTGCCGCTACGGCCTGACTCCGTAGTGAGCCATTGGCTCTGTAGAGTCTTTTCTTCTGAAACCATAACAGACGTGTCAAACTCAAGGCCCGGGGGCCAGTTTTGGCCCGCCACATCCTTTCATGTGGCCCGCAAAGACAAATTGTGCATCAAATTCGTGTGTCATTACTAGAATTGCAAATTGTCTTCACTTTTAATAATATCTTTGGGTTTTTTTTAATATTTGACCAGTTTTTACTCGTCTTATTTGAAAATGAGTTATTTGTTCATTTGTTTTGAAGCTTTTACCGTATATAATTTGAGATGCTCATACATTTATTTGGGTTGACAGTCATAATAACCTTCCGAAAGAAGCTATGACTACAATGCGGCATGCGAAAAAAAAATCGTTTGACACCACTGGTTTAAATCTAGAGTTAGGGTTTCAAAGTAGGGTTTCATATGAGAGTTAGGGTTTCAAAGTAGGGTTCAAAGGTACGGTTAGGGTTTCAAACATGGGTTTAAAGGCCCAGAGACACCGGTATATGTATAAATCAGTTTTAGTTAGCTTATGGGCTTATAAATATAAATTGACGATCGAAACAACGAAAAGGAAGCTGTTGCTCTGAAAAATATAATTTAAATTTGCCGCGCAGACGAGTTTGACCACCGAGCCGCCAGCCGGAAGTGACGTCGCATGACGTCTCAAGTTGTACGCGTTTAGCTTCAGTGAATGTAAACAAAAAGAGAAAAGGGGCCAGCGCGGAGACGTCGGGCCAGGTTTGCGGCCAACCCAGCTCGCCTAGCCGTGTCTTCCATTCTCCTGGCGTACGTTCGTTCGCGGGACGACAAGATGGGTTGCGTTCGCCTGATAAGATCCACGAACCGGACAGTGCGTGCCTGCTGTGTGCTCGTGTTCACAGTGGCCTGGTTGTCATCTTTCCGGACTCTGCTGTGCATCGGGAGCGGCTAGCGTGCTATCACGCTTATTGTTCATCTTCTTGTTTTAATTTTCTTGTGTTGTTTTACTTGTATGTGCGTTGTGAACTCTGTCTTGTCACCCTGGGATAGTGAGAAACGTAATTTCGATCTCTTTGTGTGTCTTGACATGCGGAGGAATTGACAATAAAGGAGACTTTGAGACTTTGACTTTGAAAAGTATGTCGAAGCGTGACGGGAGGGGCACAATTCAGAAAACGTGCTCAGCTCGTCGAAAAAATGCGATTTAAGCAATACAATTAAAAATGCGCCTAAAACATAAACCAAACGCTGCAGATGTTCATTTCTCCATGCGCAGTGGTCAACTCGGCACTCTAAAGCCCCCTGAGAACTTTTTACTATGCCAACCTAACCACAGTGACGGGAGAGGCACAATTCAGTAAACGTGCTCAGCTCGTCGAGAAAATGCGATTTAAGCAATAAAATTAAAAATGCTTATAAAACCTAAACCAAACGTTGCAGGTGGTCATGTCTTCATGTGCCGAGATCAACTCGGCACACTAAAGCCCCCAAGAGCACTTTTTACTATGCCAACCTAACCAGAGTGACGGGAGGGGCACAATTCAGAAAATGTGCTCAGCTCAGCCCAAGTGAACTGCTAGATTCATCATATTCTGCGTCAAAAGAGGTTTCTGAATCGGATAAAATGATGCTAATATTGCCGCTAGAAACAGAGCTGTCGCTATCATCTGCCATATTGTTTGGGTTTGTTGACTTCCAGATGTACAACTTGTGACGTCACAGTAATGGCGCCGCCAGTGTGGCTTCGTGCGGTGTTGTGCTCGATTTGGTTCCCCCGTGAGATTTTGTTCCCCCTGCCGCGGGAGCGCGCACGCCTTGTTTGGAAAGCGAAAAACCGATGCCGTACGGCGTCGTACGGCGTCAGCACTATGTTGTTTTCAATAAAAACATGAAGAATTCACGTTTGCGTCAGTCAATTTTAATTTTTAGAAAGGATTATTCTCATTTGATGTCTTTAAATTCATCCGCGTTCCGCCATTGAAGCGGGGTGCATTCAAAGACCAGTCGTACAGACGGAACACTCACTCACTTCACCAAAAAGCAACGATATAATTACGTGAGCTCTTTGCATAAACCTCGATGCAAAGAAACTCCTCTTGGGTACCGTTACATGCTACAAGGAGTATATATTACAAAGGAGACTTTATACTTAATTGTGATCATCATTCATCCATTCATTTTATTACTCAGGTATTTTCAAAGCAAATTAATATTGTTGCATTTATTAATTTGCTTTAAAATGACAGCGCAATATAATTAAAAGCCCAAGTTACAGGGGGGGAACATATCCTCACGGGTGGCCCGTTCCAATGCGGCAAATGTGTTCACTTTATACATTCTATCAAATTCCGTTCTAATTGAAAAAAAAAAGGGATGTCTCTAGGCCTTTAAAGATATGGTTAGGATTTCAAACTAGGGTTTCAAACTAGGGTTAGGGTTTCAAAGCAGGATTTTATACTAGAGTTAGGGTTTCAAAGTAGGGTTGAAGCTAGGGTTAGGACTTCAAAGTAGGGTTTCATACTAGGGTTAGGTTTTCAAAATAGGTTTTAAAGCTGGGGTCACGGTTTCAAAGTAGGGTTTAAAGATAGGGTTAGAGTTTCAAAGTAGGGTTTAAAGCTCGGGCTAGGGTTTTAAACTAGGGTTCATACTAGAGTTAGGGTTTTAAACTAGGGTTCATACTAGAGTTAGGGTTTTAAACTAGGGTTTAACTCAGAGGTGTCAAACTCAAGGCCCGGGGACCAGATACGGCCTGCTAATTCATTTTATGTGGCCCCCGAAGACAAATTGTGCATCAAATTCGTGTGTCATGACTAAAATTGCAAATTGTCTTCACTTTTATTAACATCTTTTTTTTTTTTGATTTGACCAGTTTTTACTCATCTGATTTGAAAACAAGTTGTCAGTTTGTTTTGTAGCTTTTACTGTATATAATATGAGGTGCTCATACATTGATATTGGTTGACAGTCATATTGGCCCTCCGAAAGAAGCTATGACTACAATGCGGCCCGCGAAAAAAATGAGTTTGACACTCCTGCCATAACACAATGCACAGTGAAAGCAATCCGTGAAGCAGTGAGGCCGTGAAAGATGATGAGGGATTATTGTGTGTGTGTGTGTGTGTGTGTGTGTGTGTGTGTGTGTGTGTGTGTGTGTGCGTGTGTGTGTGTGTGTGTGTGTGTGTGTGTGTGTGTGTGTGTGTGTGTGTGTGTGTGTGTGTGTGTGTGTGGGGGGCTCGGTGGCGCACTGGTTAGCACGTCCACCTCACAGTCAGGAAGGTGCAGGTTCAGTTCCACCTCCGGCCCTCCCTGTATGGAGTTTCCATGTTCTCCCCGTGCCCGCATGGGTTTTCTCCGGGCACTCCTGATTCCTCCCAGATCCCAAAAACATGCTTGGTAGGCCGATTGAGCATTCTAAATTGCTCGTAGGTGTGAGTGTGAGTGCGAAAAGTTGTTCGTCTCTGTGTGCCCTGCGATTGGCCGGCAACCAATTCAGGGTGTCCCCCGCCTAGTGCCCGATGACTGCTGGAATAGGCTCCAGCATGCCCGCGACCCTCATGAGGACAAGCGATATAGAAAATGGATGGATACATTCACACACGCACACACACTAAATATATATATATAAATATATATATATATATATATATATATATATATATATATATAAATATATATATATATATATATATATATATATATATATATATATATATATATATATATATATATATCCATGGAGCCAATATCAGCTTGATTTGTGCAATTTTCAGACCCAGCTGTCACGCCCGTGCCACAGCGCGCTCGGCCTGCACTTCGCTCGGCCACACCCCTTTCGTTACCGTAATGTTTCCCCCTGTCGGTGTCTACTGTTGTGTCCATTCCTGTTCGTGCCCAGTGTTCCTGTTCGTGTCATCTGGTTTTCCCTCGGTCTGTCTGAAGGCTCACGGTCAGAATTTTAACCTTGTCCAAGGGGACTTCATGTCGGTCAGTCTGTCTGTTTTGCTGGCCGTGAGTCTTCCTCCCGTCTGTGTCGTCGGTTCCCCACCTGCCTCCCTTCCAACTCCTTTTCCCTGCAATAAATCCTGGTTCAAGCTGCATTTGGTCGCCCTGGCTCAACTCCTTCCTGACAGAAGACACCGACCATCACAGCGACCAGCGCTTGGACCAACCGTTGCCGGCTCCCGCAACTGCTGCATGGTCGCCAAGGAGATGAGTTCAAGCGATGCAAGATGCACGGTTGCCCCCCCCCAAAACAGATCCGACGGCGCGGATGTTGCGGCCGCCACTTGTTCCGGTGGCGCGGATCCAGCGGCTGTCACCCAGTCGGCTTCAACGGCGCATGACGCACGGCCGCCCCCCGTCTCTCTAGTTCAAATCAGTGTCTAATGAAAAGTTTTGTTATTGTTGTGCAAAATATTTGGCTGCAGCCAAACTCCTTGATGGCATTAGCTAAACATTGATTAATTGACAAACCAGTTTAGAAATGCTAATGGGGGTGCAGCAAAAGAAAAGCAAAGTAAATTCCCATCTGCAAGTGTACTCAATTTACAGCCTCTTTTAGCTCTCTCACCAAAACAGGAAAGCTCGCAGAATAATTGCTGGATGCGTCATTTCATGCTTGTAATTTTAGAAACAACAGCCCTTCCCCCACGCCTGCGAACATACGTCCACAAATGGCAGAAGCCTGTCCGCTGCTTCCACCTCTTCAAGGAAAACAGGGTTCTTATTTTGTGTGACTGCAGACAGGCTTTTGCTCATTGTGTCCGCTAATATATCAAAGAGCAGCTGTCCTCAAGCCCTGTGATGACCAATCTCTCCTTCCATCTGTCCCATCGCCCAATCTCCTGCCCGGTGAACTTGTTCTATGTTAAGCTCGGTTCACACGGCAAGATTTTAAAATCGTCGAACAACTTCCAAACTCAGAAAGGCAGGAGAAAATATACACGTATAACAGTTTTGAACGTACCATTTGTGGTGTGCAGCCACACTGCAAAAGCAGCACATCACACACAAACCGATTTCATTTAGGAATATTATGGGGCCCATGGTGGTATTCTTTTATTATTACTTTGTGACCATATGTCTGGACATGTTATATGCAGGTATTACTGTATTTGATCAGTTGTTAATATCTGGGGATTTGAATAAGGCACCTAGAACAGCTGCGGGGTCTTCTAAACCCAGAAATCAGTAGACTGTGCACAGTTAGTTTTGTCATGTCTGGTTGTAACTGTCGCTGTTGTACTGTGTTTTGCAAAGTACAATTTTTTTCAACAAACCCGGCATGCTTGGAGTGATTCACATCTGTGTGTGCGACAATATTCCCACATTGGATGGGAAATCTCGCCATGACCGTTTTGATTTTGGATTCTCCACGGCGCTTCTTCGCTGCCTCGTCACCTTACTTTCTGATTGACTGCACATCACTGTCAACCAACTGCACACTCGTTTGTCCTCGGGGGGAAACCACACACCAAAGTTGGGCCAAAATAATCCAATGTGTTGAATATCCTTGATTTGAGGTCAGACATCCTTCCGTGTCCAAGATCAGTCTGAACACACCACACCGGGCTTGAAGCTCCTGTATTATCCTATTTTATAAGCACTACACCAAAGCCATTTACTATTGAGACAGACAAACCAACCAAAACATGGGTAGCTTGTGTTCCCCTGGGGTGCATTACGATCACAGCAAAACAAATACCTGTTAGCACTATGATCCAAGAGTGATATTTCTCAAATATAGTCATTTACTAATTAGCTGCATCGGTGTGAACTCTGTGAATATTGCTGTCTCAGGAATACAGTGGAATGTTGCCATCCAAATGAGCCCTCTTAATTGGGTCCTTAACAGTAGCAGGGGTCTCCTTAATGAGCTGATGAACCCTTGGAGAGTGGTAACAGAGGGCCACTGGACTCACAGGGTCCTGAGTACCTAACCTCTTTTTTTTTTTTGTGGGCGAGCACACACACAGACTAGAGGCTAATTAGAGCCCATTCACACCCCAAACTAATGTGTTTGCTCAAGGGCCTCAGTGGCCCCGCCATCAAACCACTTGTGCTACTCTGCCCCACAATAGTGATGGGCGCCGGCGTGATCCTCCAGCGTGAGATCTGCTGCTTCTTTCTTCAATGCAAACCACTTCCTTCAGAGGAAAACACTTGCAGCAAACATAAAAACAAGGGAGCGAGGGAGAATGTAGTTGGGTCAGACAGAGGAGACTTATAAAAACTGTCAAAACCATATAACAACTCAGTTTGTCTTGTGCACACTCTTAAAAGTAAAGGTATTGCTACACAAGCAGGGGCCCTGAGAAACAAAAGTTAGGACACTCACAGGTTGGTGGCCTGGGACTGATTTAAGAGTTTGTTTGAAGTACAGATTACAGATTGTTTGCATCAAATCCCTCCAGGAGTATCCATGGCCCCTGGAATCTCTCTCAGGTTTCCTCTTAGGTCCTGCTGAAGCCTGCTCTCTACAGCTTGAAGTCCAGCAAGACCACGATCGCACATAAGAAAAGCAACTGAGTCACCCCCAGTGCATGAGCAAAAATTTTACCTTGAATTCAAGGTATATAGAGTGAATAAATGGGAAAGGGCAATACTATTCCCAAATAGGGAATTCAGTCGGTGAGGCGAGACTCTTCACAAGTCCACCAAAGGGCCGATTTGCGCAGGCAAATTCACAATTGCGCTCTTTCGCTCCAAGACAGTGAGCTGCAGTGTCACCAGCAAATTCAGGGTTGTGTTTGTGTCACTGGCACGTGAGTAAATAGCGCAACTATATAGTAAGACCGCTGTGCACGTTCCGGCACACACATGAAGCCGCTCTGCAATGATTTCCACCTTGTAGAGGTGCAACAGAGCTACTCAATACGATGTTTAATAAACAAGGAACAATTGAACAACAGCAAACAAAGACACAAAGAACTAGCAGGAGGTATAGCAGAAGGTACCAGAGAAGGAAGTGTCTTCCAACACGGATAGCGACTAATTCTTTAACTTGGCATCCACTTCAGCACTGGGGAGTGAGTTGGGTCAATACGGTCAAGGGGGCTGCAGGGAGCTAATGGAACAACCAGTAAAGCACACCTTGATGGGAAGCAGCACAAGTATGCATAAACTTCCCCCCATGGCAAATGTTTCTAGGCTGAGTCCAAGCTTTTCTAAGCTAGAGACATTAAACATCAACGCCAACGTAATTGTTTCAGGAGGAGGTGTGAGTTTGTCTTGATAGTACTTGCACACCCACACACACGCCATAATCTTGCTTTTTTATGCAAGGAACGCTCAACCTGATGCCATTTTATGAGGTAATATTTTGGAAATGAACCCTTAAACCGCTTGTCATGCTGATAAAGCTTCTTTGAGGTGAGTTAAAGGAGAAGAGGAGTTGTGGAGGCTGATGCAGCACCATGCTGGCTGCCAAACAATGCTGTTTTTGACTGAAATGAAGCCCAGTTGGGGGGGGGGTCAAAAATGGAGATGTCAGTGAGCAGCATATGTGTGTAGTGCAAAGTCCTTAGAAGCAAAAGAATGCCAAAATGTATGAGGGACTAAATCACAGGTGTCAAACTCAAGGCCTGGGGGCCAGATACGGCCCACCACATCATTTTATGTGACCCGCAAAGACAAATTGTGCATCAAATTCGTGTGTCATTACTAGAATATCCAATTGTCTTCACTTTTGATAATATCTTTTTTTTAACTATTCGACCAGTTTTTACTCGTATGATTTGAAAACGAGTGATTTGTCAGTTTGTTTTGTAGCTTTTACTGTATATAATATAAGGTACTGATACATTTATTTGGGTATATAATAGCCCTCCGAAAGCAGCTATGACTACAATGCGGCAGGCAAAAAAAATGAGTTTGACACCCCTGTACTAAACCATCAACCTCCTTCCTCTACATGCAGCAAAATTAAATAAGTGTCATGTCTCATCTGGCCACAAGCGACACAAAAGAGGCTTCATGCTGGCTTGTATTTGGAGTTGCAGAGTTTCGGTTTGGGCTCAAAGTCCAACTAAATCCTGACTCGGCTGGTTGGTTGTTGTGACACGTGCACAAGTGGTGAGAGAGAAACAAACGGTGCAAAGTACTCACTATAGGGGACAATGGGACTCAGCATTCTGTGGAGCTGGTCTTAGTGAAGAGGAATGCGGTTGTGTGAATGCCTGCCAGCGTTAGCCTCTGTTGGCTTGTAGTCCATCACTGGCATGCACTTGCACGGATGACGCGATAGCCCTGCGAGGGGGGGAAAGGCAGAGTTGACGATGTTTGGACCCACATGACAATTAACACCAAAACTCAACATCCGGCTGGTGTGAGACAGAGTTACAGAGCAACGACAAAGTCCTGTCAGTAGAGCAAAAACAAAGCACAAATGGACGCACACAAGGGGGCACATTATAGTCAAGCATTAAGGTGATTGTGAAGCTGCATGGACCCTCAAAAGAAGGCTTTCTAAAATCTGCCTTGCAAAAAAAAGACTCTCACATACCACTGCTCTGTGCACTGGGCCAATAAAGACCACATTCTTTGCACTCCAAACAATTTGGCCTCTGCTGCAATGCAAAATACTCATCATATATTCGGAGTCTAAGTGGTAATGTTTCAACTGAAGAACATGTTAGTGAGATTCTTCAATGAGTTGAAACTGAATTCTGTAAATTTGCAATTTTAGTCATTTGACTGCTATTGTTTTCCCACAATTTAAAGACATTACTGCAAATCTACTCAATAAATAGACTGCACAATATAATTTATTTCCAGGCCTGGTCATTTTGATGTTATATTCAGAAGACCCAGAATAATATACCAAAACTTTATTCCACATGAATTCTTCCACTAACATTGTCCTTCTCGATATGAATTTTTAATTCATGGCAGTATGGATCATTCGTTTAGGCTTGTACATGACCACCCTACAAATAGATACTAACAATACATGCAAAAAGGCAGTTGCCCGTGTCCATTCTCACTAGTGTCATTCAGGGGAACGTGAAATGATGCAATGAGCACAGCTATTTGACAGTCCAGTGTTTATTAGTCAGCCAACAATAATAAACTACAGCTTCAAGTTCAAAGCAAACATGGTAACATTGCCTGTGCACACAATAAGTTTGTAAGTGCCTAAATCCCTGGTTCCTTCTGCTTTCTTTCCATCTTCCCTTCCTTTCTCCCTTTCCTCCTTCCTTCCATCTTTTTTCCTTCCTTCCACCCCTCCTTCCTTCTCTTATTCCTTCCTCAAGCAGCTAGCCTGTGTGACTTCTAAAGTCATGGCAGCAAATCATTACAGAAAGTAAGAGGGAGAGCTCAAGAAGGCGTGCAGCTTTACCTCTTCATGCCTGCATATCCTCCATGCCATCTGATAGCAGCACTTGGATAATCCGGAGAGCAGACTGGACCAGGCAACTGTTTGTGTGTGTGATCTGCTTTGCTTTTTTTCCTCACATATGGGACACAACTCCAGTCTCTCTCTCTCTCCCTCTCTCTCTCTCTCTCCCTCTCTCTCTCTCTCTCTCTCTCTCTCTCTCTGTGTTAGCTTGTGACGAGAGTGAGCACAACCCCTCCCCCATGGATCGCTCTTGCTCTCTCGCTCTCTGACAGAAAGACACAGGGGGAGGGCAAAAAGGTGGATGGGTGGATTGATGTGCGAGATTCCTCAATCTCCTCTGTGGCATGCTGTAGCAAAGAAAACGAAGAAGAGCATCTGGTTTCAAGGCAAATGGGCAGGATGAGCTGCTATAATTGGAAAGAAGTATGTTGAATAAAAAAACAAAGAAATGTTTCCATTTCGAAGACAATGCCTATACAATTTAGTGCCTATACCTGCATTTATATTTTCAGATTACCTATATCACAATGTTTGCATCTACTGCACAAGTGAACAACCTGAGTGTCAATGTCAACATCAGTAAATAAGAATGGATGAATCATAAGTACCAACTAAGTACAGTAACGATCGGACAGTTATTTGGAAAACAGCGATGTAGCGTGTGTGTTTATATGCGCGCGTGTGTGTGTGTGCGCGCGCGCGTGTGTGTGTGCGTGCATGCGTGAATATGCGTGCACATGTCAGTCTGTATGTATATGTTGATGTGTAGAATCTATATACTGTATAATTATTCAAAACAAAAATCAAACAACAACAAATCTGGTTTCAATTTTATTTTGCAATTCATTGGAATTTGAGGTTGTAAATGTATGAGCTCCTGAGTTCATATTTATAGTCACTCCATGGTGTTTGAACACTCATGGTCAGGTGTTTTTCCATTTTCATTGACTTGTCAGTCACGTACAGCTGTCAGGCTGTTTTAAGCGCCGCACAGACGATTATGTGGCCCGTTTATCGACTCATGTTTCAAAATCCCAATGCTACTGTCAAACCACACATTATCAACAACTTTTTTGTTCTAGGGCTCACTATTAGGCTAATTTTGTATGCAAGTAAAAACCTTCTCCGAGCACATTTTCACCAGAAGCATCATGCCTGCAAAATTAAATTCTGAGTTTTTAAGAGTGGGGAAGCCTAAAAAATGCTGTTTTATTTACTATACTGTATAACAGAACAACAATTACTATAACGGCAAAGAAACAAAGTGATTTCATGAGCTCCTCTGCACTGCTCAGGGCCAAATAAAAGCCAATTAACCTGTAATGAAGCACAACTGTAAAGTTGAAGGATATATATTGAGTCGTGCCTAGGGATGGGAATTGATATGACTTACGATTCCGATTCCATTTTCGATTCTGTTTAACGATCCAATTCTTTATCAATTCTCTTATCGATTCTCATTTGGGAAAAAAGGAAGCACATAGACTGTTGGATTTGGTCCACAATTTGGGAAGCGCGATTTCCGGGCCTCACGGCAAAAGCCATAGCCAATCACCTGGTATCCAATTTACTCACTGTGTGCACGTTTTATTTCTTCAGTTTTAGGAAAAGGCTAAGACACCGAAACAAAATTTAGACTTACACAGGTTGGTTGAGTTCAATCACAATTCTTGTTAAGAAAGCTCTGTTTTCAGGAAAGTACAATACAGCGCTGGGCCTTTCGTGCGACCATGCTCAAGAGCCGAAAGTCTCCATTCAGAAAAGGCAATGTTCAAGGTTCTTTGGTCAGCTTACACTCAGTTGCACATGTTAGTGTGGGCCGAGTTTGATGGGTGATGAGTCAGGGAGTGTGGCAAGTTCGCAGGACAGTTTGATTCCATGGGAGTGGGTGCTGGTTTGGTGAGAGCTGGTTCTGTGGGGTTGGGTGCTGATTATGAGTGATTCGGTGTGTGTGGGGGCTGTTGTTTTCCATCCCGTCTTTCAGCCTTGGCGATCACCTTTGGCCGGGTTCTTGGTTGTTTTCCTCCTGCCGCTCTTCCTCTGGCACCTCTTCTGGTTTTATCTCCAAGTGTCCTTCCTGTAAACCATTTTTGCACATACATCCACTTCGCCCACTGTCGCACACCGCCCATTCATCATTCTTTCAATTTTGTCATTTTGTACGGAACTATGTGAAATCTTGCCTGTGACATCATCAATTTGTTAATGTTCCCTGACTATGCAAACTTCTTACTTACCACTTTCCATGCATTTGTTTGTTTGTTCTTCTGACACTATCTTTTGACACATATCTTTTCATTGTTAGGCAAAACATTTCCCTCTGTCCAGAACGTTCAGTAGTAATCCAAAGATGGTGTCTAGCATTCATCAAAACATAAGATATAATCAAGTACTGAACATTTTTATATTACTTTGGTAGTGTCCGTGATTTAGAAAATCATCAGTTCCTTAAGGGTCATTAAGCTATTCAGGCAATATATCAAAAAACATTTATTTCAAAGTGCAGAGAAATACATATCAGATCATAAAGTTATAAAAACCTTTGTCATTACCACCTATCAAAAATGTCTAGTTATGTCTTCTTTATTGATTTGGTGTGTAGGTATAATTATATGCTTAAAATGTTTCCTTTATTGATTTAATATGTGAATATACTTGTCTGCTTTTGTACTTTATTCAATGAGGTTTGAGCGTATCTGTTTTTATAGCTAGGCAGGACTTTTTGTATTTCGACTCCATTTCTTCAAGACGATTATGAAAGAATGAATAAATGAATCTTTATTTCTAACATGATTTAAAGAAAAAAGAACAATACAAACAAACAAACAACAAACAACAAACAATATACATCACTGTCGGAAAAGGAGTAGGCAGAAGCCTAAGCTTCATGATTATGATCATTTTGTTTTATATATTGTAACTTTGTGTAAATATGACATTACAAACCCAAGAGTGAAGAATGCAAACATTCTCTTACAATAGAAATCACCACCTACCAAAAATCTTCTTCTTGCAAATGGGTGCAAGCCTTTAACTACAAACTTTGTCACTGCACCTCCCTGCCTCTGTGAACGGTTAAGCTAAGTTAAGAGGTACAATACTGCTGGCGTCTGAACCAGTCAGGCGTTGTCTCTCGTCATCTAAAATGAAACATGATTTGCCTGACATATTTTACAATTATAGAAAAGGAGCTAGTAGTGATAGTTAGTTAGTTGGTTGGTTGGTTGGTTGGTTAGTTAGTTAGTTAGTTAGTTAGTTAGTTAGTTAGTTAGTTAGTTAGTTAGTTAGTTAGTTAGTTAGTTAGTTAGTTAGTTACCTGCAGTAAAACTGCACGTCGGGCTCAGGCTAATGTCGCCGCTGGTGCCAGGTTGTTGACTGACCCTCCGCAGCGAATCAAACACGTGAAAGTCCGTTAAACCAGTGGTCCCCAACCTTTTTTGCGCCACGGACCGGTTACGTGTCAGAAATATTTTTGCGGACCGGCCTTTATATAAATACATAAATAATACATTTATATAAATAAATATTACATTTATAATAAATATATAAATACGATGAAATAAAATGATACGACTGGCATAAAAACAAGTATAAACGACATTAAAAATAAAACTCACCGTTGAATTAGTGGGAGCACTGAGCTTGTTTCTCAGAAACGAGCCGGTCCCATCTAGGCGTAATCGGAGACAATGACAGGATGCTTGGTCTCCATGTGCCGAAGCAGTTTTGAAGGCTTCTTTACCTCGTTAGCTAGCCTGTCGCCACATATTATGCAGAGTGGGCTTGGCGCGTCAGAGTCATCTTTGGCGATAAATCCATATTTTAAGTAGGACTCCAGAAATTTTCTTTTAACTGCAGCTTTGCTTTTCTTAGAAGTCGTAGCCTCTTCTTCCGTTTCCTCATTGGGCTTTTTTCCCTTTCCGAAGAAGCTTTCCAAACATCTCAGTTTCTTGCTCATTTTTGCTTGCTTCGCGGGCTCGACTGACGTGACATGTCACGTTACCGAGACGAGCGTCATGACCTGAACCGACGCATGTAATTGGGAGAGAATTTTTTTTACATATTTTTCAAAATAAATTCTTACTCATTTTTTGCTAGCTTTGCGGGCTTGACTGGGAAACATGTCACGTGACCGGGACGGGCGTCTTGACCTGAATTAATTGATCGTCGATTAAAAAAAACTTTTTTTTTTTTTCCCTGTGCGGCTTGGCAGTCTGGTACCAAGTGACCCACGGACCGGTATCGGTCCGCGGCCCGGTGGTTGGGGACCACTGCGTTAAACTAATGGCATGTTGCGTGTACAAAGACTTTTGCATGGTACAGGTTTTTCCTCCCTTTGTTGAGATTTCAACATTGCAAGTACAGTCAAACCTCGGTTTTCGACCACAATCTGTTCCAGAAGGCGATTCGAGAAGTGAATCGGTCGAATTCTGAATCTATTTTTCCCATTACAAATAATGGGGGAAAAAATGAATCCGTTCGAAGACAATAAAAAGAAAACGCCCTTTTCAACCATTTTTTCATTTGCGCATTTTTGTCCGATCGGGCAACTGCAGCGCACCGCCGAACGCGCAACCCTAGAGCGCCGCCGACCGCGCAACTGCACCGTGCTGGTCGCATTATTGTGACAGAGCCGTCGCTGAATTTTAGAAAATGTTTTTAAAGTCCTGATGTACTTTCCAAAATTTAAGTGGACCTCAGTGAGCAGGAAGCTTAATTTTGTCTGATCGCGCAACCGCAGCGCGCCGGGCGCTCATTGTCGCATTGCTTTAAGAGCGTCTTTGTGTTTTAGGATGGCTTTACTGCTCCCACTTGCTTTCTTTGGAGGCATGATTAAGGGTTAGTACAATCCTCAAAGTAACGAAAATACAATAACGAACGGAGTCAGTCGGCATCCGGGCCGCGCGGTCGGGTTTTCTCGGGTCTTCTCGGGCTCATCTCGCGACGTTCGACCTCCAAATTTTGTGCGACAACCGAAGCAAAAAAATCGCGAATTTTTCGTTCGAATTCCGATTTGTTCGAGAACCAGGACGTTCGAAAACCGAGGTTTGACTGTATTCCACATCGCTCTATTCTCATCCGTCTTAGCGAAATGTATCTTTGGAGTGCTTCTGCCTCACAGGTGCCATCATTGTTTACGTCGCTACGCATGTTGCATAGCGTGCGTAACGTAATTCGTTTTGACTGGAATCACTAAGGGAATTGTTAGCAAAATAGCAAACAATTCCAAGGACATGGTAACGTGGGAACTGGTTCTCAACAAGAACCGGTTTTCAATTCCCAGCCCTTGTGAAATGAAGTGTGAATTTCACAATTACATTCTTCACATTTTCTCAAATCTGGACTGTGTGGCAATTTTGTGTCTGCAGTATTTGAAGCCGCTGCAGTTGACAGAGGCCATATCTTCGGAGGCGTCTCAGACATCTGCGTCACCATTATTAAAATTGGATGGTTCAGCTTTCAAGACACTGCCTGGTTATAACACATCTTCACATTTGCACATGCCACCGAAATCAAATGGAAGTGTGTTTTTTTTTTCATGTTTTTGTCTAGTCCCTTTTTTTTTTAAATAACATTCTTAGACATGGTAGTGTAGATTCGTTCCTGGATGATGATGTGCAAACTGGGACATGGATCAAAAACACTGAGACCAACCCAAATATAGTATGTCCCAATGACAGGCAGAAGACACCATGATCTTGAACGTATGAATCCTATGCATGATGGCAACCATGTGGGATATTTTAATTCTCATTAAAAATGTATTAATGTAACATAAAATTGTTGTTTCTCTAACTGCTATCTTTGAAAATACTAAATAAAATAAATTCAGTCCTTTGATATTTAAAAATGTATTACTGTTGTCAATGACTACCGCCCTGTGGCACTGACGCCCATCATCATGAAGTGCTTTGAGCGGCTGGTCATGGAGCACATCAAGTCCGTTCTCCCCCCCACCATTGACCCTTTCCAGTTTGCGTACCGTGCCAAGCAGTCCTCTGAGGATGCCATCTGCTCTGCCCTCCACTCGGCCCTCACCCACCTGGAGAGAAAGGACTCATCTGTGAGGTTGCTGTTTGTGGACTTCAGCTCTGCCTTCAACACCATTGTGCCGCAGCGTCTCATCTGCAAACTCAACGAGCTGGGCCTCAGTACCTCCCTCTGCAACTGGGTACTGGACTTCCTCTGTCAGAGGCCTCAGGTGGTGCGTGTTGGCGACAAAATCTCCGCCAGCATCACGCTGAGCACGGGGGCCCCCCAGGGCTGCGTGCTCAGTCCATTGCTCTTCACCCTGCTGACGCATGACTGCACTGCGACCTACAGCGACAACCGCATAGTGAAGTTTGCTGACGACACGACTCTGGTGGGTCTTATCACGAAGGGCGACGAGACTCGGTACAGGTCGGAAGTTGACCTTCTGACCACGTGGTGCAGGGACAACAACCTCCTGCTGAACGTCAATAAGACCAAGGAAATCATTGTTGACTTCCGGAAGGGTCACACAACACACCTGCCGCTGATCATCGACGGTGCTGTGGTGGAGAGGGTGAGCTGCACCAAGTTCCTGGGGGTGCACATCAGTGAGGACCTCTCCTGGTCCGCTAACACCTCGTCACTGGCAAAGAAAGCTCAGCGCCGCCTGTACTTCCTGCGGAAGCTCAGGCGTGCATGTGCTCCTCAGGCAGTCCTGTCGACATTCTACCGTGGCACCATTGAGAGCGTCCTCACCAGTTGCATCGCTGTCTGGGGTGGTAACTGCACTGAACAGAACTTGAAGGCCCTGCAGCGCATAATGAATACGGCTGGTAAGATTATTGGTGCTTCGCTCCCCTCCCTGAAGGACATTTACACCTCCCATCTCGCCCGCAAGGCAACCTCGATTGCCAGAGATGTGAGTCACCCGGCTCACTCTTTGTTTGACCTTCTGCCCTCTGGGAAGAGGTACAGGAGCCTGCGCTCCCGCACCACCAGACTCGCCAACAGCTTCTTTCTCCAGGCTGTTAGGGCCCTGAACTCGCTACCCCCTTCTGCGTAGCGTGCGGCACTGTTGCGCTATTTTCGGGAATGTCTGCCGTACGCGCACTTGCTCCTTTTTTTTTTTTTTTTTCCTGCTCCTCTTATTTATTTATTTATTTATTTATTGTTGTGTTATTTATTCATTATTTATTCAGCACGCTTTTGTTATACTTGTGTACTTGTTTGTCTGTTGTGAGCCATGTCTTGTCACCGTGGGATAGGGGGGAACGAAATTTCGGTTTCTTTGTGTGTCTTTGGCATGTGGAGAAATTGACAATAAAGCTGACTTTGACTTTGTTAATACTGGTATAATTGTTCTGGAGTTGGCAGCACAAAAAGGAATAAGACAAGTTTTGGGGTGGAGCAACCTATCCTTTACCTGAAATTTTACATTTAACATATAATGTTAGAGATTTGCTCACTCAAACTTATTTTGCAAGAACCACACGGGAGACAAGTAAGTCATTTTAGACACCTGCAGGTGGAAGTCCATTCGTCGCTGTGTGTGCAGCGATGTTCGAATGGAGGTCTAAACTCTCCCAACTGCAAGGACATATTTATTAAGAGAAACAGAGTGGGGGGAAGAGTAGGCTGAATAGGAAGCCCTTGTGCTCTAGTCAAAACATATCAGGGGGTGTTTTACGACCTTGTGTCGGATGGGACAGCTATCTTATTTATTACCGGTTGCATGCCAACATAATCATACGATAAGGATAATCTGAAAAATCCTAACATCTAATGTCATTCGAAATAACAAGATCAAGTCGTGTAGATGTCTATCTAATCAGAAGAAGCTCTGCAGGAAGACACCCTCAGTCATCATGGCAGCACCTGTGAGGAGGTGGCCCACCTCAGATCTGTTCAGTCGGTGCAGCAAATTTCAGTTGGGTTGTCACCTAACTCCCTCGCCAATCTGGCGCTAAGATGTGTAATATTTCATTGGCAGGATTTATAGTTTAGGATTTAGCCTAATGCAAGAGATATATGCTTTATTATTATTTTTGAGCTGCCCCATTCCTTTGCCTGTTGAGGTTTAGATTTCTTTGTTGACCCAGCACTTACAGGATTGTTCTATACAGACTGAGGGGCAAATAAAAACAAAAATATACACACCATACTTTCATACATACACACATTTTATATACTGTACGTATATATTTACATGTACAGTCTTTGCACAGCGTGATCACATCACTAGTCTGCACATGCAGCCTAGAAAGAGTGGAGACCCTAAATTTGGATGAATCCATGGAACCCTCAGTCAATTTGGTCATGGTGTCGCCATGCAGGGTTAGGTAAAGCTATCGTTGAGTTTTGAATTGAGATATTGAAGAGAATTCTGTCAGAGAACTCTGTCACTCCATTGCTTTATTGGTGCTGAGGCAGCAGTGTGTGAACGCGGGCAGCTTGCTGAGCCCAGCACTAGTACAATGACCTCAGGGCATCAGGACACAAGACCAGTCAAATTTGAGGAAAATGAGACAGACGAAAAATAGTCAACCAGGTGCGGCTACATACACTCGCCTCCAAGTCACATGAGTGAATTTGACAGGTGTCACTCCTCATGACCTTGATCCCTACCTTCCCAACACTAGCTCAGACATACAGAGGACATACATGTGTGCTTTTCATTTAAAAGAATGCAACTGAGATACTGTATACCTTCACATTTTCAAGGACACACATTGTGCATTTTTTCAGTTTAATAAAGCTCCCTGATCTCTTAATCGTGTTTTTGCAGCGTGAAAATATGCAAAAAATTAAAGATTACGGTTTGGGTAGACTACTTGTTATGAAGCTGTATTATGATGAGAAAAGCAAGGCTTTATGAATTGAAGTAAAAGCATAATTTGTATTTTCCCTCATGCAGGCAGCACTCATAAAAAAACATCGAATTACACTTGTCAGTTTTTGTAGCAGATCTGTGCATGTGGCGCATATATTGGACACATCAAACCCAGAATAAACCCAGCCCGATTCAAATGCCTACAGCATAGAGGTGCGTCATAAAATGGATTGACATTTTAAATTAACAAATCGATTGTCAAATTAAGCAAGAAATAATTCAATGGGACAAGGAAAGACAGCTTTATTTATATAGTGCACTTCATGAGTGAGCTAAACAATGTAAAAAATACAACATTAAAAAATGATATAAAATGGTAAGTGAAATGGCTGTTACTGTATTAGTGTTAATCGTAAGTTGCTTTATTATGCCCAACCAACTATTTTAGTTTTTGTTACAGGCCGACAAATTGAGGAGAGTTCCTTTACCAGCACTTGCATTTTGCTGTCATCCTTCAAGCAGTTTTTCTTTTGCAACATTGATGGGGTGTGATACAATCTGTTAAGGAGCTTCATGTTTTTGGTAAACTGAAGCCTTGCATTTCTCGATATTCCAAGAAACATATTCCTTTGGCTTACTGTATGTAGGCCACTTAACCCTTTCAACGCACAAGCCTGGTGCTTTTATTTAATAATGTGAAAAAAATAATAATACAATTTTAATAATACTCTCGATTTGAGTGTTTCTTTTAAAAATATCTTTTAAAGAAATATTCTCTTAATCAAACGTCAGTTTATATTTATTTATTTATATTTATTGGTGCTTCACTCCCCTCCCTGAAGGACATCTACACCTCCCATCTCACCCGCAAGGCAACCACGATTGTGTGTGATGTGAGTCACCCCGCTCACTCTTTGTTTGATCGTCTGCCCTCTGGGAAGAGGTACAGGAGCCTGCGCTCCCACACCACCAGACTCACCAACAGCTTCATACTCCAGGCTGTTAGGATCCTGAACTCTCTCCCCCCTCCTGCGTAACGTCCTGTACTTTTGCACTATATTCTGACTGTGTGCTGTATGCTCACTTGCTCCATTTTTGCTCCTCTTATTTATTATGTTATTTGTTTATTTATTATTTATTCATCGCTCTTATTTATTCATTCGAGCGGCCGCCTCGTGTGCAACAGGCTCTTCCTACATTGCTATGGACCTAAATGTACCGTATTGGCCCGAATATAAGACGGTGTTTTTTGCATTGAAATAAGACTGAAAAAGTGGGGGTTGTCTTACATTCGGGGTCTAGACATTAGACCCATTCGCAACGCTAGATGGCGCCAGATATCTTTAAAGCGAATGCTGAGATTCCCAAAGTAGACCAACAGATGCAAATAAATAGCCTGCATCGCAGGGGTGTAAAACCCATTTTTTTCGCGGGCCGCATTGTAGTAATAGCTTGTTTCGGAGGGCCATTATGACTGCCAACCCAAATAAATGTATGAGCACCTCATATTATATACAGTAAAAGCTGCAAGACAAACTGACAAATAACTCGTTTTCAAATCAGACGAGTAAGAACTGGTCAAATATTTAAAAAATATACATTATTAAAAGTGAAGACAATTTGCAATTCTAGTAATGACACGAATTTGATGCACAATTTGTCTTCGCGGGCTACATAAATTGATGTGGCGGGCCCTATCTGGTCCCCGGGCCTTGAGTTTGACACCTGTGCTTTATAGCTTTTTTTGGTGCAAAACAAAAGTAATATTCCGCCAAAGCAATGGTCCCCGAGTTGCTTCTTAGTTATAATGGTGGTCCCTTGGACAAAAACAGTTTAAAACCCCTGCTGTACTTCATTGACTTTTTTGAAGAAGTGAACTGTGTTCTGGTTAGGCTGTGCATTTCTCCGTACGGAGCAGGGCGATCAAATGCAGCTCAGACCAATGTTTATTTGAGGGGAAAAGGAAGTAGAGAGCAGGTTTACAGGGTGGTCAGAAGTCCTCACGGACAGCAGGTGAGGGAACAGAAGTCCTCTTGGACCACGGGTGCAGAAACCCCACACAGTCAACGAGCAAGGCAACAAACGTTTACTCGGACCAGGAAACAGAAAACAGGAACAGGTACTAACTTTGACAGGTTAGAATGGACAGTAGGACATAAACAGATGATCCGACAGGGAGTGACACGCAGGCAAGGTTTAAATACACTGGTTAACAATTGGAGACATGTGACAGTGATTGCTCGACTGGGAGGAGCACTGGCAGGGAGGAGCAAGAGTGGGGACGCAACAACACGTCCCAAAACAACACGGGACCGCAACATGGGACTAGCAGGTGCCAGTTTGTGGCAAAACGCCCATTCATGGGGCAATCAGCCCAAAAGGAGAATGGAGACGTGACATTTTAATGACTTTAAAGACTAATGGAGTTGATACGAATATGAGAAAAGACACCATTTGGTGCTATCCTTCATTGAGTGGATTTGACAGTTTACATCTGGGCCCCAAAAGTTGATCGATATCGTATTTAGTGCTTGGGAAACTGACTATACCTGGAGTGACCACCAAGGACTAATTTTTCCAGGACTGTGGAAAAGCACATTGCTTTAGACAAACTAAACATCTAAACACAAATTATCTTTCTCAATAGACTGTCAAGAATTATTCCCCACACTTGTGCCAGGCTTCTTCTGAAGAGCTAAAAGAAAGAAGGAGAGTGTGAGTTCCTAATTGTTATGCACTGTTTGCGTGTGTGTTGGTGGTTATAATCAGTTCCAGGCGCACAAGGGTGACCACATCATTTCATTAGAGTTGAGGAGCAAGCGCATGAGTTTTGGTCCAGATTAGGGTCAGAGAGAAACTCTACTCCCCGCCCCAGTTGCCCTGAAAAGTCAGTTGAGAAAGGGGGTAGAGGGGGCTACAGGATTACTCGGCAGGGAGGTTCAGCTGTATATTATTCCAATTCTATCTCTAACAGCTGAAAATTGGAGAATTAGGCGGCAGCCCTGAGCAGTCCGGGATCAATGTAGCAGGGTTAAACCCCTGTGGCATATGTATACACACACACACACACACACACACACACACACACACACACACACACACACACACACACACACACACACACACACACACACACACACACACACACACACACACACACACACACACACTCGCACACAGTGATGAGGTCATCCACAAAATTTAACAGACACATTAGATTTCCCACTCTGGGGAGATAAGACACTTGTAGATTTCAAAAGTTGCTGAAAAACATCAGACTTTGGTGATGGCTTGCCTGAAATGACATACTTAAACCTCCTCACCAGAGATCAACTTGACTGTAAAAACATTCTGTTTTATAGTATCCAGGCGTGAGTACTCCATGGTCACGTCCATGCATGTTGTTAATCTGCTGAGGGACATGTGACATTTGGCACTCAAAAAACTGAACATGCCAGCATGCGGTCTGAGGGAATGAAAACTGCTCCATGGAGGTCACAGCGCAGACAGGAGAATTCAAAACTAAAATCTGTTTTATATCGCAATCATCATGCATTTGACTCTTTGTGTTGAGGCAAGAGGGGTTATCTATACCCAAAACTGTCACGTCTCGTCCCCAGCCGTTCCACTATGTGTCTGTTGTCATGGTTTCTGTCTGTGTGCTCGCCCCTCCCCTCCTGTGTGCCCATGATTAGTTTGATTATTCTCACCTGCCTCTTGTTACCTGTCGTGTGTGTGTATAAGTCATGTCTGCCCCTCACGCCCCGTCGGGTCATTGTTATCGTTTGATGTCTTCATATCTTTTGGTTCCTGTCGTTTTCAAGTCTGTTAGTCATTCAGTCATGTCATTAGTTTGCTAGTTCCTGTCTGTTTCCCTGGATGCTCCGTTCCTCTTCCCTTTCCCCTAAATAAACCCTGATCCAAGCTGCATTTGGTCGCCCTGCTCCATTCCGATTCATGACAAAAACAAGACCACTACTTCCTGGGTATGGGTAAGAATCTAATCCCTGATTCAAATTCAAGATATTTTCTTTAAAAACAAGTGACTGCCCGAGTCCTTGGTGCAGTCACTTAACGTTAATACAATGAAATTTGTATCCAATCTAGGTTGAGTCTACTGCGGATTCTTGGAAACGTTATCTTTCTACGATGCTTAATTTAAAATGAAGATTGAACTCTTTTTACTATCAGGAAATTAAAATGAATTTAGTGTTTTGAATATTCCAACTTTAGCCAAAAATCTGAAAGAACAACATTCAAGTAGAAAAAAAGTCCTTGATATAGTATATGTATTTGTATATGGAACACATAACAGCCCTACAAAGGAAAGGTGATTTAAAAAATCCATAAATATGCAAAATGGAGCCTTGCTTGCTGAGGCATGTTTTTCGTTGATGGTGAAAGTGGGTCAAATAAATTTGCAAACTTGCTTACTTGAGTAATGCTTTGCATGCAGTCAGTGCGACCAGGTCCGTCGATAAATGCGTCTGTGTGTTCATCATTTCGGTAAATCATTTAAAGTTAAACATATCTGCAATTAAGTCACTGGATGACCAATCTTTATGCACTACATTATACACAATGTGAAATATTATCCTATTTGGATGTCAGTCTTCATTGATGAGTTTGGCCTTGCACACTTTTCATCTAAGCAGATATTCCTGACTGCCTGAGAAGTGCACGCTCATCTTGATGCACTTTCCCATGGGACTAAAAACCATTAGCACACAAGTTGCCATACTTACATTTTATGTGACCTGCCAAAGCAAATTATATGTGCACCAACTTCATTTTCTTACCACAATATCAAAATAACAAATGTTTCCAAACATTGACGTTGCAAGCATTTTTTTCCAAGCCCCCTCTTAAAATTGTTAACCTTTGAACAGTTATTGCTCACCTCTGATTTAAAAACTGATTATGTGTCAGTGTGTTATGTATATATGTAATATGAGGTCATCAAAGATTCATAATATATGGGTCCACAGTCATAAAGGCTCTTCGAAGGAAACGCTAAGTATAAGGTAGTCTGTAACAAAAATGACTGACACCCCTCCATGAAAAACAATCCCAATCTTTTCTCTCCCCAGGCACTTCTTCCAGAGGGATCGCAAAGCATTCCCAGGCCAGCCGGAAGACATGGTCTTGCCAGTGTGTCCTGGGTTGTCCCACGGCCTCCTTCCAGTGGAACATGCCTGGAACACCTCACCCGTGGGGCATGCAGGGAGCATCCTAATAAAATGCCCAAGCCATCTCATTTGCCTCCTGTCAATGCAGAGGAGCAGCTGCTCGA
The DNA here is from genome assembly GCF_059516105.1 of Syngnathus floridae. Classification (NCBI taxonomy): domain Eukaryota; kingdom Metazoa; phylum Chordata; class Actinopteri; order Syngnathiformes; family Syngnathidae; genus Syngnathus; species Syngnathus floridae. The sequence goes on along the minus strand of NC_142414.1, from coordinate 5,037,653 downwards.
CTCAGAGTCTCTTCTAGATGATCTCTAAGGGAGAGCCCAGACACGTTTTGGAGGAAACACATTACGACTGCTTGTATCTGGGGTCTTGTTCTTTTGGTCATGACCCACTGCTTGTGACCATGTGAGGGTAGGAAGGTAGATATACTGGTAACTGGAGAGCTTTGCCTTTCAGCTCAGCCCCTTCACCTTGACAGACCAGTACAGAGTCCGCATCACAGCAGACGCTGCACTGATCCGCCTGTCGATCTCCCGCTCCATCCTGCCCTCAGTGATTAACAAGACCCCAAGATGCTTATATACATAGCTCTTCCCTGACCTGGAGAGGGCATTCCACTACTTTCAGACTGAGGACCATGGTCTCAGATTTGAAGGTGCTGATTTTCATCCCAGGCAGCACGGTGGTGCACAGTTTACCATGTCTGCCTTACAGTTCAGATGTGTAGGGTTCGATTTTGTCTCCGGTATTCCTTTGTGGAGTTTGTATGTTCTACCTGTGCCTGTGTGAGTTTCCTCTGGGTGCTCCAGTATCCTCCCCTACCAAAAACATGCATGGTAGGCCGACTGACCACTCCAAATTGTCCGTAGGTGTGATTTTGTGTGTAAATGGTTGTCTGTGTGCCCTGTGACCAGTTCAGGGTGTCTCCCACATGGCTGAGACTCTCGAAAATGAATGAAAAAAATAAAACATTATATATAAATACTGATCAAATGACAATTATCTCTCTCATTTTCAACTAGATTAAAAATTGTGCGTGTGTGTGGTGCGCGTGTGGCATGAGGCATATTGTTGCATGAACAATATGTCAAATGACAGAATAGTAGGACACTTTTAGTAGGGAGTTTTGTAATTTCCTGTGTGAAGGAGCATAATGGAACAGGTCCTGCATTCAAGACACATTTAATATAAAATAATGTCTAATTTACTATGTTGTCGTAGTTGTAAAGAGGCCAAATATTTGATGTAACATTTCCTCGGCTTGAAATTATAGAAGCAGTAAACCAAAACCAAAGTAATCTTTTCCTCCAACAAAAGTCACAGATTGCAATAATTGTTGTTGGTCTACTTTCTCTCCCAAGAGGCAGAGGTTGGTGGGGAGCAAAGAGCTATTCTCCATTCATGATCAAATCTTTACTGAGAGGTCCAACTCATACCCGGTTTTGATAGAAATAGAAGCAGCAGAACGGGACAGGGCTCGCCGGGGTGTCTTTTTGAAAGTCTCCATCCAGCCTGTTGACGAAGACCTGGACAAAGCATCAGTCAGCTGAAAGCTGTCTGTTGTCCACTTAATCCTCACCGTGGCCCTGTTGCCATTGACAACACCAGCAAACGAGGCTCTTTCAGAAGTTGTTTTTTTCACTGACACACTAACAGATGACAATGAAAGGACACACTTTGGGCTTAATTTGCTCAAGGTTTGTAAAAAACGGGCGCAATCCTGATTGTTCTTGTTGGGCACTTAATTATGTGTATTCTGAGAGGAGTATATTGCGAATAGATGAATTTAGCACATGCACTTCTCAAACCTGAGACAAATTGCGATGGCTGATTTTCTTTTTTAGTGTGGAAACTTGGACCACGCAGGAGTCATCACAGGTCAGAGCCAAACAAAGTCCCAATGAGGCAGAGTGGCGAACATTTTTAAAATGCCAGAAACAAAAGTAAACACTAAATATCTTTCACTGCGGAATGCAATTTTCCTCAATTTGTGTTAAAAATTGGAGCAACCCAGGAAGTTGTGTCAATTTGACCCAACTTCCAAAGCAGGCATTTTGTTGAATAAAAAAACCCCAAAAATGGGTTACCGTATTTTCCGCACCATAAGGCGCTTCCGGTTAAAAGGCGCAGAGTCAATTCCGGGGGCTTTTCTGTACTTCATCCACACATAGGACGCACCACATTATAGGTGCCATGCCCTACGGTAAAAAAAAAAAAAAAAAAAAAAATGAGCAAGGCAGTGAGCTCAGTTATTTATTCTACAATTTAATCATGTACTGTAATGTACTCACATTATTAATCAATATTAATACACAAAAACCTCATCGTCTGTATCCAAATTAAATAGTCGGGCAAGAGTGAGTGAACATGTAATTTAGCACCTGCTATATGGGCTCTTAGTGAAAGATCAAAATCTTAATAGATTACATGCAACCTGCCTGACAACAGCACATGCAACCTGTTGAAAGTGAACTTGCAATTTGGTGTCCACTGCATGTAATCCAAGTAAATACTGGAGGAGTAAAAAACAAACAAAAAAAAACAATGTCCGTGATGACATATGCACTTTCTTTACCTGGCAAAATTTCATTTGAAAATTACTTTCCCAAAACCAAGAGATTTTCTTCTGAGCAGAAGAAAAGCAGAAGTATGGAGCCACCAGCACACAAAAAAAAATCAGCCATCCAAGTCACAGCTGATAAATGCAATAAACCCAAGCCTGGCATATCCACTTGTAGCAGAGCAAAGGTGAAATAGGCTGATCTGCAATAAAATGATTTTTTCAAGATCAGCCTCGTCTCCATTTTTTTCACCAGGCTGTTTCCTTCCCTTTGAGCGGATTTGCTGACCAACAGAAAGGAAAGATGAACGCTTCCATTTCAGATGACGACCCCCCCACCCCCCCTTCTCTCATCTTCCTCAAGCCTGAATTCACATTAAAATTGTAAGAGCATACGACCCTGCGAAGCACCATTCTCATTCAGGTGGGCCATTTTATATGAATGAGATTTGGTCAAATACCAATATTTATGCACATACATTCGCATTCCCATCACGGCACCTGCCTCGGTTGTAAAGGAGAAGAGCAGCTGTCATTTCAAATATCAAATAGAGGAATACACAAACATCTAGGGTTGGGGGTATTGATATTGCCATATTTGCAGTACAAGTATAAGCCAGGATCAAAGATTTTCTTATCAACTCTTGTCAATTTTTAATCCAAGCAAATTTCATTATGCTGTTTTTTCAACATGCAAGTTGAGTATTACAGCAGCATCAAGAATCTTGCTTTGTGTAAATCAACTGGCACTGCCGACATCTTTGGAGAATGAATCTTAAATCTTTCACAATTGAAATGTGCACTTTTTTCTAATCAAGCTATCTGTCATCCACTATGAGTAATGTTGCAAAAAGAATTTGAATCGATAGTAGAGCCTTTTGGGATCATAGATTGTGATATACCGTATTGGCCCGAATATAAGACGACCCTGATTATAAGACGACCCCCTCTTTTCCAAGACTCAAGTTTGAAAAAATACTTTTTGAACACCAAATTTAATTTTTATACAGAAAATGATTGCCTCTGAAACAAATGATTATAACAATATATTCGAGAGAAAAAGCATGTTATTTTGCCTTATTCAAATCATGCAAAAACTGTCTATCACATCTTAATATTTGAACATTTAAATTTGTAAATGAATGGCTTCAGGTTTTTGAAATGTAAATAAACCAATCTACTGTGATAAAACAACAAAATTGCAATAACTGCATTAACCATCACCGTGAAGTCAAAGTCAAAGTCAGCTTTATTGTCAATTTCTCCACATGCCAAAGACACACAAAGAAACCGAAATTTCGTTCCCCCCATCCCACGGTGACAAGACATGGCCCACAACAGACAAACAAGTAAACAAGTATAACAAAAGCGTGCTGAATAAATAATGAATAAATAACAACAAATAAATAAATAAGAGGAGCAAAAAAAAAAAAAAAAAAAAAAAGGAGCAAGTGCGCGTACAGCAGACATTCCAGAAAATAGCGCAACAGTGCCGCACGCTACGCAGAAGGGGGTAGCGAGTTCAGGGCCCTAACAGCCTGGAAAAAGAAGCTGTTGGCGAGTCTGGTGGTGCGGGAGCGCAGGCTCCTGTACCTCTTCCCAGAGGGCAGAAGGTCAAACAAAGAGTGAGCCGGGTGACTCACATCTCTCGCAATCGAGGTTGCGTTGCGAGTGAGATGGGAGGTGTAAATGTCCTTCAGGGAGGGGAGCGAAGCACCAATAATCTTACCAGCCGTATTCACTATGCGCTGCAGGGCCTTCAAGTTCTGTTCAGTGCAGTTACCACCCCAGACAGCGATGCAACTGGTGAGGACGCTCTCAATGGTGCCACGGTAGAATGTAGACAGGACTGCCTGAGGAGCACATGCACGCCTGAGCTTCCGCAGGAAGTACAGGCGGCGCTGAGCTTTCTTTGCCAGTGACGAGGTGTTTGCGGACCAGGAGAGGTCCTCACTGATGTGCACCCCCAGGAACTTGGTGCAGCTCACCCTCTCCACCACAGCACCGTCGATGATCAGCGGCAGGTGTGTCGTGTGACCCTTCCGGAAGTCAACAATGATTTCCTTGGTCTTATTGACGTAGCGGGCTCGTTTTTTCGTCAGCTTTTCGAGGAGGCGAAATTCCTTGACGCAGTTCTCTCCATAACTTCTTCGTAATAATTGTACTAAGTTCATCTTGTCATCTTCAGCCGTCAAATACTGGTCCACCCAAAAGACAAAGTCAACCCGGGAAACAAATGCAATTCCATATACGAAATTCCATGCAAATCATGCAATAAATCATACATCAGGGAGACAGGGAGGAACTTCATCACAAGAAAAATAGAACACAAGAAGGAGTGTGAGAAGGAGACGGCAACAAGACAAACAAGAGCAATAAAACTACAAGCAGAACAGGAGCACTACAAGTCAGCCATAACCGATCACTGTAAAAGAGAAAACCACATCATGGACTGGGAAAAGGCCAGAGTCATCCGCACTGAAGAAAATAAACATCAGCGTTGTATCAGGGAGGCCATTGAGATCCGCAAGCGGGGCCCGAGGACCATCAACAGGGATGAGGGAGCCTATATGCTCTCTACAACCTGGAACAGCATTCTGGAGAGGTGAATGGACAGCAGAGGTCGTGACTCACCTGTCAAGTCTGACAGGTGAGCCACGCCTTCATCCATCATCCATCAGCTGATAAAGACGCGTCACTATCACATCTGTGACACTCTGATGAAGGCGGAAGAAACCGCCGAAACATGTCAGGTAAAGAACCTAAAACAATTTGTTTGATATAAAAGAAACCAGTGAAGTGATTAAAACAAGGAAAAACAAGATGAACTTAGTACAACTGAATAAATTGAATTATTAAACTTTTTTTTTGGTCATTTTCTCTGCAATTACTATGTTGCCCCAATAGATGGGGAAGCGCCCGCCCGCGTATTTACTCCCGGAAGCCGTGTCAGAAAGCTCGGTGCACACTCACAAGTGCGTGTACGTACTAAGTAGTATGGACCCGGCGCACTCCGCGCTCTATTTCCATCAATGCCAGATTTCGAGTGTGGCCTGTGACGTCAGCATTCTCGTAATTCGCGTGCTGAGGTTTTTACGCTAATGCCACCCACAAACCTTCCCCTGGAATCCTTCCATTAAAATGAGTGGCTCGAGGAAAAGAAAGGTGGACAGTGCCAAGTGTTTAAAAAAAGGCTCGACCTACGTGTGTAAGCCACATGAACGTCAACAAAGCCCGTCACAGATCTAGGCTAAAAGACCGACACCTCGGCTCTATCCTAAGAATTACCACCATAAATTTTACTCCAGACCATGATACACCAGCAAAAATGGGAGAACAACAATACAATGGATTTCTTTATTACTTTATTTACTGTATTTTTCCCACCATAACTTCCACTTCCACTTCCAATCCCTTAGACCTTTGTCCGTTGGGGCACCGCTGAGGATTTGACAGTCGGTTTTCTCCATTCCTCTCTGTTCTCCGCTGTTCTCAATAACTCGTATGTTTTTAGGCCTGTCCAATCCTTTATGTTGTCCTCCCATCTCTTTTTCTGTCTCCCTCTCTTTCTGCCTCCGTTCACCGTGCCTTGCAGGATCTCCTTGGCAAGTCCTGTTGATCTTGTGACATGGCCGTACCATTCCAGTTTCCGCCTTTTGACTGTCGTTAGTAGGTCGACGTATGGTCCGATTGCACTCTTTACACGTGATTTTACCTCTTCGTTTGTGATGTGGTCTTTGTAAGATATTCCAAAGAGTCTTCTGTAGCATCGCATTTCCAGTGCCTTGATTCGCTTTTCAGTGTCTGCTGTTAGGGTCCAGGATTCACAAGCATATAGAAAGATTGAGATTACTAGGGAGCGCATTAGTCTGATCTTGGAGCTGGTAGAGATATTTTTGTTGTTCCAGATGGTCTTCAGCTTGGTCATTGCATTTGTAGTTTGGGCAATCCTGGCAAGTATTTCGGGTTTAGATCCTTCATCTGAGACCACAGCACCTAGGTATTTAAAGTTGTTGACTACCTCTAGGGTCTGGTTGTTAATCTTGATGTCTCCGGTGAATCCGTTGGGGTTGTTAGTCATTAGTTTTGTTTTTTCTGCACTTATCTCCATGCCATAGTCTGTGGCTGTCTCTTCTAATCGGTGGATCAGGTCGACTAGTTCTTGTTCGTCGCCGGCAAGACCATCAATATCATCCGCAAAGCGGAGATTGGTGATCTTTCTGCCTCCAATGCTTACTGAGCCTTCATGTTGTTCAAGGGCCTCTGACATTATTCTTTCAAGGAAGATGTTGAAGAGCATGGGGGATAGCAAGCAACCTTGACGCACTCCTATTGTTGTCCTAAACCACTCTCCTATGTTGTTTTGTAGGTATACCGCACTTGTGGCTGTCTTGTATAAGTTCTCAATTACTGCAATTATATTCTCATTGATGTTATAGAGTTTCATGGTTGCCCAAAGCGCTTCATGCCACACGCGGTCGAATGCCTTCTTAAAGTCGATGAATACGTGGTAGAGATCCTGTTGGTGTTGCTGGTACTTTTCGCACAGTATCCGAAGATTGAATATTTGTTCTGTGGTGCTGCGACCTGGTCTGAATCCAGCCTGTTCTTCTGCTATTATCTTTTCGGCTTGGGGCATTAGTCTTCTTAATATAACTTTTAGCATTACCTTACTGGGATGGCTGATGAGGCTGATAGTGCGGTAGTTTTGGCAGAGCTGGACGTTGCCTTTTTTGAGAAGGGTGATAATAAGTGATTGTGTCCATGATGTTGGCCACTCGCCTGTTGTCCAGATTTTATTGCAGATAAGTAAAAGTGCATCAATGATCGGGTCACCCCCCGCCTTGATCAGTTCCGCTGTGATGTTATCCACGCCTGGTGATTTTCCTGGTTTTAGTGACTGTACTGCTGAAACTATTTCTTCTCGCAGTATAGGGTCCTTGTGATTGTTTGTTGCTGCAGGGGCAGTAAGGACTTTTGGGTTGCCTTTTATTTTATGTGTGTATAGTTCGGAGCAGTATTCTGTCCATCTCTTTCTCACTTGTGCTTCTTCGGTTAAGCAATTCCCTTTGGAGTCTTGTATTATTGTGGTCCTTGATCGCTTTGTGGAGGTGAGGTCTTTGATTGTCTGGAAGGCCTTTTTACTGTTGTTTTTGAGTAGGCTGTCTTCAATATCTTTGCACTGATCTCCAATCCACGCTTCTCTCGCTTGGTTTATTTCTTTTTTAACTCGTAGGTTGGTCTTTCTGTATTGTGTCAGGCCCTCTGTTGTGTTCTTTTTCCATCTCAGCTCTCTGCGTTTATCACATAGCTCCAATATTTCGTCAGTTATCCATGGTTTCTTCTTCGGGCGGTGTTTTCCGATAATGTCGCTAGCTGTTTCAGTGATGGCTGAGGTAAAGGAGTGTGTTAAAGATTCTACATCTACATCTTCATTCAATGCGAGTAGTGGTGCAAATTTTCCTCCGATGTTGGCCTTGAAGGATTCCAAAATGGTAGGAACTTTCAGCTTTTCTAGATTGAATTTTAGTCTGGTGCCCCCAGCTTTCTGGATCTTTTTCAGACGTAGGGAAAAGGTCATCATTACGAGGCTGTGGTCACTTCCAATATCTGCTCCTGGGAATGTTCTTGTCCTTGCGATGTTTACACTAGATTTGAAGCGTTGTTGGATCATGATATAGTCAATTTGGCTTTGGTAAAGTCCTCCTGGGCTGAGCCAGGTCATTCTTCTTGATTTCTTGTGTGGCCCCAGAGTGTTCATGATTTTAAGTTCATTCAAGCTGGCAAATTCAAGAAGCCGCAGCCCTCTGTCATTTGAGATGTCATTACAGTAGGGTCCACATGTACTTTTCCAGTCGTTGAAGGCATCCTTTCCTATCTTTCCATTCCAGTCACCCTGCACGACTAATATAAAGCACCATAAAGCGCACTGGATTATAAGGCGCACCCTCATTGAATTTTTTATTTTAGAAATCACAGTGGAGCCTCGGTTTTCGACCACAATCCGTTCTCGAAGGCTGTTCGAGAAGGGAATCGTTCGAATTCCGAACCATGTTTCCCATTACAAATAATGGAAATAAAAAAAAAAACCAAAAAACCTTTTTTAAGCATTTTTTCATTTGCGCATTTTTGTCCAATCGCACAACTGCAGTGCACTGCCGAACGCGCAACTGCACCGCGCTGGTCAGAGACGTCGCTGAAATTTAGAAAATATTTTTAATGTCCTGATGTTCTTTCCAAAATTTAAGTGGACCTCAGCGTGAAGGGAGCTTAATTTTGTCTGATCGCGCAACTGCAGCGCACCGCCGAACGCGCAACCGTAGTGCGCCGCCGAATGCGCAACTGCACCGCGCTGGTCGCATTATTGTGACAGAGCCGTCGCTAAAATTTAGAAAATATTTTTAAAGTCCTGATGTACTTTCCAAAATTTAAGTGGACCTCAGTGAGCAGGGAGCTTAATTTGGTCCGATCACGCAACCGCAGCGCGCCGGGCGCTCACTGTCGCATTGCTTTAAGAGTGTCTCTGTGTTTTAGGATGGCTTTACTGCTCCCACTTGCTTCCTTTGGAGGCATGATTAGAGTTGATGCAATCTTCAGAGTAACGAGAATGTAATAACGAGTCAGTTGGCATGCGGGTCCTCTCAGCTCATCTCGCGAGGTTCGACAACAGAGTTTCGTCCGACATCCGAAGCAAAAAAATCCCGAATTTTTTGTTCGAATACCGATTTGTTCGAGAACTGGGACGTTTGAAAAACCAATGCTCCACTGTATTTCATATATAGTCAAACTTCGGTTTTCGAACGAATCGGAATTCGAACGAAAAATTCGAGATGTTTTTGCTTCGGTTGTCGAACAAATTTCGGAGGTCGAACCTTGCGACATGAGCCGAGAGGACCCGAGAAAACCCGACCGCGCGGCCCGGATGCCGACTGACTCCGTTGTTATTGTATTTTTGTTACTTTGAGGATTGTATTAACCCCTAATCATGCCTCCAAAGAAAGCAAGTGGGAGCAGTAAAGCCATCCTAAAACAAAAAGACGCTCTTGAAGCAATGCGACAGTGAGCACCAGGTGCGCCAGGTGCGCTGCGGTTGGGCGATCGGACCAAATTAAGCTCCCTGCGCACCGAGGTCCACTAAAATTTTGGAAGTACATCAGGACTTCAAAAATATTTTCTGAATTTCAGCGACGGCTCTGTCACAATAATGCGACCAGCGCGGTGCAGTTGCGCGGTCAGCGGCGCGCTACGGTTGCGCGTTCAGTTGCGCGATCGGACAAAAAATAACATGCTTAAAAAAGGCGTTTTTTTTTAGTCTTGGAACGGATTTTTTTTTTCCATTATTTGTAATGGGAAAACAGATTCAGAATTCGAACGATCCACTTCTTGAACCGCCTTCTGGAACGGATTATGGTGGAAAACAAAGGTTTGACTGTATGGGGCGCACCGGATTAGAAGGCGCATAAAATAGAAGCTATACTGCAACAAACTGACGAGGGTTGTGGTATGCATCCATTAGCCAATAACCAATGAGAATTCTTCAAGATGATATTTCATGAATCTGACCTGCAGGCCTTGAAGTGATGGAAACTATTACTCATAATAACAGTGTTGTATTTAATGAGAATCACTGATAGTAGTTTTTTGGTGTAATATTTTTTAATGCTGTTAATAAATCCATTTGTTTTCAAAAAACTTTTTTTGAATATCCATGCTTTACAACCTACTAAAAGTACAAACCTTTTATGCAATTACCTTTACATGTCATTTCTATTACTTCACACAAACACTGCATCCATCTGCTCCTGATTCGGCCCCCCGGTCAAAATTTAGAACCAAATTCGGCCATCCAGTCAATGGTATAGGGGGTTGGTTCGGATGGTTATGCGCTTTTCGCCCCCGGGTGTCGGTCAGAACACAGGAGGACAGACGTGGTTCAGTTTTGAATATTTTACTGAATTATTGGCAAAAAAGTAACAGACACTGTGGCTCATAGGGGCATACAGGCAAACTGGCAAAAGGGTATAGGCACATTGTGGGGCCCATGGTGGTGAAGGAATGGGGTTTAAATACAAAAAGTCCTGCCTAGCTACAAAAACAGATATGCTCAAACCTCATTGAATAAAGTACATAAGCAGACAAGTACATTCACATATTAAATCAATAAAAGAAACAGTTTAAGCATATAATTATACCTTCACACCAAATCAATAAAGTAGACATAACGAGACATTTTTGATGAGTGGTAATGAGAAAGGTTTTTATAACTATGATCCATCCATCCATCCATCCATCCATCCATCCATCCATCCATCCATCCATCCATCCATCCATCCATCCATCCATCCTCTTCCACTTACCCCTCCGTGTCGCAGGGGCAGCAGCTTCAGGACGGACTCCCAGACTTCCCTCTCCCCAGCCAATTCATCCAGCTCATCCTGGGGGATCCCAAGGCTTTCCAAGGCCAGCTGAGAGATATAGTCTCTCCAGCGCGTCCTGGGTCGTCCCCGGGGTCTCCTACCGGTGGGACATGCCCGGAACACCTCCCCAGGGAGGCGTCCAGGAGGCATCCTGATGAAATGCCGGAGCCACCTCATCTGGCTCCTCTCAACGTGGAGAAGTAGCGACTCTACTCCGAGTCTCTCCCGGATGATTGAGCTTGTCACCCTCTCTCTAAGGGAGAGCGCGGACATCCTGCGGAGAAAACTCATTTCAGCCGCTTGTATCTGGGATCTCGTCCTTTCGGTCACGACCCATAGCTCGTGACCATAGGTGAGGGTAGGACCGTAAATCGACCGGTAAATTGAGAGCTTTGCCTTTTGGCTCAGCTCTCTCTTTACCACGACGGACCGGTACAGAGTCCGCATTACTGCCGACGCTGCACCGATCTGCCTGTCGATCTCGTGCTCCATCTTCCCCTCACTCGTGAAAAAGACCCCAAGATACTTAAACTCCTCCACTTGGGGCAGGATCTCATCCCCGATATGGAGAGGGCATTCCACCCTTTTTCCGACCGAGGACCATGGACTCGGATTTGGAGGTGCTGACCCTCATCCCGACCGCTTCACACTCGGCTGCGAACCGCTCCAGTGAGAGCTGGAGATCACGGCCTGAAGAAGCCAACAGCACCACGTCGTCTGCAAAAAGCAGAGACGCAATGCTGAGGTCCCCTAACCGTACCCCCTCAACGCCTCGGCTGCGCCTAGAGATTGTAACCAGACAAAGGGCAGCCTTGGCGGAGTCCAACCCTCACTGGGAACTAATCCGACTTACTGCCGGAAATGCGGACCAAACTCTGGCATCGGTGATTATCAGTTGGCTCGGCACCCCGTACTCCCGAAGCACCCTCCACAGAACCTCCCGAGGGACACGGTGGAACGCCTTCTCCAAGTCCACAAAACACATGTGGACTGGTTGGACGAACTTCCATGCACCCTCGAGGATCCTAAGGAGGGTGTAGAGCTGGTCCACTGTTCCACGGCCAGTACAAAAGCCACACTGCTCCTCCTGAATCTGAGGTTCGACCTCCCGACGGACCCTCCTCTCCAGCACTCGGACTCAATGTCCCCTGCCTCCCCCGGGACGTGGGAAAAGCTCTGCCGGAGGTGGGAGTTGAAGCTCTTCCTGACAGGCGTTTCTGCCAGACGTTCCCAGCAGACCCTCACAGTGCGTTTGGGTCTGCCAGGTCGGACCGGCATCTTCCCCCACTATCGGAGCCAACCCACCACCAGGTGGTGATCAGTTGACAGCTCCGCCCCTCTCTTCGCTCGAGTGTCCAAAACACGCGGCCGCAAATCCGATGACACGACTACAAAGTCGATCATCGAACTGCGGCCTAGGGTGTCCTGGTGCCAAGTGCACTCATGGACACCCTTATGTTTGAACATGGTGTTCATTATAGAAAATCCGTGTCTAGCACAGAAGTCCAATAGTAGAACACCGCTCGGGTTCAGATCAGGGGGGCCGTTCCTCCCAATCACGCCCTTCCAAATATTCCAATCTCACTGTCATTACCCACGTGAGCATTGAAGTCACCCAGTAGAACGATGGAGTCCCCAGAAGGAGCGCTCTCCAGCACTTCCTCCAGGGACTCCAAAAAGGGTGGGTACTCTGAGCTGCCGTTTGGTGCATAGACACAAATAACAGTCAGGACCCGTCCCCCCACCCGAAGGCAGGGTGAACCCCAATGTGCAGGCGCCCAGCCGGGGGGCAATAAGTATACCCACACCTGCTCGACGCCTCTCACCGTGGGCAACTCCAGAGTGGAAGAGAGTCCAGCCCCTCTCGAAAGGGCTTGTACCGGAACCCAAACTGTGCGTGGAGGTAAGTCCGACTATGTCTAGTCGGAACTTTTCTGCCTCGCACAGCAGCTCGGGCTCCTTTCCAGCCAGAGAGGTGACATTCCATGTCCCAAGCGCCAGCTTCTGCAGCCGAGGATCAGACCGCCAAGGTCCCTGCCTTTGGCCGCCGCCCAGCTTACACTGCATCCGACTCCTTTGACCCCTCCCACAGGTGGTGAGCCCGTGGGAAGGGGGACCCACGTTTCCTTTTCGGGCTGTGCCCGGCCGGGCCCCATGGGCGAAGGCCCGGCCACCAGACGCTAGCCTTCGTGCCCCGCCTCCAGGCCTGGCTCCAGAGGGGGGCCCCGGTGACCCACGTCCGGGCGAGGGAAAACTAGATCCAATTTTCTTAATCGTCATAAGAGGTTTTGTGAGCCGTGCTTTGTCTGGCCCCTCACCTAGGGCCCGTTTGCCATGGGTGACCCTACCAGGGGCATGAAGCCCCCGACAACATGGCTCCTAGGATCATAGGGGCATGCAAACCCCTCCACCACGATAAGGTGAAGACTCACGGAGGGGGGGAGAGATGAACCTCCGCAGCCATATCTTGATGACAATCTCGTCCATAGCAAATCATTTGAAGATCACCTGTTGGATATGAGGGAGGTCCTATGTCGCTATCAGAAGCATGGCGTAAAACTGACACCAAAAAAATGTGAAATCTTCAAAGATAGGGTGAACTTTTTGGGGAAGATTGTAACCAAAGATGGCTACTGCATGGATCCTGCCGAAATAGCACCAGTACAAGCCTTGAAACATTGCAACCCCGGGACAGTGGGAGAACTTAGGAAGATGTTGGGATTCCTCTCCTACTATCAACCATATATTCCAAATTTCTCCCGTATCGCAAAACCCTTGTACAGGCTGTTATGCACAGAGAAACACTGTAATGGCAGGATAGAGAAGTCAAGTGTAAGTACAGGAAGGACAAAACTCAAGGAGTCAGATCAGCTTCCCTCAAGCCAAAAAATTCAGTGGACTGAACACCAGGAAGTGCTTGGCCAAATTATAGAGTACCTAATCAACCCACCACTACTGGGGTACCCTGATTTTGAACAGCCATTCGTGCTTCACTGCGATGTGTCTCAAGAAGGGCTTGGTGCAGTACTGTGCCAAAGACAACAAGGCAAGCTCATTGTCATCGGTTATGGATCAAGAACGCTAACTGCTCCAGAAATAAATTACCACCTGCATTCTGGAAAGCTAGTATTCTTGGCCATGAAGTGGGCAATTTGTGAGCAATTTAGGGAATATTTTTATTATGCACCTTCCTTCACAGTGTACACGGATAACAATCCATTGACCTATGTCCAAACAACAGCCAAGCTCAATGCTACAACACACCGGTGGATTGCAGAGCTTGCAGACTTCAACTTCAAAATTAAATAGCGCCCAGGGAAAGTGAACCGAGATGCGGATGCCCTATCAAGGATGCCACTAGATATGGAAAAATATATGCAGATCTGCTCACAGGAGATGGAACCAAAGGTCATAACAGCCATCACACAATCACTCCAACTTGGATCTGGCGGATGTGAACCATGGATGTGTCCGATTGTCATTTCCACATCATGTGATCATGTGGAAAAAGAAGTCCTCCTAAGAGAAAGAAACAAGCTATGTGTCAATCAGGACAGTATCTTGTACTGAGAGTCTGCAACTCGATTCCAGTTAGTACTTCCTGCAGCATTCCATCCGCTGATTTTCCAGGAATTACATGAGAAAATGGGACATCTTGGATTGGAGCGGACATTGAGCCTCATACGGGACCGATTTTATTGGCCACACATGCAGAGGGATGTGACCCACTTTGTGACACAAGTGTGTAGTTACCTCAAATGGAAGCGTCCAAGCAAGCAGGCGAGAGCACCACTCGTGAACATTGTGACAACGTACCCCTTTGAGATGGTCTCAATAGATTTCCTGCACTTGGAAAGCTGCAAGGGCGGATATGAGTATATCCGTGTTGTAATTGACCATTTTACTCGATTTTCTCAGGCCTATATGTGCACCAATAAAACTGCAAAAACTGCTGCGGAGAAGATCTTTGGAGATTTTGTGCTCAAGTTTGGATTCCCTTCAAAGCTTCATCATGATCAGGGAAGGGAATTTGAAAATAAGCTCTTCTCCAAACTGGAGGAGTATAGTGGTGTCAAAGGTTCACACACAACTCCGTACCACCCTGCCGGCAATGGCCAAGCAGAAAGATTTGATCAGACACTCTTGTCGATGCTATGAAATCTGCCAGAGCACTCCAAGTCAGATTGGAAGAGTTCATTAGCCAAAGTGGTACATGCATACAACTGCACACGGAGTGAGGCAACAGGATATGCACCATATTATCTTCTTTTTGATAGGAGCCCCCACTTTCCTGTGGATATCATGTTTGGCTTACCACCAGTCGATCAAGGTGATTCTCACAGTGATTGCGCCAGTAAATGGAGGACGTGGATGCAAGAGGCGTACAGACTGGCTTCAAAGACTGTTCAGAAGGGCGAAGACTGCTCAAAAAGGCTGTATGATCAAAAGATGTATGGAGCGGAGCTACAACCAAGATGTCGAGTGTTGGTGAAGAACTTCAAGGATAAAGGAGGACCTGGGAAACTTAGGTCGTATTGGGAGGATCAAGTGCATGTGGTAGTTGAGAGGAAGCATGAGGACAGTCCAGTCTATTTGGTCCGACCAGAGAATGGGACTGGAAGCAATACAATATTGCACAGGAACCTTCTTCTGCCCTGCAACTTTCTGCCTGTTGAGGAGGAGAGTTTGGAAAATAAAAGAAAGGAGAAACAAACCTCAAGAATTTTGAAGCCGAAGGCATGGAAAAGACGTTTGAGACGGGAGGAAATGGATTCGGAAAGCAGCTCCGACGACGTTGGGTGCTGGAGCGGCATCACCGCACTTCCAGTAGCACCCTCAGATCAGCCTAAATATCAGCTGAGAGTGGAGGCAGAAGAATTCTACCCAAGGATGGAGGAAGAGGGCGTCGAGGAAAGAGTTGAGCAATCACAGCATGACAATGGGGGAATTGTCGCGCCTGAAAGAGAGTCGTTGCCTGGAGAAGAGGTGGACTCTGACCAGGAAGGGTCATCTGATGAGGCTGATGAGAGAGAGACCAGCTCTCCACTGAAGAGACGATATCCTTTTCACAACAGACAACCACCCAAAATGCTTACCTATGTGATGTTAGGTCAACCCTCAATCACAAGTAGATGTAGGCGGTAGTCATGATTCAAGCTAATATTCAAGTTACTTACTATGTTCTAAAACGTTGAGTTCTTAAGATGAAAAGTGTTAGTGATTTATTTTTGTTCCAGACATTTAGGAACTGCACCAGACATTGACACATTGATGTATGTGTAGCATATTGTAGTGAAATGTTGATTAATGATGTATGGGGGGGTTAACGAAGGTCAAGCCTTTCAGTCGAATGTACATTGCCCGTATAAAGAAATGGAGTATGATGCAGATATCACTTGGCCAGAGACGTCTGCTGCGTACATGCATGAAGTTGGAGATAGATTGCATGCTGCAGGCTGTGATCTACAGAGTATCTTGAGACCTGACTCCGATTATCGTATTTTTTGGACTGTAATTCGCTGTGGAGTATAAGTCACACCAGCCATAAAATGCACAATAAAGTGAAAAAAAACATATATAAGTCGCACCGGAGTATAAGTCGCACTTTTGGGGCAAATTTATTTGTCAAAATCCAACACCAAGAACAGACATGAACCAGCAACAACAGGCTAAAGGATACAGTATGCTGACGTGACATATACACAAACGAGGAGCCGAGAACGGGCCTGACGTAACATTCAGAGTTATTCAAAGATCTATTGCATAAATAACACTTTTATCAAACCATCGGTGTCGCTCCAATTTATGAAGCTAAGCAAAGTTACAAGCTACAACACAGCTATAAGCTACGCTACAAAGCTACGCTGCAAGCTACGATATAAGCTACGCCGAAAGCTGCAAGCTACAAGCCACAAAG
Organism: Syngnathus floridae; assembly: GCF_059516105.1. Lineage (NCBI taxonomy): Eukaryota > Metazoa > Chordata > Actinopteri > Syngnathiformes > Syngnathidae > Syngnathus > Syngnathus floridae. Next base: position 5,021,043 of record NC_142414.1, on the reverse strand, counting down.
CTACAGAACAGAAAACAACATCATGCCTGGACATAGACACAAAGGTTGATCTTGGAAACGAGGAACCTCCTCACGACCAGCATTGACAATTCTATCTGTGAACGTCGAAGGGTTCTCCTCTGCAAAACGAACAATCTTAGCCGCGCTGCACAGCACCCGACTTAGCAGAGTTTATTGAGTAGGGACAGAAATGTGTTCAGCTGTGGCTGAACCACATCTAGCCAAGTCTTGTAACTAACTGCCTTGTAGCCACGGCAAGAAGAACTCCAATTCATTAAATCCATCGATCGTCCTTTATGTAAACAATGCCACGTATGCGCCGCATATGTGCCGCGCCGCTGACATCGGACTCGTTGTAAGTTGCATTTTTAATTATTCCATAGACCCATATAACGATATATATAGTATATTTCAAATAACTATCATATTACAACATTATCAAACCATCTGTGTCACTCCAAATCATTAAATTCATCGATCAAATTCCTCGTCCTTTATGTCAACAACGCCGCGCGCGCGCCGCAAAGATGTAGTATATAACTATATTGTAACGTTAACAAAGTACCAGGAAAGACGTGGTTTTGGTAAACGGCTCTTTATTTAACAAAACAAGAGTTCAACGAGCCAGCAACTACTGAACTGTAACGATAAATACATATACAAGTTGCTACATGAAATAAAATATATCAAGTAACTATAACATAAATAACTTTTTCAAACCTTGTGTCACTCCAAATCATTAAATCCTTCAAACGTGGGGCCGTTCGTCATCTTCGTCATCACGTGATAGAATCCTTTGTCCTTTATGTAAAAACCGCCGCGCTGCTGACGTCACTTTCAGTTCAAATGACAGTAATCCCTTGCTACATCGCGGTTCATTTATCGCGGTTTCACTACATCGCGGATTTTTGAATTTTGAAAATTTGTGAAGAAATTCACATACAAGTCGCTCCTGAGTATAAGTCGCCCCCCCACCCAAACTATGAAAAAAAACGTGACTTATAGTCCGAAAATTACGGTACTTCCATTCCTCAGCAGTTGAAGACGATTTTGCTTGGGACAGTCGAATGTCGAAACAACATTTATTTTGGAGGGGAGAGTGTGGGGCCCATGGTGGTTTTTGGGACATTTGAATGGAATTCATACTCACCCGCCATGTTATTTTTTTAATTACTTTGTGATGTTTCTGAACACGTTATATGCCGTTATATGCAAATAGTACTGTATGGTATCAGTGGCGAATATTTGGGGATTTCAATAAGACACCTGGGACAACTACGGGGGTCCTCAGTACCCGGAAGTAGTTGACAGTGAGCGGGAGTTTCGCCGGGTCGGGACTGTAACTGCCACTGTTTTGTGTTTCAGGTGAGTAAATCTGTTGAAAAGTTGATGATCAGAAATTGTAATACTGCTGGTAGTCTGAGCTAATTATTGATTGAGACTATGATACATATGGTTACGGTTGTACAATGTATATTTTGGCGTATAACATGGACAGTGTGATGTTTATAGCGTATTCTCAGTACCCGGAAGCAGTTAAAGTCCCAAAGTCAAAGTCCCAATGATCATCGTCACACACACATCTGGGTGTGGTGAATTTTGTCCTCTGCATTTAACCCATCCCCATGTGATTTTGATCCATCCCCTGGGGAAGAGGGGAGCTAACCCCCCAATTCCAACCCTTAATGCTGAGTGCCAAGCAGGGAGGCAATGGGTCCCATTTTTATAGTCTTTGGTATGACCCGGCCGGGGTTTGAACCCACAACCTTCCAGTATCAGGGCGGACACTCTACTACTAGGCCACTGAGCTGGTACTTGACAGTGAGCGGGAGTTTCGCCGGGTCGTGACTGTAACTGCCACTGTTGTGTGTGTTTCAGTAAATGTATTATTTTAACAACAAACCCCGCATGAGTGGTGTGATTCGCGTCCATGCGTGCGACAGCATGTTTGTTCGTAAGGATGTGAGCGCGGGTGTTTGTAGTGTACATGGGTGAGTCTTTGGGTGTGTCAATGTGATTCTTGTGGGTGTGATTATTGTATGAATCATGTGAAGGGTGTGTGGGGTGTGTCTGTGTGTGTGTTTGTGTGTGTGTGTGATGTGTGTGGTTCTGCAACAGACAGAAATACAGCATATAAGTCACGCTCAACTTCTGACGTCACACAACACGTCGATGGCACACATTACATAACTAACTGTGCGTAACGGTTCCGCTATACTAAATAACCATAAATGAAATACTCTCGGCAACACACCAAACATAAGTCATCAAGACAACAAAATACATTTGCTGGCGATCGTTAGTCGCCATGCCGCTGCGTAAAGGCTACTCGTACGATGCGAGGCAAACTTAAAGGAGTGTGCCAGAGCTGTCAATCAAACGGTGCGCACACAAAGCAAACCGCGATCGGACAAACGGCACAACAGTGGACAGTAGTAACAATTAAATGTATATACTCACTTACAATTAAATGTATATACTCACTTTGCGTCAAAGACGCACACGATCACAGCAACATACTCCGTCGATACCAGCAACCTTTAACTTATTGCTGCACATAAGTGAATGGGTATAATGTCTAGACCCCGAATGTAAGACGAACCCCACTTTTTCAGTCTTATTTCAATGCAAAAAACATCGTCTTATATCCGGGCCAATACTGTACTTTGAGTATAAGATATTAATGGGTGAAAAAAAGGTGGTGGTGGGGGCAAAATTCACGAAAAGCTCGGTCCTGATTCCTCATAAAGCTCATTGTTTTGGTTGGCTGCATCGGCCCCAGAAGTGCCACTTTTTCACTGTTTGCCCAGAATATTTGATTAGTAATAGGAGAGTAGAGTTGACTTTTTTCTTGAAAATGAAAACACAGATGTCCTTTTGTCTTTACATATGTCATAGTGGGCTCTTAAGTTACTCCTCCATTGCCAGCCTTTCAAATAAGTGTGTGTATAGTGAGAGAGACAAAATGTCAGCCAGATGCCTACCCACCTACACAGACATTCACAGGGAAGATGCTTCGAAAAAACTAAGCTGCAGGCTTTTCACATCCTCAGGTGGTCTGGAGGACACTTTCTCTCCCTCCTCTAGTTCAATCTCTGACAGGATAGACGTGTCTGCTAGCCACGTAATCTTTGTGTAATTGAGTATCTAATCAGTCATCCATCAGTAATGCATTTGGTTGAGAATCTGGCCCCGAAAATCACGCTAAGACCTGCTGCTCCAACAGAGCAGAACCACCTATTAGAGATTCTTACTGCCACCCTCCTCAAATATCAGAAGATATATAGTAGACATATCACGGTAGCAGTATGAAACAGAATAGGTGGCTATGTCTGTGATTTTCAAATTGGATGATGCAAAGCTTGAAGGTGCTTCCAGGAGACCGCTTCCATGCTGTCAGCAGTGAATAGGCGCATAGTGGGAAAGTTTCAAGTGAAATTTCAAGAGATAGCACAGAGTTGACGAAGCGCCTTCACAAAGCTTTGCTGTTGTGTAAAGAGCTTATGAAAGAAAGAGCCAATGTAAATAGGGGCACACACAAGAAGCTCATTTTTCAATTGCCAGCGCATGCCAACACATCAATTAGCGACTAGACCACAGCCCTCCAAGGTTAAACTGTATGGCTGTCTGAGTGCTTATCAGTTATACAGCTAGGAAGACCCCCGACAGCCTGCTGGCTCCCACCTCCCTTCTTGCTCACACATGGTCATTTACAACACTGAACACCTTCCCTCTTTGTCCTGCACAGAGTTATTTCTATTTTTACTCTTGATCAACCGTCCTGGAAAAACTAGGTCCAGATTAACCACACAGAGCACATTGAACATTTAATTGATATAGTGCTTTATCTTATTGTTCTTGATATATGCAATCACATATCGTTTGCCATCATCTGAAGCTTTCAAGTTTACTCCTTGAGAACCCCTGCTGTGACATCCCTTTACCCTTGGATCTGCAAGATGAATGACTCATTTAAGTCCTCATTACAGAAGCGCATTACCCATCCAGGCAGTAAATACTGTACCACCACCAGATAATAAATCAAATAATGAAAATGCAATCAATTTCCATAAGCATTTGTACATGATCCGTTTGCTCGTAAAGATGATGACAAATGTCAGGTAAATTCTATGACTGAATATCTGTATAAAAGAAAAGGATCAGCAGACAAAACAAGTGAGGCAGAATATTGAGTTTTTCTCGCGAGGAGTGCATTCAGATTTACAGCAATCTGACTACACTAAAAATCTGTTTGCACTCTTCGCTCTTTTTATTTGGAATGCCCTACCCACAATGTAAGACTAGCCCCTAGGAAGGCGTGGGCTTCGTCTCATAAGAAAAGAAACGAGATTGATGTGAACCAAGAAGTCACAGACAAGATGTCATGAGAAACAAAACGAATGCAAGGACAAAATGCTATGTGAAAACAAGAAGTCACAGACAAGACGCCATGAGAAAAGAATGCAAGGACAAAATGCCATGTGCAGACATCAACAAAATAGTTTGAGCTATCAACAACTTTCTTGGATTCCCAGAGGTATAGAAGGTCAGGAAGGTCCAGACAGCATCTTTTGACTTGTTGTTTTTCACAATCCGTCTGGTGGACGTCTGCAAGGCGAAACAGCAAGCATTCTGTGCAATAATCTTATTAATAAGTACTCATTACAGAACGCATGACAACATATATATATATAATTTATCTAACAATTCCCCCCTGTTTTATCATAAGTTCCCGGAGACCAACTCATCACCCATATGGCCACTTCAAAAGATTTTCAGCCAAGGGATCACATTTCGCAAGAACTAACTTACACTCGGGAGGAAATTGAGTCTTAATCGTCAAAGCCAGGGTCAGGAAACAAATCGGACAGGTTTACCACAATAGATTTGCTGACCGGGTCGTCACTAGAGAAAGAACCCCCGTCGATCAAAAGGTCATCCCTTTGGAGCAACGGAAAAGTCTTAGCTGGTGGAGAGATAGCAGTTGTAATTAGCTTGTTAATTAGGGATCGGAGACAAGGGATGCAACAACATCCACACAAGGTCAAAATGGCAGAGAAAACGGCAATGGAAACCAGGGCAGAGGAAACCAGTGTGCGGTACTTTCCGAACACGTTCAACCAGTCGGTCCAAACCTCTGTGTTCACCCCACTGTGTTCCTTTATCTTCCCGTTCAAGGTCCGCAGGCCCTCAAGGGCCCGGGACAGGCTTCCGCCGGCTGCAGTATTATTTGGAATAAATGTGCAACATTGCTCACCGAACATGGCGCAGACACCACCCTCTTTCGAGAGTAGCATGTCAAGGGCCATCCGATTCTGGAAAGCCATGAGGGAAGTAGCGGCCAGTTGGGAGTGGACCGCCTTGAAACCCGCCTCGGTCAATATCACTACGAGCAATAGGCAAAAAAGGGGCAGTGACATTAATCATGGACCCACACCATGGAGTAGCTAGGGCGCCGAGCTTCTCACCGGTACCAGGTAATCTAATGCATGTGAAATCACCCTTAGCTACATCGGAAGAAAAAAGGGGTTTACGTTTTGTCATAGAGGCAACAGGGTAAACCTTATCCCATTTAAAACAATCATGAGTGGGTGAAATGGATGAGTTTAACATTAAAACAACAGCACACCTAGGAACTATATTTGCAGGTATGATTTTCAAAAGAGGTCTTGGACCCATACATGCAATGAAACTGGTGTTAGCCATCTTTGCGGCTTACTCAACCATAAGAAGCCAGTTGTTGGTTCGACCGCTTATTCCCGTGGAGGCTAAAAAATAGCTGTCTACATCAGTGAGGAGCACACTTGTGATTTTTGCTCCTGCTGACAGGGTGTAATTATTTATAACGGGACGGTCCGCGATCGACATTGTTTTGTTAATGCAAATAGCAATAGGAAAGTGAGGATCAATTCCAGAGGACCAAGCCCACAGTTGAAAACCCCAACAGGAAGTGTTAAACAAGGTGGCATTTGGAGGACGAATTTGACCATCAGAGAGTGCAAGAGTCAAAAGGAGGCTTGTGCCCTGTTTCTTCAAAGTTACTCGTCTAGCGAAGAACACAGCCTCTTCACTGGAACCAGAGGGCCAATAATCTCGCGTTTGTGTGGTGACAAGGGTGCCCCAGTCGGTGCTAACCGGGTGGCCAGTTAAATACCACCAATATCCGAGCCATTCACCCCCAGTAGTGGGGTGACCATTTTGAAAACCTTTCAGACTTTTCAAAGATAAAATAATAGAAGAAGACGTATTAGGAGCCACAGTAAACATCAATGAATTATTGTAACTCCAGGACAAAAGCCATGGCACGCAAGTTGGAACGCGGACGGTTTCTGGAGTACAAACAACATGATCAAAAGGGGATTTAGTTAATTGTACTAAGTTCATCTTGTTTTTCCTTGTTTTAATCACTTCACTGGTTTCTTTTATATCAAACAAATTGTTTTAGGTTCTTTACCTGACATGTTTCGGTGGTTTCTTCTGCCTTCATCAATATGACACTCCGATGAAGGCGGAAGAAACCGCCGAAACATGTCAGGTAAAGAACCTAAAACAATTTGTTTGATATAAAAGAAACCAGTGAGAGGATTTAGTGTTGCGCTTATGTCTAGCATTTTTTCCCCATGAGCCATATTGATTAGAATCAGTGTTGGTAGTTGCCTGAGAGAAGAATGTTTGAGGCTCATACTCTACCAATAAAATAACCCCCGAAAAAAGTATAACAATAACACAAACCAGCAAAAACAACCAAAGGCACATGGTAGACTTTGCGCAGGCTACGGCCCGGTTAAAGCGCTTTACGCTTTACGAATGACTCTCTAATGCTCATGTTTTAGATCTCCTCAGAGTCAACACCCTGAGCTTCGGGTTGGTGTCTTGGAATAGGCTTCTGCTAGCTTTCGTGTCAACCCTGGATCTTGGCACCAGGATCAGGCACTATTACCAGACTTTGCTCACCTTCCTTACTTAGTTTGGGTCTGCGGAGATCACCTTTTTGCAATGAGATAAATGAATCCACGTGTTGCGTTTGGCTATTTTCAATGCATTAGGTGTCGTGAGTAGTACCAAAAAGGGACCTTCCCACGTGGGTGAATGCCAATTCTTCCTCTTGATACTCTTGATCAAAACCCAGTCTCCCGGTACCACTTTGGGGTCTTCCTTTGGAGAAATGGGTTCATCATCAGTGTTATTGGTTTGATTCTTCTGACGTTCCAACATTTTTCTCGTGTAATCAGTTAATGTGGCTTCCTCGGGGATCTCCCATGTGTTCTTGAACTGAGGAAGCCTGTAAGGTCATCCAAACACAGTTTCATAGGGAGTTAGCCCTGTTGTACTTGTAATATTTATGTACATTTTGACCAGGTCTAAGCACTGAGTCCATGGTCGTTTGGTTTCTTCCATACATTTCCGTAATCTGTTTTTTATAGTCGCGTTAGCCCTCTCAACAAGGCCAGCCGATTGTGGATGATAGGAACAATGGTTCTTTAAATTTATGTGGAACATTCTTCCAATGTTATGCACTATTTGATTCACAAAATGTGGACCGTTGTCGCTGTAAACTTTTTCCGGAAAACCATACCTTGGAATGATGTCTTTGCATAAGGATTTTGCCACTGTGAGTGCATCAGCATGTTTGGTGGGAAATGTTTCTACCCATTTAGAAAATGCATCTACTATGACTAAACAATATTCTTTCCCTTCACATTTATTTAATGGTATATAATCCATGTGTATTATCTGAAATGGATACAATGGAGTCGGGAACTTCCCTCTCCGAGGTCTTAAGTTTCCTTGTGGGTTATGTTTAGCACAGATCAAACACGGTCTGCAAAAGTGCTGTGAAAAAGCTGCAAACCCGTATGTTGCATAAATAGCCTCAACTTGTTTCACCATACCCCCCGTCGAGACATGGGTGACCCCATGACTCGAAATAGCAGCCCACTTGAACAAGTTACGAGGCAAGACAGGTTTGCCCAAAGGTCACACAAAAAGACCATCAGTGTTTTTAGTTGCACCCCGTTTTTCCCAAGAGAGTCGTTCCCGGGTGGGGCTCTGAGACTGCATGTCATGCAACACATCAGGGGAGATGTGTGACATCGAATCATGATCAGTGAGAGACGAGAGGACATGGAGCAGGCCTTTTGCAGCGGCCTTAGCGGATTTGTCAGCAAAAGCATTACCAAGAGAGACAGGATCAAAGCTTGCAGTGTGAGCAGCACATTTGCAAACCGCCACCTTTAAAGGTAGCTGGACAGCGTCCAAAAGTTGAGTTAGTAATGTGGAATGAGTGACGGGCTTCCCCGTAGAAGTTACCATGCCACGGTTGCTCAAATGCTGAGCAAAAACGTGCACTGTAGCAAAAGCATACTGACTATCAGTCCAGATAGTGACGGATTTGTTTGCAAACAATTTGCATGCCCCAGTCAAAGCAATGAGCTCAGCGGCCTTCGCTGACATATAGGATGGCAGATTAGCAGCTTCCAAAACTTTGTCAGCAGTAACAATGGCATACCCAGTAAGGGTCACACCAAATTCATTTTTCTTAGAAGACCCATCAACAAAAACCACATGACCATCTGGCAGAGGCGTATCTCCCAAATCAGGCCGAGCCCTTGCAATCTGTTGAGCAGCATCGACACAATCATGGAATTCACCGTCGTCAGGGGAATGAGAGTGGCAGGATTGAGTGTCGTGCATCTTTCAACGGTCAGGTGCGGCTGAGACAGCAACGTAGCCATGCAAGAAAGATGACGTGCAGGCGACAGAAAGGTCATATTAGCCAGTAGCAGAAGAGCCGAGACAGCATGAGAAACTTTCAGTGTCAAAGGATGAAACAACACAACACCAGCACTGCTCTCCACAGCCATGGAGGCCGCCACCACGGCCCTCACGCATGGTGGGAGAGCACATGCAACACTGTCCAGTTTAGAGGAATAAAAAGCAATAGGTCGCAACTTTGAGCCATGTGATTGGAGCAAAACAGAGGTCATGTAATGACCTTTGCAGTCAACAGTTTGGACAAATGCCTTATCATAGTTGGGTAAGGCCAGAGTGGAGCTGGAGACCAAAGTCTGTTTGATCAAAACAAAAGCATCCTCAGCTTCAGAAGTCCATTGTAAGTGAGTGGACATTGAGATGTTTTCCACATACATCAATTTGGACAGAGGAGACACAATTTGGGCATAATCAAGTATCCAGCTTCTACAATAACCTGTGAGACCCAAAAAAAGACATCATTTGTTTCTTTGTGAGTGGTTTAGGAGCTTGCAAAATAGAGGTTTTCCTGCTCTCAACTATAGTTCGACCTTGGGAACTTAGATTGTGGCCTAAATATTTAATTTCAGTGGACCACAGTTGAAGCTTGTTCTTGCTGACCTTGTGGACTTCACTGGCCAAGTGATGCAACACTGCAAGCGTGTCTTTCTGGCAAGAGGCAAAATCAGGAGATGCTATTAAAATGTCATCAACATAGAGCAGGATTTGACTTCCCATTGGCGGGACACATTTAGCCATGCTGGCTGCCATCACCTGCGAGTAAATTGTTGGGCTTTCACAATACCCTTGTGGTAACCTTGTAAAGGTGTACCTCGAGCCAGCATATGTAAATGCAAACCAAAACTGACTCTCTTCTGCAATAGGGACAGAGAAAAAAGCATTGCTAATGTCAATGACCGTAAAGATTTTCGCATCAGGTGTCAATGAATTCAACAAGGTATGCGGGTCAGGGACACAAGGTGCTCTCTGAAGAACAGCACTGTTTACAGCCTGCAAGTCTTGCACCATTCTCCACCCCACAGAAGGGGGTGCCTTCTTTACAGGGAAAATTGGAGTATTGCAAGGAGAATCCGGGCAAGGAACAATGACACCTGCTTTTAACAAATCAGAAATAACAGGTGCGATACCCTGTAAGGCATCAGGTTTTAAAGGATACTGCCTCACACAAGGGCGGTATTCAGTTCTAGGTCTTATGACAACAGGAAGCGCCCCTTTCACTAAACCAACGTCAGAAGGACCCGCAGACCAAAGATGACGGGACCTCAGCGAGGATGTGCTTGTCATTGGATGTCAACACAAAATCTCAAAATGAGGGTGTTTGTTCAACACAAGGATCAGCGTGGATTCCACTAATAAATGACGAATCTTGAGTCATATTTTGTTTAAAGAGCTTGGTGGAAGGACTATAAAAGGAGTCAGGATTAAACTGAGTCCAGTCAGAAGCTGCCAAGGCAACACCAGCCATAAATCCCAAACTTTGCCACGTTGCAGTGTGAGGCCTGTAGAGAGAGATGTGGAGCGGAGTGGGAGACACGTGCAACTTCTGAACAGCACGGGGAGCCGTTGGTATGACTACACGAGCACGGCTTTCACCATCATGCAGAAGGAAAGATGTCGTCAAAGAGGCAGGTGTAGCAGCCTCAAGCATGTTCTCGTAGTCGTGATCAGGACCAGGTGTGTCTTTATGCCACATGGTTATGTGTAGTTTATTGGCTTCCATTGCCTGTTCAGGGCAGTGCAAAAGAGTGGCCACACGGGCCAAAAGAGGGGAACCAAATTCCTCCACTTTACCATGAGGGTTATCACGGGCTTCTCAATATTGTTCATCAACAAATCTTGAATGTTCACATCTACATCAACAGGGGGAGCTGTTGGCAAGGCAGTTGTTTCAACTGTATTTTGACCGTCGGCTAGTCATAAGACGGGTTTACTCTCGCCCCCATGATTACCCGGGCAGTTTCTTGCTATATGGCCTTTTTTCCCACATGACCAGCAAATAGGAGGTTCAGCATTGTACCGTTTTGACTGACCTGAGGCAGGCTGGCCATTTGTTTCATAATTGGGATAACCACGACTGTACCCCCCGCTACCTTTGCCACGGAATTTGTTAGACCACGCCCCCCTAGGCGTGGTTCGAAGGTCCTATTCTGATAGAACACTTCAGACTGCTCTCCTTTAACTAAAAAAATGGTGCCTGTTTTCCCTTTCTCTTTTGCTCTTTTTGAATTGACAACTTTTTCGGCGTGTATAGCATGATCAATGAACTGTGGCAAGGTAGATGTCGGGAAAGTGATCATATGTTTTGTGATCCAGTTTTTGATTGCTGGTCGCGAATTTGCATGTAGAGCATTTTTGAGTTGTTGCTCATAGACATCAGTTCCATGCTCCAAGCCACTATTGGCTTTGAACACTCTTTCTAGTCTGTGTCTAAAGTCTTCAAACAACTCATCTTCTTTTTGTTTGGTTCCGCCAATGTCCGTGTAATTGGCTCTACGTTCGAATTTTACTTTTATTCTGCCCAATAGTTGGTCAATTTCTGTTTGTAACGGCACCCCGTGACATTCCAATGGACGGCCCTGAAAATCAAAAGAATTCCAGGTGCCTTTAACGCTTGCCCAATGTTTGGTTAAGGTTGCCATGAAAACCTGTTGTACTTCATCGCCTCTCAAATTATAGGAAGAAATGAGTTGTCTAATGTCGATACAGTATTGATCAACATCTTCAGAGGGCAACGCTATACCCTCAATTGCTGATTTTATATCAGCTTGGGTCCATGTTCTGTATACTTAAATTGTGGGTCCTCCATCATCATGAGGATTGGCCACTTGAACCATCGGGTATGCATCAGCCGAGGGACCCAACTTCGCACGGCTCCGCATCAACATACCACGAGCAGAATCACTACCATATTTTCCGGACTATAAGTCGCTCCGGAGTATAAGTCGCACCAGCCATAAAATGCCCCAAAAAGTGAAAAAAAACATATATAAGTCGCTCCGGAGTATAAGTCGCATTTTGGGGGCAATTTATTCGACAAAATCCCACACCAAAAACAGTCATGAACGAGCAACAACAGGCTAAACGATAGCAACAACAGGCTAAACGATAGGTATGCTAACGTGACAAACACAAACAAAGAGCTGAGAACGGGCCTGACGTAACATATAGAGTGATTAAGGACAACTATTACATGAATAACATGTTTATAAAACCATCAGTTCCACTCCAATTCATTAAATAGCAACAACAGGCTAAACGATAGGTATCCTAACGTGACAAACTCAAACAAAGAGCTGAGAACGGGCCTGACGTAACATATAGAGTGATTAAGGACGACTATTACATGAATAACATGTTTATAAAACCATCGGTGTCACTCCAATTCATTAAATAGCAACAACAGGCTAAACGATAGGTATGCTAATGTGACAAACACAAACAAAGAGCTGAGAACGGGCCTGACGTAACATAGAGTGATTAAGGACAACTATTACATGAATAACATGTTTATAAAACCATCTGTGTCACTCCAATTCATTAAATCCATCGATCGTTCTTTGTCAGCAATGGGTGCGCACGGCTGAGGGCGCTTGCACTTCAAAATATTCCACAGGCTCATATAAATAGATAAACTATATTTCAAATAACTATAATACAAGCCAATAATATTATCAAACCATCCGTGCACTTTAAATCCATTAAATCCATCGATCAAATTCCTCGTCCTTTGTCAACATCGCCGCGCGTGCGCCCTGACGTCAGCCTCGTCTTTATTCCACAGATCTACTATATAACTATATTGTAGCGTTAACAAAGTACAAGGATAGACGTGGGTTTGGTGAACAGCTCTTTATTAAACAAAACAAACTTCCAAGCGTGTGGCGGCGTGGACTTCCTGACAGACCGGGCGTGCGTAATGGCCATGTCCGAGCCCCGCGCACCGTTCGCGGACAACCACTCGGCCGAGCGCCGGCCCTCGACTCAGTAGAGTAGAACCGGGCGTGCGTAAAAGCCATAATAGTTTTTCAAACCTTCTATGTCACTCCAAATCCTTAATTCCTTCAAACTCTTTGTCCTCCGTGTCACTTAGAAATGATCACCGCTAATGATGCCGGTAGTCCTTATGTGGGCACGTTTGTATGTAAACAACCGCCGCGCCGCGCTACTGACGTCACTTGAAATAGTAATCCATTGGTACATCACGGTTCTCCAAACTTTCTTTCTGCTGTTCGATTACTGTTTTCAGCTGCATATTTTACAACTTGAAGTTTGTAACCTGCAAAATATGAGTTTCTTTTTGGTGCCATTTTTCTTAAGCCCACCCAGTTGATGAGTCACGGCCAACGGTGAAATTTAGAGCGCCCTCATCCAGTTTCGTCTGAAAATATAATTTATTTTGGTTGTTTTATCAAAGTCAAAGTCTGCTTTATCGTTGATTTTTGTTTTATATACTAAGACACACAAAGAGATTGAAATTACGTTTCCACTATCCCTTGGTGAGATAGTACACATATGCATACAAGCAACACAAAAAAAAAAAACAAGAAGGCACAAACAATGAATAAATAAGAGTGTTGAATAAATGATAAATAAACAAATAATAATAAATAATAATAATAAATATAATAGGAGCAAAAATGGAGCAACAGCAGTACATACAGCAGACAGTGGACTTGGATATGGTGCTTTAAAGTGTTAATTGCTTTATTTGATGTTTTCTCTATTTTTTATGTTTTAAATATGTTCAAGATAAAGATATAAAAGCATGTGAAGTGATCAACTATACTTAAAAATAACATGGGAAGTGGTCAACTATACTTGTAAGTGATGTCTTAATGATCAAGTAAAAATTTGTGAGAAAAAACATATATAAGTCGCTCCTGAGTATAAGTGGCCCCCCCACCCAAACTATGAAAAAAACCGCGACTTATAGTCCGGAAATTACGGTATATTCAGGAGGATAGTTTGTGCTCTGTAATTTGGGGTACAGAGACTTTATAATTTGATCATTTTTCTCATCATCATTCATCACATTGTCAGCTTCGGTTCTCAAGCGAGCCCGCGCTGACACTGTCTCATCATCTTCCTGTCTGTGCAACAGCAAGTTCTTTTTTATCTTTTCTTCGTCTTCCTTATCTTTCAATTTTCCTCTCATCTGCCCACATTTTCTCTTCTCAGCTTCCAATTCCCATTTTACTATTAGGTGATATCCGTCTTTAGTCTTCTTTACGCCACATTTAGCATCAATTGATTGCTTTAGGTTATTCAACGAATTCGATTTCAGCTGACCATCAAATTTGTAATCGGTTATCCATTTATCAAGATATTTTATATTTTCAGGGTCGACCCCTTCCATCAATTTCCAATCTTTGCATTTTGATTCATGTCGGGGTAGCGGCTTTTGTTTGCTATTTGATTTTCCCATGGTTTATTTTTCTAAATTTCGGAGTTGGCAATTCGAATGGCACCTACAGTGTCCTAAAGCCAACTTTATTCACAGGACAGTGGTTAAATGTTCGATGTGTGGTGAGTCTCCTTTCACCTTCCCGGAGGAAGCGGAGAGTCAAGATTCAAGATTCAAGAGTATTTTATTCGCCATGTTTGAGCTTGCCAAACAAGGAATTTGACTTCGGTAAATCACAGCCTCTGTTCAACATTTAGGTGACTAACAACAACACTCAGGACATGTGAAAAGATATTCTCAAACATCCCCTGATCTTAAACTGATCTTAAACTCCCAAGAGGGCAAGGAAAAACTCAAAACTCCAGCTAGGGGAAACGAGAAACCTTGAGAAGAGACCACAGATGGGAGGGTCCCTCTTCTAGGATGACCAGGCTGCAATGGATGCAGAGAGGACACATAGTACAAACACTGTAGACAAAAAAGTGTGGAAAGCGGGATGTTATTGCACAGTAATGACTCTGAGACTCTAAGAGTGGTGTGAATTCATCAGTGCGACAGCCTGGGGGAAGAAGTTGTCTCTGTGTCTGCTGGTTTTAGTGTACAGAGCTCTATAATGGCGTCCGGAGGGGAGTAGTTCAAACAGGCTGCAACCTGGGTGCGAAGGGTCTGTTGAGATGTTACTTGCACGTTTCCTGGTCCTGGACAGGTACACGTCTTGGATAGATGGGAGGCTGATTCCAATTATATTTTCTGCAGTCCTTATTGTCCGTTGCAGTCTGTGCTTGTCTTGTTTGGAGGCCGATCCAAACCAGACAGTGATGGAGGTGCAGAGGACAGACTGCATGATGGCAGTGTAGAAGGTCTTCAGCAGCTCCTGCGGCAGCTTGAACTTCTTGAGCTGTCTCAGGAAGTACAGCCTCTGCTGGGCCTTCTTCCGGACAGAGTCTATGTGGCCGGTCCATTTAAGGTCCCGAGAGATTGTTGTTCCCAGGAACTTGAAGGTGTCTGATGAGAGAATAGTATTACTGCGGATAGTGAGGGGTGAAAGTGGTGAAGGGCCTCGCCTGAAGTCCACTGTCATCTCCACGGTCTTGAGCGGGTTCAGGTCCAGGTGGTTTTGGCTGCACCAGTGGACCAGCCGCTCCACCTCCTGTCTGTACGCAGTCTCATCACCGTTCTGGATCAGTCCGATGAGAGTGGTGTCGTCTGCATACTTCAGGAGCTTCACGGAAGAGTCACTTGCGGAGAAATCGTTGGTGTAGAGGGAGAAGAGCAGTGGGGAGAGGACGCACCCCTGAGAGGCTCCAGTGTTGGTGGTCAGGGTGTCAGATGTGATGCTCCCCAGCCTCACACGCTGTCTCCTGTGTGTCAGGAAGCTGGTGATCCACTGACAGGTGGAGGCAGGCACCGCGAGCTGGATGAGCTTCTGTTGGAGGATGTCAGGGGCGATGGTGTTGAACGCCGAGCTGAAGTCCACAAACAGGATCCTGGCGTACTTTCCTGAGGTGTCCAGGTGTTGCAGGATGTAGTGCAGTCCCATGTTGACCGCATCATCCACCGACCTGTTTGCCCGGTAGGCAAACTGGAGGGGGTCCAGCAGGGGGCCCGTGACATCCTTCAGGTGGTTCAGCACTAACCTCTCGAAAGATTTCATGACCACAGATGTCAGTGCAACAGGTCTATAGTCATTCAGACCTGTGATGGCGGGTTTCTTGGCCACTGGAACGATGGTGGAGCTCTTGAAGCACGAGGGCACGGTTGAAGATCCGTGCAAAGGTGGGCGCCAGCTGCTCAGCGCAGACTTTCAAGCAGGAAGGTGACACGCCGTCTGGGCCCGGTGCCTTCCTGATCTTTTGTCTCCGGAACATCTGGCGCACTTCCTCTTCGCGAATCTGGAGTGCGGGCGCGGCCTCTGCAAGAGAGAGAGTCGGTGACCACGGTGATGGAGGTGTGGACAGAGCAGTTGTGGGGGGAGGTGAGTATGTGGATTGTGCTGCAGGAGGTCCCGTTGTGTGGGAGGACCGATCAAACCTGCAGTAGAACCTGTTTAGCTGGTTAGCGAGCCTTGGGCTCTCCACAGGACGGGGGGTTCGTTTCTTGAAGCCCATGATGCTCTGCAGGCCTTTCCACACTGTTGAGGGATCAGGATTGGCAGAGAGGTGTCTCTCTAGGCTCTCCCCGTAACACCTCCTGGCTTTCCTGACCTCTCGGTTCAGTGTGTTTCTGGTCTGCTTGAACAGGTCCCGGTCGCCGCTCCTGTAGGCCTCCTCCTTGACTTTGCGCAGCCTCCTAAGGCTCGGTGTAAACCAAGGTTTGTCGTTGTTGTACGTGCAGAAGGTCTTAGTCTGCACACACAGATCCTCACAAAAACTGATGTATGATGTGACAGTGTCAGTGAGTTCATGCAAGTCTGAATTTGCAGCTTCCAAAACTCTCCAATCGGTGCAGTCAAAGCAGGCTTGGAGGTCCTGCCTTGACTCCACTGTCCACTTCCTTACAGTCCTCACCACAGGCTTAGAAGTTTTTAGTTTCTGTCTGTAGGCAGGGATCAGATTAACTAGACAGTTGTCCGAGAGTCCTAAAGCTGCACGAGCCACAGAGTGGTATGCATCCTTAATTACGGTGTAGCAGTGGTCCAGTGTCTGTGCCCCTCTGCTGGGACACGTTATGTGCTGTCTGTATCTGGGGAGTTCGTGTGCGAGGTTCGCCCTGTTAAGATCACCCAGAACAATGATTAATGAATTTGGTAGAAGTTTCTCCATGTCTGTCACCTGGTCAGCCAGCATCTGCGTGGCTTCACTCGCACGTGCGTGTGGTGGAATGTAAACAGCCGCCATGACGATCGAGGAGAACTCCCGTGGTGAATAGAACGGCCGGCAGTTTATGAAAAGTGTTTCTAGGAGAGGGCTGCAAAACTCTTTCAACACCATGACATCGGTGCACCAACGTTCATTAATGTAGAAACAGAGACCACCTCCCTTTGATTTTCCGGAGAGCTCCGCGCTGCGATCTGCACGCGTTAGCCGAAACCCAGCTAACTCCATGGCGTGGTGGGGGGATTCGTTCGCTAAGCCACGTTTCAACAAAACACAGCGCGGCGGATCTGCTGAAGTCCGTGTTCCTTGAAGTGAGGAGCAGCAGTTCGTCCATCTTGTTCGCCAGGGAGCTGACATTCGCCAGATGAATTGACGGTAGGGCAGAACGGAACCCTCTCTGCCTCAGCTTTACGAGGGCTCCGGCTCGTTTTCCGCGTCGCCGCCGTCGCGCTAGCTTGTATAGCACCGCCGCTCCGGCTAAAATCTCCAACAAACAGTCTGAATCAGTGAGAACAGGAGAGAAAATACCAGAAGAAGACTGACCCATGTTTAACAGTGCTTCTCTAGTAAAAGTGATCCGGGATGGACAGCAGAAGACACAGAAAACACACAAAATAAGACGAAGAAACAGAAAGCGACTCACCGTGGCAGCCATTCGCGTCCACACAAAGCCGCTGTTTACAATCCTGTGTGTTTATATAGAGGAGAGCTCTAATGAGATCACTCTCGGTCAAACCATACACACACACACACAATGCGCACTTTTATCGTCTCACAGGCAAGCAGGGGAGTCCGCCCTCCCGTGGATTTTAACAAACTCTCCAAGTTAGGAGGCCCCACGATACCTCAGCGGAATTTAACTGCTCTGAACACCTGTACTTCTATTAAGAAACAGAGGAGTCCGCCCTCCCATGGAATTTAACTGAATAAGTCAGGGGACTCCATCATCCCAGCGGAATTTAACTGTTTCTAATTGCACTTGATAGGGTCCAGAATTGTCAAGGTTTTAAGTGACCTCTTGTCACTGCACATTCATTAATCAATATTCATACTCACAGTCTGCCGGTTCTTTTCCTCGGATGATCTCGTCAACCACTCCGGTGTCCAGCGGACTTGATCGAGACAGCCCCGTGAAAATGGTTTCTTTATATGCCTTGGCCCAGGACTTGTCCTGTGTCGAAAAAGTCAGCCGGACCCCTTATGGTCTGCAGAGATCCCGGACGAGCCCCCAATTTCTGTCAGGTAAATTCTCTGACTGAATATCTGTATAACAGAAAAGGATCAGCAGACAAAACAAGTGAGGCAGAATATTGAGTTTTTCTCGCAAGGAGTGCATTCAGATTTACAGCAATTTGACTACACAAAAAATCTGTTTGCACTCTTCGCTCTTTTTATTTGGAATGCCCTACCCACAATGTGAGACTAACCCCTAGGAAGGCGTGGGCTTCGTCTCATAAGAAAAGAAACGAGATTGATGTGAACCAAGAAGTCACAGACAGGATGTCATGAGAAACAAAACGAATGCAAGGACAAAATGCTATGTTAAAACAAGAAGTCACAGACAAGACGCCATGAGAAACAAATGCAAGGACAAAATGCCATGTGCAGACATCAACAAAATAGTTTGAGCTATCAACAACTTTCTTGGATTCCCAGAGGTATAGAAGGTCAGGAAGGTCCAGACAGCATCGTTTGACTTGTTTTTCACAATCCGTCTGGTGGACGTCTGCAAGGCGAAACAGCAAGCATTCTGTGCAATAATCTTATTAATAAGTACTCATTAGAGAACACATGATAACATATATATACAATTTATCTAACAACAAATGTTTTAATGCAGTAAGTGACAAATTAATGTGACACCAATACTCAAATAGTTCTGCTTTGTCACAGCCGTGAATGTGAAGTGAAAGGAGAATGTTTGGTGGTAATGTCAGTGAGGATGCATCACAGCATTCTGAGGTCTGAGCTCATTGTTGTGGTTGGCTGCATCAGTCCCAAAAATGCCACCAAAACAAACAATTTCAGTAAAGCAATTCCATGTGTTGAGACAAGAAAATAACAAATTGCAAGGTGGGGTTTACACTACAAAATAACATTGTTCCCAGATGGAGGTTAATTCAATCCACTTTGAGGCTACTGTCGGGCTCAGGTCTGCAGTGTGACATTGCGAGGGAGAGGTAGTTACATTTCGGTCCAGTTGGGCGACTCAGCGTCTATTCAGAGGTTGTGGTCCATGGTCTCCTCCTCTCAACCATCGCCAACAGGCTCTGGGCAAACTACTGACTATCCCACAGCACATTACAGCTCAAAACTGCAGATGGCCGGCCATGTCTGAGCTGTTATGGTTCTCTAGATCATATTCTAAATTGCAAAATTGTTAGACATCAATTACAAGTTGGGGGTAGTCGAGAGATGCACAACCCTTAGTAAGAACCGTATTGGCCCGAATATAAGACAACCCTGATTATAAGACGACCCCCTATTTATCAAGACTCAAGTTTTGTCACGGATTGGAATGGAGCAGGGTGACCAAATGCAGCTTGGACCAGGGTTTATTCAGCAAAACAAACTAACAGACTCGGCAAACTGACATGACGTAACAAAACAACAAGAGGACTAACCGACAGGGGCGTAAAACAAAGGACGTGAAGACATTAATGATCCGAAGGGGAGTGAGGGGCAGACAGGACTTAAATACACAACAGGTAACAAGAGGCAGGTGAGAATGATCACATTAATCATGGGCACACAGGAGGGGAGGGGCAAGCACACAGACAGAAACTATGACAACAGACACATAGTGGAACGGCTGGGGACGAGACGTGACAAGTTTGACAAAAGACTTTTGGAACACCAAATTTAATTTTTATACAGACAACAATTACAGTCCATCTGAAACAAAGGATTATAAGAATATATCCGGGAGAAAAATCATGTTATTTTGCCTCATTCAAATCATGCAAAAACTGTCTATCACATCTTAATATCTGAACATTTAAATATGTAATCTAAAGTGCAATCACATTTGTAAATTAATGGCTTCTGGTTTTTGAAATGTAAATAAACCAATCTACTGTGATAAAACAACAAAATTGCAATAACTGCATTTACCATCAAAGTGAAGTCGAACTGTGACTGTAGTCTTGAAACAAATCTGAATAAGGAAAAACATTGCAATAAAATAATGCAAACTGCTACTGCTATTGTTGGGGAGCCTGAGGACTGTATATGGGGTTGGGTCGGATGGTTATGCTCTTTTCGCCCCCGGGTGTCGGTCAGAACACAGGAGGGAAGACGTGGTTCAGTTTTGATTGCTTAACTGAATTATTGGCAAAAAGTAACGGGCGCTGTGGCTCATAGGGCCATACAGGCAAACTGGCAAAAGGGTATAGGCATATGTTTGGTCGTAAGGATGTGAGAGCAGGTGTGTGTAGTGTACATGGGTGAGTCTTTGGGTGTGTGAATGTGCTTCTTGTGTATGTGATTATTGTACGAAGCGTGTGAAGGGTGTGTGTGTGTGTGTGTGTGTGTGTGCGTGTGTGTGTGTGTGTGGTCTGTGTTTTTGTGTGTGGTGTGTGGTCCTGCAACAGACAGAAATACAGCACATAAGTCAACGCTCAACTTCTGACGTCACACAACACAATACAGTGGCAAAGCTAACAATACGCCAGCCGACCTCTGAGAGCTCCTCCGACGAGTTCATGAAATTTTTCGCTTAGAAGATTGAATCCATTAGGGATGAGATCAAGATGCCCATCCCAATCGCTCAGTCGAGACTGCCAATTACGGGTGCTGATGATCATGCATTAACCCTCTTAAATTTTAAAAGCGTGTTTCTTGAAAGGCTTACACAATTGGTTAGTGCGGCTAAACAAACAACGTGTGTACTCGACCCGCTTCTAGCCAAACTATTTAAAGGACTATTTCAAATTTTAGGACCGTGCGTCTTCAATATAAATAATCTGTCCGTCTCCTCTGGTATAGTGCCAACAGCCTTTAAAACCGCTATCATTAAACCACTACTTAAGCGACCAAATCTCGACCCGGACTGTCTCAGTAATTATAAGCCGGTTTCAAATCTCCCATTCAGAGCAAAACTTGAAAAAGTATTAGCGCAGCAGCTTATTGATTACATGGTCGGCAATAATTGATTTCAATCTTTTCAGTCTGGTTTTAGAGCTAATCATTCCACTGAGACAGCACTTGCTAAAGTGACTAATGATCTCCTCATATCTATGAATTAGAACACTTCATCGGTCTTATTATTACTCGAACATAGTGCTGCCTTCGACATTGTAGACTTCGATATTTTATTAGAGCGCCTTAAAAGTGTTGGTATTTCAGGGTCAGCACTACGCTGGTTCTATTCCTATCTATCAGACAGGACTCACCGAGTGGCCCATGGCAATGCAACCTCTGAGCTCTATAATGTTACGTGTGGTGTCCCGCAGGGATTGGTACTTGGACCAATTCTATTTAATATTTATATGATTCCGCCTGGGGACATAATACGTAAATATAACATTAGTTTTTAATGTTGAGTGTCAATGCGGATGACACTCAATTATATATGCTGTTATCAATGAGAACTCCGCGAGACTGTTGTAATCTTGACGCGTGCCTTGCGGAGATCAAACAATGGATGTCTCTCAATTTTCCTTCGTCTTAACCCAGATAAAACTGAGATGTTCATAATTGCTCCAGCTGGTTATCACCACTTATTTAAGGAAACCACTATAACGATGGATAACTGTACTATCACTCAGAGCGATACTTTAACTAATCTCGGGGTAATATTTGACCAAACGCTCTCCTTTCAAAAGCACATTAAGAAAATAACTAGAATTGCGTTTTTTCACCTCCGTAATATTGCTAAGATACGTCCGATTCTTTCACCCGGTGATGCGGAAACTATTATACAGGTGTTTATTAAGTCGCGCCTGGACTACTGTAACGGATTATTCTCTGGTCTTCCTAAATCCAGTATCAAAAGTCTACAGTTAGTAGAAAATGCCGCTGCAAGGCTGCTCTCACGGTCAAGAAAATTTGATCACATTACCCCAATATTAGCCAACTTAGATTGGCTCCCGGCCCATTTAAAATGTGACTTCCAGGTTCTTCTATTAACCTATAAATCATTGCATGGCTTAGCGCCTTCGTATCTCATCGACCTAGTTGTTCCTTACGTTCCGTCCCGTAACCTCCGCCGCAAAATGCTAGTCTTTTAGTGACCCAGAGGGCCAAAAAGATGTTGCAGGGTCGAAAGCATTTTCTATTCGGGCTCCAGAGCTTTGGAATGCCCTACCAATGGATATTAGAACTGCTACCTCATTAGAAACATTTAAGACACGTTTAAAGACACATTTTTTTGATATGGCCTTTAATTAACCTGTAGTGGCCGATTCGGCTGGAATTTGTGTTTTCGCCCACCCTTCCCCAGCTGGGGAGGTGGTTAGGTGACACCCAAACTGATAACGGCTGTCTGGATTTCTTGTTGATCAATTGGGATGAGGGATCTGAGCGGGATTACTACCCTCGAAGATACGGCCACGACAATTGAGGGTACCTTCCTGCAGCTCTTCACTTTGAATATGGACATCTACTTTTTCTTTGGATTGCTTTTTATTATGTATTCTATGTGCCCTTTCTGTATCCTGAAAGGGGGATCCTCCCATCTGTGGTCCCTTCTCAAGGTTTCCCATTTTCCCCCCAGTATCTGCCAAGGACTGTTCTTCCTCTGCTTTTTGCAAATCTTGTATCATTCACCAATCAATTTTATTGCCCTTTTGAACTGGGCAAATAGGAGTGAATGCAAGGAGAGTTTGACCACTTCCTATTGATTCCTCCTGACCAAAGACCATTTATGACAGTGGCTATCTCATTTATTGCCTCCTGTTTTAAAGGCGATTCTCTGATCTTGGTTGGATTTGGACGGGGGAATGGACGTTAAGTCCTGTAACAGATGGTTCCTTTGCCCACCTCCTTATCAGTCAAACAAATGTTGATTAGTTAGGGAAACGCATAAGCGCGTGCCCTTCTAACAGCTACACCACTTCCTCATAGCTTCTTTAGTCACTTTTCAATCATCTTCCAATTGCTAACAGCAAAAGTTTGAAAAGTTTGAGAAAATTTTAACACGACTTCGACCAAAGAGATTGGAGAGTCCGCCTCAGAGTCTCCAGGCCCTGCTACCACAATGGAAGGCGTGTCGGTGGAATTTGAGGAGGTCTTCGAAGTATTCTCCCCACTGAGTCACGACGTACCGAGTCGAGGTCAGCAGCACGCCATCTCCACTGTAAACAGTGTTGACGGTGCACTGCTTTCTCCCTCCTGAGACGCCGGATGGTGGACCAGAATTTCCTCGAAGCCGTCCGGAAGTCATTCTCCATGGCCTCGCCAAACTCCTCCCACGCCCGGGCTTTTGCCTCAGCAGCCACCGAAGCCGCATTCCGCTTGGCTATCCGGTACCGGTCAGCTGCCTCCGGAGTCCTGCAGGCCAAAACAGCCCGATAGGACTTCTTCTTCAGCTTGACGGCAATCCTAACCGCCGGTGTCCACCGGCGGGTTCGGGGATAGCCGCCACCACAGGCACCAACGACCTTACGGCCGCAGCTCCGGTCAGCTGCCTCAACAATGGAGGCGCAGAACATGGTCCACTCGGACTCAATGTCCCCCCGCCTCCCCCGGGACGTGAGAAAAGCTCTACCCGAGGTGGGAGTTGAAGCTCTTCCTGACGGGGGATTCTGCCAGACGTTCCCAGCAGACCCTCACAGGGCGTTTGGGTCTGCCAGGTCGGACCGGCATCTTCCCCCGCCATCGGAGCCAACCCACCACCAGGTGGTGATCAGTTGACAGCTCCGCCCCTCTCTTCACCCGAGTGTCCAGAATATGCGGCCGCAAATCCAATGACATGACTACAAAGTCGATCATTGAACTGCGGCCAAGGGTGCCCTGGTGCCAAGTGCACACATGGACACCCTTATGCTTGAACACGGTGTTCATTATTGACAATCCGTGTCGATCACAGAATTCCAATAATAGAACACCGCTTGGGTTCAGATCGGGGGGCCGTTCCTCCCAATCACGCCCTACCAGGTCTCACTGTTATTGCCCACGTGAACATTGAAGTCACCCAGTAGAACAATGGAGTTCCCAGAATGACATGACTACAAAGTTGATCATTGAACTGCGGCCTAGGGTGCCCTGGTGCCAAGTACACACATGGACACCCTTATGCTTGAACATGGTGTTCATTATTGACAATCCGTGTCGATCACAGAATTCCAATAATAGAACACCGCTTGGGTTCAGATCGGGGGGGGGGGGGGGGGCGTTCCTCCCAATCACGCCCTTCCAGGTCTCACTGTTATTGCCCACGTGAGCATTGAAGTCACCCAGTAGAACAATGGAGTTCCCAGAAGGAGCGCTCTCCAGCACTTCCTCCAGGGACTCCAAAAAGGGTGGGTACTCTGAGCTGCCGTTTGGTGCATAGACACAAATAACAGTCAGGACCCGTCCCCCCACCCGAAGGCGGAAGGAGAATACCTTCTCGTTCACCGGGGTGAACCCCAATGTGCAGGCGCCCAGCTGGGGGGCAATAAGTATACCCACACCTGCTTGACGCCTCTCACCGTGGGCAACTCCAGAGTGGAAGAGAGTCCAGCCCCTCTCAAGAGGGCTTGTACCGGAACCCAAACTGTGTGTGGAGGAAAGTCCGACTATATCTAGTCGTAACTTTTCTTCCTCGCACAGCAGCTCGGGCTCCTTTCCAGCCAAAGCGGTGACATTCCATGTCCCAAGAGCCAGATTCTGCAGCCGGGGATCGGACCGGCAAAGTCCCTGCCTTTGGCCGCTGCCCAGCTCACAATGCACCCGACCCCTTTGGCCCCTCCCACAGGTGGTGAGCCCGTGGGAAGGGGGACCCACGTTTCCTTTTCGGGCTGTGCCCGGCCGGGCCCCATGGGCGAAGGCCCGGCCACCAGACTCTAGCCTTCGTGCCCGTGGAAAGGCAATCAAAAACTCACAAATTCAAAATAAACCTTCTAAATTGAGGAATTATGATATGAAAATAGCCCACACGCCAGCAGAAGGCATGGAGTATCCACACAATTGCAGTATGTACACGTGTACCTTTTTCCAAAAAAAAGTTGTTATACTAATAAACGTTCTAAAAACATATTAACAGTATTGTACCTTGTTATATATATTTTTCATAATAATAAAAGAGTTCTAAAAACATAGTTGCAGTATGTACACTTGTACCTTGTTATAAAAAAGTTGTTATAATAATGAAAGAGTTCTAAAATGATATTTACTGTGTGTATACTTTAGCTACATCTACATATGTTACACACACACGCACACACACACGCACACATGCACACACACGCGCACACACATGCACACACACACACACACACACACACACACACACACACACACACGCACACACGCACACTCTCACACACACATGCACACACACACACACACACACACACACACACACACACACACACACACACACACACACACACACACACATCATATTTATATTATTTCTGTATGTCATTTATACTACGTATTAATAGAGTATTTACATGTTTGAAACTATCATTTAATGTTCTAATGATAACATATGTACTTATATGGTTTAATATACACTTATTGATACACCAAAAATTTATGTGTGTTAAAAATGAGAGGGTGACACTACTTCGCGGATTTTCACATATCGCGGGTGGTCTTGGAACCAATTATCTGCGATAAACGAGGGATTACTGTGCACGTTTTGAGTCGATTTCTGATGAGCGTTGTACACTTTCTCTGTTGGGGGTTTGCCACTCACCAGGCTCTCACTTTGGAAAATGACTGGATTTGTCAAATATAGTACAAATAGAATTCATTTTCTCATGGTTTATTTATTGTATAATCTTTAATTTACTTTACTTGTGTCCTGACTAGATTGCATTTGGAGTTTTCTGAAATTACTAAACACTTGGTCTTTAAAATATACATGGAAATAGAGTGTCAAAAACGGGATTAGACATTAAAAGTGAATTAGCCACTCAGTTGCAGTGTGAACCTAGTTAGTGTAACCGAGTTGCATTTAATATAGCTTTGCTGAGGCTCTCAATTCACTTGTGGTCATGTCGTTATTGTGTACTATTGATTGAGCTCTGGTGAAGCTTGTGACTAAAGCTTAATCGTATCAGCGTAGAATAAATCACAGTATTGACCCTATGCTTATCAATAAAGGTACTGACAGACATCTGGCCCCACCTTTAATGGAATCGACAAAGTCTTCCTGGCAGCGGCCTCACATTGGCCATGCATAGATTGCCTTGATCTTTCCAGTGGGAACCCACTCTCAATATGCTAATTAGATGGAATGAATGCAGTCGCCATCAAAAGTAATGCTGACATCGAATTAGGATTTGAAAATTCCTGTTAAAAGTATTCCCGTAAACACCAAGAGAAATCCACCTCAGTGTCTGCTGACAATCAGTCTGTTTATTTGTATTTATTCTAGCAAATACCTCTGACAGAGTACCTCTGACTTACGGTGTGTGTTTGGGTTTTCCAGGTTATCTTTATCACAGGATTATGTTGGAATGCAACAGGTAATAAATACCTTACCTTGTCCTCCTTATCACAAGGTCGTAAAACATCCCCTGAGATGTTTAGACTAGAGGACAAGGGCTTTCTATTCAGCCCACTCATACCCCCACTCTGTTTCTCTTAATAAATATCCTCTTGCAGGAAGGAGAGTTCAGACCTCCATTCGAACATCGCTGCATGCACAGCGACGAATGGACTCTCCACCTGCAGGTGTCTAGAAGGACTTACTTGTCTCCCGTGTGGTTCTTGCAAAATAAGTTGGAGTGAGCAAATCTCTAACAGTGTGCATAAAAGGGTCTTCATAAAAGTTCTTTACAGTAAAGCGTCTGCAATGTTGCTACAGGCACAATGCAGATGGACACCCTGCTGCCCATCAGCATTACACTCAAATGGAAAATGTTCAGCCAAGTCATTCTGAATGACACAGAGTTGCACCTTAAAGGCAGTGCGACAGCAAGCTATTACTGTACTCTATCAGACAAATTGGAATAACATAATGTTGTCCTTGATAGAAACGTTAAACATGACATTTCACAACATTAAGTGAATAACGAGCTGATAAGAAATACAAATTTCTTTTCATTCAAA
Source organism: Syngnathus floridae (assembly GCF_059516105.1). Classification (NCBI taxonomy): domain Eukaryota; kingdom Metazoa; phylum Chordata; class Actinopteri; order Syngnathiformes; family Syngnathidae; genus Syngnathus; species Syngnathus floridae. The sequence continues at coordinate 4,993,842 of NC_142414.1, read as the reverse complement.
ATAAACAAAAGCAAAGTGTATTTTCTAACATTTCAAACTAATATGAATGGAATCATTTCAGCTGTCCAGCTCGTATGTCTTAGGCTTAACAGCCAATCAAGTTTTATCAGTAACTCATAAAACTGCACCTTCTCTCCAGGTTTCTATCTTGTGTCCTTTTGGGCTTCCACCTCAATTAGTAGATGGTCTGGAGGCCAACAAGACAGTAACTAATAAAGCAGAGAGAAAAACATAAGCATTTACGAGAATAATTTCCTTATGAGGGGCTTGCTGTGACACAAGAGGTGTCACAAGAGGTTCACATGCATTCATGAAGTAGATAAACACACCATTGACAGATTCACACCTACACGTGTTGTAGTTCAAGAATTAGAGTCAGACTAATACAAAACAATGCCTCTGACATGCAAATACACACCCAGGACACCCACAGAAGCAGGAAGAATAAAAAGATGAGATGCCAAATGTCTTTATATCCTCTAATTAGAGTTTGGAACCCAAAACAGGGTTTTGCCTGATCATTGTCATGAGTTTTGAGATGGCAAAACTAACAGTGAATGCTTCTGTTCCGTTTCTGTCAAAGCAGCACAGCAGTGCGGAACCTTCTAGTTTTCCATTAATCCTGTTACTGCTGGGATTTGTACTGCTCTCTCTATAAAAGATTAGTCGTCCAGGAAAAAAGAATGGACTTGATTAGCTAGACAGCAATTTAATGGGATTGTCAGAGGGCCTACAATAAATCAGCTTTTGTGATTAAATGGGATCTCCAGTAAAAGTTGCATACCTCCAAATCAATAACTATTGAATGCTTCTCCCTTTGTTCCATGCAAAGGTAAAACGCGAGAGAGAGAAAAGGCAAGAGAAGCAAAGCCTACATTTCCGGGGATCTAATGACCTGTTCTCTGCTTGTGAGCTGCATCAAGCATTGTCAGCAGGGAGCCAAAAGAGAGAGGAGGGGTCATGGGGTTGGGTGTAATCCTCGGGAGATGATAGTGTGATTCGTATTAAGAGTAATGCATCATTTCTAGATTGGGGAACTAAGTAGAAGAAAGTGTATTTAGGCAGACCTAAAGCCATGAATGCAAGCTGCTTGTACACAACCACAGTTGCCTGCTTGCGTCAGGGTCAACCAAAGAGCCAAATTGACTTTTATCTGTTGACAGCAGTGGTGGCCGCGCCGGTAAATTTTGATGGTCCATCATCATCAGTCCGTCATTATTTCAAGCCAAACCAAAACTACAATGTCATTCTGTCACTCCGTCATAGTCCATTGTTGCTAAATGACAGTTTGTCACCACTATTGTAGGAGATACTAGAACAAATATCCAGCCCCCAAACCTGCGCATAAATGGGTGTGTGTTCAGGTCAATTAGAAACCAAGCTGTGATTCCTCCAGCACCCATATATCAGATCATCAGGTTAAACATAAAATCATATTGACCTGTGCACATTTTTCTGGTCCAAAGGCGAAAAGATTTTTTGACGTGAGTCATATTGTGCTTCAATAGCACGCTCCACACACACCCATCCAAAGTAGGAGATTCATTATAGGACAACAAATCTTCATATCAAGAAAGGAAACCGACCTTGCTTGAAAATGGAGTCTGCTCCAAGCCTGGTGAGCATTTGTATGTCTGTAGCGCTGCTCTGTATCTCACCCCTCGAATTCACACGTCATCAGCTTTTAGGGTTCGAAGGGCGTTCCAGATCCCACCAGCCAGCTCTACATTCCTGCTACTTTGATAATAGGGGGTTTGGAAGGGAGCGGGAACCCTGTGTCTGTCCATCATCAGTGTTTTTTCTTTTCCCTACCTCAAACTCAAAAAATCCGCACACACACACACACACACACACACACACACACACACACACACACACACACACACACACACACACACACACACACACACACACACACACACACACACACACACACACACACACACACACACACACACTATGCTCGGCTCCCCCAACCAAAAGGAATTACCCAGCTCTGGACAATGTTTCATTTCATTGCAGGCCACATCTTTAACAGCTTCATGGCAGCACAACAGGAAGAAAATTCCAAAGACAGACAGGACTCACATTCACATTGCAATTAATATGTTCCGACAAAGCCATGTTGTTTGCGAAAAGTGTAAGTTCACTCCTGACTTGTAGCCATGGCTTCACTATTCAGCCAGCTGGCTGAATGAGCAATTGGTAGAACTGCAGCTACAAACACAAAGACACCACAAGGCAGCCTTGGATACTGTCCTGACCCCGTGAAGAAGACATACAATGTGTCATACAGTGTGGCCAGCACTCAATTCCATTTCCCTATTGAATTGTGATTGCCACTGAGCTGTGAGAGCTCTGCTAATTGTCTCATCATCCATTTCACTACCTTTCACTTGGACATAATCATGTACGTACACTGTCAATGTGACCCCCAGTAGTACGATGAAGATATTTTCAACACTGAGAGCAACCATGCGTACATTCATTTTTCCCAGTAATAGCAAGTATTTTTACTGGGAAGACTTCAATGAAAGGTTCAACAACCTTTTGATTTCAACTAATCCTGCATTTGGGAATCTTTCAACATTGAACACAGAAAGAAAATATTTAGTGGTAATATGGTACAGTCAAACCTCGGTTTTCGAACGTCTTAGTTCTCGAACAAATCGGAATTTGAACGAAAAATTTGAGATTTTTTTTGCTTCGGTTGTCGAACAAAATTTGGAGGTCAAACCTCACGAGATGAGCCGAAAGGAACACCTGGAAAACCCGACCGCGTGGCCCGGATGCCGACTGACTCCGTTGTTATTGTATTTTCGTTACTTTGAGGATTGTATTAACCCCTAATCATGCCTCCAAAGAAAGCAAACCGGAGCAGTAAAGCCATCCTAAAACACAAAGACGCTCTTAAAGCAATGCGACAGTGAGCGCCCAGCGCGCTGCGGTTGCGCGATCGGACCATATTAAGCTCCCTACGCACCGAGGTCCACTTAAATTTTGGAAAGGACATCAGGACTTTAAAAATATTTTCGGTGCACTGCAGTTGCGCGATCTGACAAAAATGCGCAAATGAAAAAATGCTTAAAAAGGGTGTTTTTTTTAGTCTTGGAACGGATTAAAAATTTTTCCATTATTTGTAATGGGAAAAATAGATACGGAATTCAAACGATTCGCTTCTCGAATCGCCTTCTGGAACGGATTGTGGTCAAAAACCGAGGTTTGACTGTATAGGTTTCCTCAGTGTACAACTACATCGACATTTCAAGGTTAAAAACAGTGTGCTGCTTATTTTTCATTTAATCATTCCATGGAAATATTAAATATAATTACAGTAATTTACAATCTATGTTAGCGTATATGCACTATGCCGTTTTCTGACTGTCGTAAAAATTTGGCTTAGGTTTTCACCGGAGGAACAAAATTCCGTTGTTGGCTCAGGAGCCCATCTAACTGTGTTGCTGTGGCTGTTCATTTACTTAACAAGGAAGTTTCTGGAAGATGTAACATTTCTACATTGAAGGATATCACATTCAGTCATAAATGAACATATAGAAGCTGTTGTTGCTCAGTGGTGTTGATAATGTAGTGTATTTTCTGAAAAGCGTGGGTTCAGTATGTCCGGGCTGGCCACCGAGTGGAGATCAGAAAATTACTCCTCATGACACAAACATCTTGGTTAGAAAAATATTTTATTCCTGCTCATGCTGATGTTTCCTTGTTACCTCGCGTCCGCGCACCTCTATCCCCGTGCGAGTCTCCTCGTGTCTAGCCTTTGCTCCCGCGACCCTCTCCTTTTAGGACCGGCTTGAATATGCAAAAAAACGAATTGTAAATGCTTCTGTGGGCTCCGTTCCTCTTGAGATGAAGCAACCATAACCTGAGTAGGGGCATGCAACTCATTTTCTCATTGTCCTTGCAAGGTGCCAAGAGGTCTATATATCAATCACTTCATTTATGAGACTGTAACTTTAAGTTTAAATTGTAAATTCACTAACTATTTGCAATGTCGAACAACATGGGTATATGAAAATATACCTCAATAACCAAGATACAGTACATATTGGAGTTTCAATGCTAAAGTTCTCATAATACTTTTTTGCTTAATAGTAGTATATTGAAAATAGATTTTTGGAGAGGCTGTTGGATTTAATTTCTGATCTCAGGCTCTCAAAAATAATCATTCTCAGATTTCTCTAGTCCTTCATGTAAGTAGAATGATTTATCTATTGTGTTTTATCAAAATAATATATTTTAGTATAATATAGCAGATTTGCTATATTATATTAATATATTATAATATTATATATAATATAATATAGCGGAGCTGTCACCGATTTGGAATTTTCTAGACCAAATCACGGTCGATGTTGTGACTGACAAACTACGAAACTCGGCGAGAGGCAGATTAAGTACTCCCCGCCCACACAATATATCTTGCTTGTCGTATATATACAATATATTATGCTGCTCGCAACTCAGCGAGAGGAAGATTAAGCACCCCGCACACACACAATATATCTAGCTGGTCAGTGTCAGGGTTTTTCAGATTATCCTCATCGTATGATTATGTTGGAATGTAACCGGTAATAAATAACCTAGCTCGTCCCATCCTACACAACGTCGTAAAACACCCCCTGAGAGAGAATTCTTTGCCGGGCCAGCATCTTAGGTCTGCCTTCGTCTGACAGAGGTGGACTGACTGGACCCGGCAGTACAACAAACCAGGGGACAAGTAAATTAAAGGCCTATGAGATACGGCTTTGGTTTGTCCGAGCTATGAGACACGGCTTTGGTTTGTCCGAGCTATGAGACACGGCTTTGGTTTGTCCGAGCTATGAGATACGGCTTTGGTTTGTCCGAGCTATGAGATACGGCTTTGGTTTGTCCGAGCTATGAGATATGGCTTTGGTTTGTCCAAGCTATGAGAAACGGCTTTGGTTTGTCCGAGCTATGAGACACGGCTTTGATTTGTCCGAGCTATGAGATACGGCTTCGGTTTGTCCGAGCTACGAGATACGGTTTCGGTTTGTCCGAGCTATGATAGGCCTAAAAAGCGCTGAAGTTGTGTGATTGTGTTGTTGTGAAACGCGTAAAAAATTAAAGGTGCACGAGAGAAGTTTTGTGGAAGGAGGGGGTGTTGTAGAGTCCCCTCACTGGATGAAGCAGCTCCTTTTTTTAAAAAGGAGGACTTCGCGTAGGCAGGGATAAAAAAACTTGTGTGATTGAGTGTGTGACTGGTAGGATACATTGACTAAATAGCAGTTCTAGTATTGATCCACGGCAATAAAACAGGCTAGTAATTTGTTGAAAGGTCAATTTAAACCTGCATTGAGATCCTCAAAGAAAAAAAAATTGAAAAAAAATTGTAAAACCTTAAACTACTAAAATTAAGATGGGAAATAAGAACGGTAAATCTCTTGCTCTGCTCTTCTTTGAGATGAGAAGTTCATGGCGAGTAGATTTCTTAATTGTATGCAATACATGCTGAAGTGGAAGAAAATGTATGGAGTACAAGAAAATTTGAAATGTGGAAGAAGTGGTAGAAGTGCTAGAGTGTGGTTGAAATCTTCACAAAGAGATGAGAACGAATTCAAGAGACAAAAGCTAGAAAGATGAAAACTGATGGTCACAAGTGTTTGTCAGACCAGGACACAATAAGGCCCCTGTGAGCAGGTGCAAGGCCGCAGCTCAAGCCGCGGCTCAAGCAAGGGTCAAGAGGAGTTTCCGGTCCTATGCAAATCATGTATTGAAATTTAAAAGATCTGAAACCTCTCCCATATGACAACAAAACATGTCATTGTTAGGTTATCAAAAATCTTTTTAGATTGTTAGAGCTCCTGTCCATACAAGAAGTATGACAATGCTGTTTGTATGCCCAATTTCAAATGACTAGAGATCAAATTGTGTTACACTAAAGTTAAAATATGCAAATTAAGTGGTAAAGAAATGCAACTTGTTTCTAGAAGATAAATAAATAAAATTTGAATGTGCTGTCCTCGTGTGCATGGGAGGGACCAGCTCATGATCGACCACAGGAAATGGCCAGCCTGTGACGAATCATTGGTGCTGGGACCTACCTTCCGCACGTGAGAGCTGTGCATGTGTGTGCGTATGTGTTAAATTGATGAAAATTGGCTAAACTTTTAGTATAAAAAAATTTGCTAGACTGTTGTCTATTCAATTTACACCGCAGAACAGAAACAATAAATTTTATTTATTTATTGTGGTGTTATTTATTCATTATTTATTCAGCACGCTTTTGTTATACTTGTTTACTTGTTTGTCTGTTGTGAGCCATGTCTTGTCACCGTGGGATAGGGGGGGACGAAATTTCGGTTTCTTTGTGTGTCTTTGGCATGTGGAGAAATTGACAATAAAGCTGACTTTGACTTTGACTTTGACTTGACATTTTGACAGATAAAAATGAGAGGAAAAGAGAGAAATCTGTTTGCGAGCAGAAACTAATCCACACTCGTGCATGTTAAGTGTCGAGCCCACATGAGAAATTCGAAGAAGAAAAAAACGACAGAACATGCTTTCAGGAATTGGAAGAAGCTAAATTGTGAATTTAAGATTTTGCAATGCTATATTTAATAGGAATAATTGATTGGTTGTGTTCTAAGACTATACAAAATTCTAAATGCAAGCTAAATCTGAGAGATTGAGTTCTTCAAATTTAAAAACAAAGAAAAAATTCAGGTTAATTTGCCAGTTGTTTGTTTCAGTTAAGTTTTTTTTTTTGAATTGGTGGATTGTTCTACCAGGAAACCTGAGTTGAAAATGATATATAAATGTTGTGTGGTAATCTTGGATGAATTGGGACCAATGTGATAGGAAGACTCCTTTATGGAGACTGTGTGAGATGCATATGATGAGCATTGATGAATGATTGCCTGAATGAAAGGTTGAATGGTTGAAGTCGTTGGCAACTACTATGGGAAATTAGTAGAGCGACTTTGATGAAAGAGTGATTTTGAGCAGGTTGAATACTAAAATGAAACGCGTAGCTTTTGGATTGATAATTAACTAGAGAAAAAACTGGAGAACCAGTAACACATGTAGAAGATGTGTGAACTGAGAAATTGAGCGTTTTGGAAAGAAAGTCAAATTAAATGATGATGAAATCATATGTAGTAATACAACACTTTACTACATATGGATTCTCTAAATCATAATTTATGTAAAATAAAACATACATTTTGATTTGTATTCAAATTTCTAAGATTCTTGTGATAAACAATGTGAAAACGATTGAAAAGTAACTAAAGAAGTGAAAATGTCTAATCATTTGCTAGCTGAGTCGCTCCCCATTCGGGGAGGCCATCCATTTACTTGCTAAGCTAGTTGTGAAAACAGTCCAATTGCCACAAAAAGTAGCTATATGCACGTGTGCAGTACACACATACACGAGACTGATAAGGTGTCAAGAGGTAACAAGCTTGCAGACAGAACCACAAAGCTGCAGCGCAAAAGACACTTCAAATTTTATACACACAAGAAGCAGATTAAATCACTGAAACATTTTTAAAGATGTGCAGCGACAAAGTCCATAGAGTGAAATTCAATTATGGACGAAAAGAGGGGCAAGATTAGAGAATGGCATCTATAAATGACCAGAAGACAGACCTATCCTACCAAAGAACCTATGCAAATGGGCAGCAATATTGAGCCATGGTGCGTGTCACATGGCTCAAGAGGAGGGATAGTGGGGCAGGTCAGTCAGCTTTATACAACATATGGATTTGATTCATATTCAAAGCATTTTCAAAACAAAACAAAAACTTTTTTTTGTAGAGCTTGTTTCAACAAAAACAAAAACAAAAACACTGAATGCCTTAACAGTGGCAAAAACGTCATGGAAAGAAATAATACCGAGATATGGGATTTCAGAAATTAATTCTCATGACAGGACTGGTATAGAGTGTGAAGATGTGCTTGGAAAAAAAAACTGGAAGATCATGGACAAAATGTTTAGACCTGGTCAAACTTTACATAAATATTACAAGTACTGTTGTTTAACCCCGTATAGAAAATTGTTTGGGCGACAATATAGATTACCATGTTTTGAATCCAAGTGGGAAACTAAGGATGATTAAAATTTGGCAGATGACATGAGAAAAATATTTAAAAGGCAAAAAGAACAAACCACATTCTCATTAAGAGCATTGAAAACGAAACACTGGTGTTCTTCCAAGGGGGAAAGGCCATGTTGAATCTTGATAACTACACCAACTGCCATTAAAATAGCAGAAGGGTCAGTTGAGGTGGTCCTAGCAAATTAGAAAAGCGTCATTTCTTTTGAGGTAACGTTCAATCGCAGAAAGTAAGCCAAAAGAAGCCTTACCTCTTAGAGAAATGCCGGGAACAAGAAAATGGAACAATGACGTTATTGCATGTTGGGTGGCTATCTTTGTTGCCATTTTGTTACCTTCAACAATATGGTATTTGTGGGTACTAAGAGTCATAATGAATAGGGGAGAGATGAGTGGGCAACTTATATAGGTCACCCCAAAAATTATGCTGCATTGTATCAATTTAAAAGATCAATTTGACCTTTGCAGGATGATCTGCTGTGTCGGATCTGGACTGCCATGAAAGTATGATGTTTATATGTGTACTTTGTCAACAACCGCTGTAGATGTTAAAGAATGGGATGAATATCTAGAATGAATGTGGATAATTTGTTTCAGGTAACTAACTATAAGAGTAACTGAAAAAGGAAACAATTGATTGCTTATGGCAAAACAAGCCGCGAAGACAGAAAAAATTGAATATGTCATATGTATGGATTTGCGACCGATTTATGTTGTACCGTTGCCATTGACCAAAGATTGTGTGAAATCTGTCACGTCTACTGGATTGTGAAATGTGTGACAGAGCATTCTAAATAATATCATTGAGAGAAAAAAGAAAAAAAAAAGAAGCCATTGCTTTCAGAGAATGTAGTCAAGCGATATTGTATATACATCAACATGCCAAGATCTGGAAAAAAAGCTGGTAAAAACCAAAATATCTTTAAATTTGAGAGGCGACGATGATCTGACCGAAATTGATGCAATTGCAGTCCCTAGAGGAATTCCTGATTAATAAGAATTAAATGACCAAATTGCAGCGGGATGGGAGTCCTCTATTTGCTGCTGGTGAACGATGAACAAGAACGTAGACAGGATAAATTACATCCATTGCAACATGCAGAAATTGGGCAAACGGACGCAAGCGGGGCTCGAGGCAGTGCATGAACAGCTAGCCACGCCTTCCCTAATGTCGATCCAGAACCACAATGCTCATATGTTGTTGTCTGAGAAAGGAAGGGTCTGCACAATGTTCGGAAAAAAATGCCGCACCTTCATCCAGAACGACACCTCCCCTGATGAGAGCCTGACGGAGGCGATTGCAGGCCTGCGATCCCTCAAAACGAGGATGAAAGAGCACTACAAGTGGATGACTGCTTTTGGGAAGTATAACGCCCTTGTATCCTCAATTTTACCATCAGTTGCAGTGTTTGCTGCTATGCTCACCTTGTGTGGATGTTGCATACCATGTCTTCGTGCTCTGTTTAATCGTCTCGTCACTACAGTAATATCGCCCATGGAGGACGAGATTGCTCAGATATACCTAATGTCTGAGCGGCAACATGATGATGTTGATGGCAAAATTCCTGCATCTGTGTTACCAGACTTTTCCCAGAGCCGTGGGATTCTGAATGATGACATCGCAACGTTTATCCTTTGGTGTAAACATATTTGTCCTCATGAATGTGATCCGACGACTGAGAGTCGAGAAAAGGGGTTGGTTACGGTGATGTGTGGATTTGAGCAAATATGTGATAAACAGGTGGGATATGTTAGAATAATTAGTTTTGTAGAAGCGCTGGCCGGCCTGAACCAGAGGTCTCATACCTTCGCTCAAGGCCAACATATCTGCCAGGCTTTAGGGAGTTCTTATACTCCCTTTCTTGTCTTATCTGTGAGAGGCCCTCACTAGTTATGAACAGAACACCTTTGTTCTTTGTCTAGCTAAAGAGAAGTTCTTTCTCTATTATACCTTGTAGTTTCTATTTATGAATTGTTGTTGACCGGGACAGTTTTTAAGTTATCCCATATTTACCGTAATTTCCGGACTATAAGCCGCACCGGACTATAAGCCGCACCAGCTGAAATTCAGGGATATTTTAGTTTTTTTCTTACATAAGCCGCACCGGACTATAAGCCGCACGTGCACATGAGTTTTTTACAAAGAAAGACAGTACACAGAAAGCCGTAAAAATCCATAAATACGCCGCGCCGGCATTTAAGCCTCAGGGTTCAAAGTAACCTTCTGAATAAAATGCATTAAAAGTTCACATTAATTACAACTTGTTTTTGGTAAGCAAAATGTCAGAAGAATTTAATTTAAATCCTGATTGATTGGGTTTTAATACAATGGAGATGGTCCAAACAGCGCCACTGCTTTGTGTAATTTCTGAGTCACATGGCAGAGTAAGAGAAAGGGTTTAGAGCCCTTTGACGCAGGTCACCTAGCGTGCATTCCTACTAAAGCTCATAATAGTCGCAAGCAACACAGCCAGAATAAGCAGCAGCCATAGTAGTGTTTCAAAATAGTATTTTTGTTGTTGTTTTTTTCTTCAAGATACCGCACAACAGTGGTCCACAGCCTTTTTACGAGTGTATAAAAGTGATCAAGTCATCACAAAAATCACGAAAAAAATCTTATATAAGCCGCACCTGACTATAAGCCGCAGGGTTCAAAATTTTGGAAAAAAGTCGCGGCTTATAGTCCGGAAATTACGGTACTCAATGTTTGGTTAAGTAGACTTCATGCAAGTTATCTCACATCTACTTAACGTTTGTTGGAGTGTATGCACGAGAGGTATCTGATGATTTACTCATCATTATTATTGTGTGAAACGTAGCAAGAAAGTCTAGAGCAGGGGTCACCAACCTTTCTTAAACCGAGAGCTACTTCCTGGGTACTGATTAAGGCAAAGGGCTACCAGTTTGACACACACTTCTGAAATAGCCAATTTGCTCAATTTAGCTTTCACTTTGTGTTATCATTGTTATTTCCAGTTCTCATGTAAGTGTGATTTTAACAAGAATAGCAAAAATACAGTCAAATCTCGGTTTTCGACCACAATCCGTTCCAGAAGGCGGTTCGAGAAGCAAATCGGTCAAATTCCGAATCTATTTTTCCCATTACAAATAATAGAAAAAAATTTAGTCCGTTCCAAGACTAAAAGAAACCCCCCCCCCCTTTTTTTAAAACATTTTTTTCATTTGCGCATTTTTGCCCGATCGCGCAACTGCAGCGCACCGCCGAACGCGCAACCGTAGCGCGTCGCCGACCGTGCAACTGCACCGCGCTGGTCGCATTATTGTGACAGAGCCGTCGCTGAAATTTAGAAAATATTTTTAAAGTCCTGATGTACTTTCCAAAATTTAAGTGGACCTCAGTGCGCGGGGAGCTTTATTTGGTCCGATCGCGCAACCGCAGCGCGCCGGGCGCTCAGTGTCGCATTGCTTTAAGAGCGTCTTTGTGTTTTAGGATGGCTTTACTGCTCCCACTTGCTTTCTTTGGAGGCATGATTAGGGGTTAATACAATCCTCAAAGTAACGAAAATACCATAACCACAGATTCAGTCGGCATCCGGGCCGCGCGGTGGGGTTTTCTCGGGTCCTCCCGGCTCATCTAGTGAGGTTCGACCTCTGAATTTTGTTCAACAACCGAAGCAAAAAAATCTCGAATTTTTTATTCAAATTCCGACTTGTTCGAGAACCGGGACGTTCAGAAACCGAGGTTTGACTGTAAAATAAATAGATGCAGCTCACTGACAAGTGCCGCTATTTGAGCTAATTTTAGAACAGTCCTGCGGGCGACTCATGCGGTCCTCGCGGGCTACCTGGTGCCCGCGGGCACCGTGTTGGTGACCCCTGGTCTAGAGCATTGTTTTACAGGGACACGGCATCCAGGAGTTGGATATCAACACCGAGCTGTCACAATCAGTGTTGCCGACCCATCCCGCTCTGGACTTGCAGACAGAGGAAACTGGATGGGAGTTTGGACATCACCGCTATGTGCCAGGATGAGAGAGCCGTTTTCAAGGTGTAAGGGCTGTACTACCAACATGGCTGCACCATCGGACGAGACCTACTTCGTCCAGAAGTTCAGAAGCACTGCCTCACCTGCATCCTATGAGTGCACGTGCCTGTTCGGAACGGATCGTGGTTTTGTGGTCACAGGAGTTGTCCGGTGCTGCCTGCCAACTGGACACGAGTGTGTGCGCCAGTGTGTGTGACAGACCACACCTACAGACTAGAACATCATCAGCTGACGAAAACACGAGCACATATACAACTTCTTAGACGTGACAGATGTGATAATGATGATGAAACGTGGATTGCGTAGATGCTGTTCTGTTGAGCATGTTTTACAGAAACTTATTGATTTGACCATCAAAAATGCTTCGCAAGTAATGATGCACTGTTTCTGTGTTTTTCTTTTTCTTTTTTTTATTGATAGCATTCTGGTCGCCTAAGGCAGAGGGACCGTGTGGGACTTTTCCTGCTAATAACATCTGGCCAGCAGGTTTTTCGCTTGCACAATAAGTTTGATCTGGGGTATTGAGGGAAAACCTCATCTTCACTGGAAATTGTTGCTATCATTGTTCGTTGTTTTTTATTTTTACTATTCTTCTTTTCTTCGTTATATTTTCTTGCTTGCCTTTGTTGTTTGGGGTGGCATACTCATATGATAAAACAGGAGGGAGATGTCAGGGTTTTTCAGATTATCCTTATCGTATGATTATGTTGGAATGTAACCGGTAAGAAATAACTTAGCTTGTCCCATCCTACACAATGTCGTAAAACACCCCCTGATATGTTTTGACTAGAGGACAAGGGCTTCCTATTCAGCCTACTCTTACCCCCACTCTGTTTTTCTTAATAACTATGCCCTTGCTGGAGGGAGAGGCAGACTTCATTCCTTCAACGGGTGAACTCTCCACCTGCAGGTGTCTACAAGGACTTACTTGTGTCCCGTTTGGTTCTTGCAAAATAAGTTGGAGTGAGCGAATCTCTAACAGTCAGGCTGGTCTTAAAGCTCAACATCAACAGCACTGAAGATGTCTAAACACACAAACTAATTGTGGACATTATCACACAGTAAAACAGCTCATGACGGCTCGCCATCTCGAGCAGCAGTCTGCTGCCCAAAATTATAATAAAAACTTGACACTGGATTGCAGTTATATTGCTGTTGTTGAACATCTAGTGAGAATCCTGGTTCCACTCAAAACTGCTGCCATTGCTCTATGTGAAGAAAAATGCCCCACTTTGTCACTTATACAGCTCCAGACGCCCCTTGTTTATTCTCTTTTACACCACTACATTAGCAGTAAAGTAACGCCAGTACGCCAATGCCTAACAATGGAGCAAAGTGATAAAAGTACACAGTCACAGTCAACATTCCATGCAATCGAATTCACATGAGAACCACACATTGTCTCAAGCGCCGGGAGTACTATTTTTAACAATGGCAAAGGCAGAAAAGACAAGTTCCGTGGGCGGATCAGCAATACACAGAGCTCTGCATTTTTGTCTTTGAGTTATCCCTCTCATTACACTGGTGAGTGCTTTCAATCATACAAAGGTTACATTTAGGTTAAGGGTATGTTATTTTTAAGACTTGCATGGCTTATTATTTGAAACAAGTAATATGCCAGGATCAGCCAGATGGCCTTGTAGCCAGCTGCGATCTGGCTGTTGTGCAGGGAGCACCGGCAGGCACTCCTGCCGCTGGAGACTATGGGATTATAGCTTTCATTGCCATTGAATCGTAAATAACTACGTATTCGATCAAGTTATATGAACTGATTCAGTCACTGACGCATCTGATATGAAGTTATTGCTTCACAGGTGGTAACTGACCTGATGAGAAGAATTTCACTTTGACGTCTTGTTCTCTACCCTTTTAATGGCTGCTATCCATTTATGACGTGTTGATTCTTGTTTTGCTAGTCTGTAGAGTGCTTGTCACTTTTTCCGGCTTGCTGTCCCACCGTGGTTTTCGCACCTTGGTTGTGTACTCTATTGTGCCAATAAAGAGTATGATTCAGGAGGCCATAGATGGCGTGATATGGTGCAGAAGTAAGCTTACTTTTTCAGATATTATTTGCATTAATGGTCCCTTTATTTATTTAATGTTTGGCACTTTGAAAATAAACTTTTTTTTATTTTGTTCAGTTATTCAATAATAGGGAAGATCTCAGCTGCAAACTGTTATTGAAAGAGCATTTGAAAATTAGCCTTTTAAAAAGTATGTTTGTTAAACTATTCGGTTAATAGCAAATATTACAACGATCAGCTTCAGTATTTTTTTAATTTTATGAGCAAACCATCTTCCTCGCCAGCCTCCAGCTTACTGACAAACACGCTATACATCCATAAAATCCAAAATATTGCAGCGATCCTTCTAATAATTCCAGAGATTGACAAGTACTAAAGTTTCCCACAAACATTTAACAATAGCCAGTATTATTGTGGCACACTGAGTCTCCTCTGGTGGTTTAATGCAACCACAAAATTAAATGTGAGCATTGCATCATGTTTCCAACATGAAAAGGAGCACATGTACAATGTCGAGAGGGTCTTTTCAAACGACTCTCCCTCAAATCCCCCAAAGTGTGACACACTTCTTGTTCTGCTGATCCATTACATCAAGAACGGTACATTTTCAAATGGAACGATTCAGTTCGATTTGATGCCACTGTAGTGTTGGATTTTGACCACAATTTAGGGAGCGCGCTATCTGCGCCTCACGGCAAAAGCCATTGCCAATCACCTGTTATCCAATTTACTCACCGCATGCTCGTTTGATTTCTTCAGATTTAGGAAAATGCTAAGACACTGAAGCAGAAATTAGACTTACACAGGTTGGTTGAGTTCAATCACAATTCTTGTTCAGAAAGCTCTGTTTTCAGGAAAGTACAATACAGCGCTGGGCCTTTTTGGCGACAATGCTTAAGAGCAGAAAGTCTCCGTTCAAAAAAAAGGCAACGTTCAAGGTTCTTTGGTCAGCTTATATTCAGTTGCACATGCCAGTGTGGGCCGAGTTTGATGGGTGATGAGTCTTTGGGGCGGGGCAAGTTCGCAGGAGAGTCTGATTCCATGGGAGTGGGTGCTGGTTCAGTGAGAGCTGGTTCCGTGGGGTTGGGTGCTGATTATGGGCGATTTGATGTGTGGGGGCTGTTGTTTTCCGTCTTTCAGCCTTGACGATCATCTTTGGCTTGGCTGTCTCCCTCTGGCACCTGCTGGTTTTATCTCCAAGTGACCTTCCTGTAAACATTCTCCTCCATTCTTGCACATACACTGTCGCACCTCATCCATTCATCATTCTTTCAATTTTGTCATTTTGTACGGAATTATGTGAGCTTTTGGCTGTGACATCATCAATTTATTAATGTTCCCTGACTATGCAAAGTTTGTACTCACCACTTACCAGGTTTTTGTTTGTTTGTTCTTTTGATCTCCATACACTTGCTTACGTCATCATATTCTTAGTTTAATCATGCTTTCAACCATATCTTTTCTTTGTTAGGCAAAATATTTCCCTCTGTCCAGAACGTTCAGTGGTAATCGAAAACTGGTGTCTAGCATTAGTCAAAACATAAGATACAATCAAGTACTGAACATTTTTAGACGACTTTGGCAGTGTCCGTGATTTAGAAAATCATCAGGCATGCATTAAACAGTTCCTTAAGGGTCACTAAGCTATTCAGGCAATATATCAAAAAAACATTTGTTATTTCAAAGTGCAAAAAACATTTGTTATTTCAAAGTGCTCAGAAATATATATCAGATCATAAAGTTATAAAAACCTTTCTCATTACCACTTATCAAAAATGTCTAGTTATGTCTTCTTTATTGATTTGGTGTGTAGGTATAATTGTATGCTTAAACTGTTTCTTTTACTGATTTAATATGTGAATATACTTGCCTGCTTATGTACTTTATTCAATGAGGTTTGAGCATATCTGTTTTTGTAGCTAGGCAGGACTTTTTGTATTTCGACCCCATTCCTTCAGTAGCTTTTGTCACGTATAACAACATGGAAGACGTGTCCAAGCCTTAACTACTCAAGGAACGACACCAATCAACAGCATCGTACAGAATTAAACCCATTTATTCCTGATGTACCTCTCATTAAAGACAATTATTTATGTATCTCAGTACATGGTGTACGATACAAGGATGACACATTTTGGAAAGTAACAATTTCATTATGTTTGGTTAAAAAAATACCCATGAAACGATTCCAATCGATTTAACATTACCCCTTAATGATGAATTTAATTTTAGACATCAGCAGTTGAGTTAACCTGCATGACTGATTTATGCCTCTTCATCATATCAAAATGTTCATTTATTCTTGAGGGATTATTTCACCTTGTGTCGTCTCATGAGTTTGCAGCGTTTTGTAAATGGGATCACAAAGGGAAAAGAAAACCCTCCTGTGTTTTCAAGTAAATCTGCCCCAAGTCTTGACTACTACCTCAATCTACAGTTCGACACGAAACCTCACAACCAAAAATACTTGATTGAAGTGTAGGTGTAAACGGTCTTTTGAAAGGACCACAGGTTGATGTAGAGCAATAGAGGACATTGCAAATCTATTTTCTACTCTCAGTGCCACAGTCAGTTACAGTCAGTGTTCTCTCGAAGCTGCAGAGCTGCGCAATTGCGCACTGGTCGCGCAGTCATTGCGCACAAGAAACTCCATGCTGCGCACAAAATAAAATTCATCATAAACTGATTGATTAATATCTAATGTTAGACGTAATCTAATTTAATTAAGTGGACCAGGAATTGACAGGTGTCCAGCCAATGATATGATATGGTTCACTTACGCTGCAATGTAGCGGCTACATACATGTATGACACATATGTGTCCTGCCCATCTGTTAGCTCGCTAACGACAGTGCAGCGGAGTCAAGCGATGCAATTACTAAATTAAGTAATCATGGCGAAACGAATGAGCAGTGACACATCCACTCGCTAAGCCAAAATAAATAAGAGATGCGGCAGTTCTTTTAAGATTGGATCGCTGTGTGCAACTACAATAGGAAACGGTGAAACTGGGTGAGATTTTCTCTTTTGCGAATGAGAAAGGTCTCATCTGCTTAACATGCAGTGAAGCCAAAGTGGCGGGCGAGTTTACGGCGGGAAAAATATGGAAGGAATGGAAGTTGGACTCAAGCGTCACATTCACCAGAAATGTGTTTTGAAAGCTGTTGGAATTGTACAAAGACTCAAGATGGGACAGGAGATCGGTACTCTATTGCGAGAGAGCGCAAAAGACCGACAGAAAAGGAACGAGCTGTCACTAAAACAAAATCCGTTCACGAGCAAGTTAAAGTTCTCATTGACAATATTCATTTATTTATTTATTTGTTATTTAAGCTGGTGTTGCACACAGTGGTCCACAGTGTGCACAGGAAGCTTGTGTGTTTGCACAGACACTTGAAAAATTGGAGGGAACACTGGTTACAGTATCTTCATTTGTTGACGAAAAAAAACTCAAAATCTCGTGAGACTGGCTTCTTGGTTAAAGGAAATACACCAAAGAAATTCAAGATAATTTGCTATATCACATAATGATTAAAGGTGGCTCAGTGGCACACTGGGTAGCACGTCCGCCTCACAGTTAGGAGGGTGCGGATTCGATTCCACCTCCGGCCCTCCCTGTGTGGAGTTTGCATGTTCTCCCCGGGCCCGCGTGGGTTTTCTCCGAGCACTCCGGTTTCCTCCCACATCCCAAAAACATGCCAATTGAGCACTCCAAATTGTCCCTAAGTGTGAGTGCAAGTGTGGATGGTTGTTTGTCTCTGTGTGCCCTGCGATTGGCTGGCAACCGGCTCAGGGTGTCCACCGCCTACTGCCCGTTGACGGCTGGGATAGACTACAGCACGCCCGCGACCCCCGTGGGGACTAAGCGGTTCAGAAAACGGATGGATGAATGGACATAATGATTAAACGTTAATTATGAAGACTCTGAGGTAATAAACTGTTTTGTAGAGATCAGTCAGATGTCAGGCAGATTGAAAAAGAAGAAGACAGCAGCCAGGCGTTTCCGAGAAATGCTTGAAAAGACAAAAAGAGCATCTTGGCCGTGTCAGTGACCTTCAGGTGTCTATTATGCTTTTACAGCCAAAGAACCCCAAGCCCCCCACCATGGCAACCTCTTCCTCAGTCTATAATGGCATGGCTCAAAGCCATTTTCAGATAGCGGACATTTTATGATAGCCATGGCTATGATTGTGGTCTGGGCCAGAGGCGTGAGGACAAGGTGCAGGCTGACCATGAACCAGCCCCCACACTATTGCCTCGGCCACATAACATGAGACTGAACAAGGGATGGTAAATGACAGGACAGGTGTGACAGTAGGTTTATCGCAGGTGTTATGAATGACTTTTAATATAGATGGTCAGCGAGGATTTGATAGAGGATAATTGCTTGCGGGTTTGTCACAGATGGTGCTGCTTATCTGTTAACAACGGCCTGGGCACAGCTCGGTCAAGGACATTTTTACTGCTCTCATCTCTTTATCCCAGGCACACAATGTCAGATGTGCCATTGTTGTTCATTTTAAATTGGCACACATACAGGGATTGCAACAGTGCAATATGATCTAATGAATGTCTGAGCACATCAAAGAAGTCGATTGATGTTATGTGCTGGTCTGTTATCATTGTCTGACTTTTAATGATGAATTTTCAAAATGATCATCTAAGTGGACACCGTACTCTGCTCACAATCAAAAAAAGCTTCATAGCTTTGTCATGATTTGTGCTTTTGACCTTATTGAATTGCTTTTGTTTTCATGTGACCTAAATTTGTGTGTTTTCCTGTTCCTGTTTGTGCTCTCTCTCTACCCTCGCTACATCGCGGTTCGATTATCACGGCTTCAGTACATCGCAGATCCCCCCCCCCCCCAAAAAAAAATCACAAATTAAAAATAAACCTTCTAAATTGAGGAATTGTGGCACGAAGGTTGCCCACACGCCAGCAGAAGGCAGGGAGTGCCACACAATTGGAGTACGTACACTTGTTGTACCTTTTTATAAAAAAAGTTGTTATAATAATTAGAGTTCTAAAAACATATTTACAGTAATGTACCTTGTTATAAAAATGTTATGATAATAAGTTCTAAAAACATATGTACAATATGTACACTTGTACCTTGTTATAATAAAGCTTTTATAATAATAAAATAGTTCTAAAAACATATTTACAGTATGTACACTTGTACCTTGTTATAATAAAGTTTTTATAATAATAAAATAGTTCTAAAAACATATTTACAGTAAGGATACTTTAGCTACATCTACACATGTTACACACACGCACGCACGCACGCACACACACACACACACACACACACACACACACACACACACACACACACACACATATATCATATTTATATTATTTATACATTATTTTCTGTATGTGATTTATACTACGTATTAATATAGTATTTACATGTTTGAAACTATTATTTAATGTTCTAATAATAACATGCACTTATATGGTTTAATATACACTTATTGATACACAAACAATGTATGTATGTTAAAAAAAAGGGTGACACTACTTCGTGAATTTTCACATATCGTGGTCCTGGAACCAATTGTCCACGATAAACGAGGGCTTATATATATATATATATATATATATATATATATATATATATATATATATATATATATATATACACACATATATATATATACACACGCACGCATGCGCGCACACACACACACGTACATATATACATGTACAGTATATGCACAATCCATCCATCCATCCATCCATCCATCCATCCATCCATCCATCCATCCATCCATCCATCCATCCATCCATCTTCTGCCGATTATCTGGTGTTGGGTCGTGGGGGCAGCAGCTTCAGGAGGGACACCCAGACTTCCCTCTCCCTATCCACTTAGTCCAGCTCATCCCGGGGATCCCAAGGAATTCCCAGGCCAGCTGAGAGACATAGTCACTCCAGCGCATCCTGGGTCATCCCCTGGGTCTCCTGCCAGTGGGATATGCCGAGAACACCTCCCCAGGGAGGTATCCATGAGGCATTCTAATGAGATGCCTGAGTCACCTCATCTGGCTCCTCTCAACATGGGGAAGCAGTGGCTTGACTCAGAGTCCTTCACGAATGACCGAGCTTCTCACTATATATCTAAGGGTGAGCCCGGACAACCTGCGGAGGAAGCTAATTTTGGCCGCTTGTAACTGGGATCTTGTTCTTTCGGTTACAACCAATAACTTGTGACCATAGGTGAGGGTAGAAACTTAGACCGACAGGTAAACCTAACCCTCTTCACCACACCGGACTGGTAGAGTTTGCATCACAGCAGATGCTACACCAATCTGCCTATCGATCTCACGCTCCATCCTGCCCTGACTCGTGAACAAGACCCCAAGATACTTGAACTCCTCCATTTGAGGCAGGATCTCATCCTTGACCCGGATAGTGCATTTCACCCTTTTCCGACTGACGACCACGGTCTCAGATTTGGAGGTGATGATTTTCAGCCCGACCACTTCACACTCGGCTGCGAACCGCTCTAGTGCTAGCTGGAGATCACGACCTGAAGAAGTCAACAGCGCCACATCATCTGCAAAAAGTAAAGATGCGATGCTGAGGTCACCAAACCGGATTCCCTCAACGCCTTGGCTGTGCCTAGAAATTCTGTCCATAATAATTACTAACAGAATCGGTGACAAAACGCAGCCTTGAGGGAATCCAACCCTCACTGGAAATGAATCCGACTTACCGGATAGGCAGACCAAACTCTGGCATCGATGATACAGCCCTTATTAGTGGGTTCGGTACCCCATACTCCCGAAGAACCCCCCACAAAACTCCCTGAGGGACGGGAAAAAAGGTATATGTTTTTTATGCTCATCTTGGTCATCAATGTGCACCATAAAACAAAGAAAAGTAATAATGAGACTATTATTCTAATGATGCTTTGTGAGGAGAACTAAACATTGATTTCTACACGTGGAAACCCCAAAACGTTGTTGAAAAAGTAGTAGTAGTATGTATGCCCTTGTATGCGTCATCTGATGGCGCCGCGGATGGCTGCCACGGTGAGTCGCTCTCTGTTTCTTTGTCTTATTTTGTGTGTTTTCTGTGTCTTCTGCTGTCCATCCCGGATCACTTTTACTAGAGAAGCACTGTTAAACATCGGTCAGTCTTCTTCTGGTATTTTCTCTCCTGTTCTCTCTGATTCAGACTGTTTGTCTGAGATTTTAGCCGGAGCGGCGGTGCTATACAAGCTAGCGAGACGGCGGCGACGCGGAAAACGAGCCGGAGCCCTCGTAAAGCTGAGGCAGAGAGGGTTCCGTTCTGCCCTACCGTCAATTCATCTGGCGAATGTCCGCTCCCTGGCGAACAAGATGGACGAACTGCTGCTCCTCACTTCAAGAAACACGGACTTCAGCAGATCCGCCGCGCTGTGTTTTGTTGAAACGTGGCTTAGCAAACGAACCCCCCACCACGCCATGGAGTTAGCTGGGTTTCGGCTAACGCGTGCAGATCGCAGCGTGGAGCTCTCCGGAAAATCAAAGGGAGGTGGTCTCTGTTTCTACATTAATGAACGTTGGTGTACCGATGTCATGGTGTTGAAAGAGTTTTGCAGCCCTCTCCTAGAAACACTTTTCATAAACTGCCGGCCGTTCTATTCACCACGGGAGTTCTCCTCGATCGTCATGGCGGCTGTTTACATCCCACCACACGCACGTGCGAGTGAAGCCACGCAGATGCTGGCTGACCAGGTGACAGACATGGAGAAACGTCTACCAAATTCACTAATCATTGTTCTAGGTGATCTTAACAGGGCGAACCTCGCACACGAACTCCCCAGATACAGACAGCACATAACGTGTCCCACCAGAGGGGCACAGGCACTGGACCACTGCTACACCGTAATTAAGGATGCATACCACTCTGTGGCTCGTGCAGCTTTAGGACTCTCGGACCACTGTCTAGTTCATCTGATCCCTGCCTACAGACAGAAACTAAAAACTTCTAAGCCTGGACTGTCAGGAAGTGGACAGTGGAGTCAAGGCAGGACCTCCAAGCCTGCTTTGACTGCACCGATTGGAGAGTTTTTGAAGCTGCAACTTCAGACCTGCATGAACTCACTGACACTGTCACATCATACATCAGTTTTTGTGAGGATCTGTGTGTGCAGACTAAGACCTTCTGCACGTACAACAACAACAAACCTTGGTTTACACCGAACCTTCGGAGGCTGCGCAAAGTCAAGGAGGAGGCCTACAGGAGCGGCGACCGGGACCTGTTCAAGCAGACCAGAAACACACTGAACCGAGAGGTCAGGAAAGCCAGGAGGTGTTACGGGGAGAGCCTGGAGAGACACCTCTCTACCAGTCCTGATCCCTCAACAGTGTGGAAAGGCCTGCAGAGCATCACGGGCTTCAAGAAACGAACCCCCCGTCCTGTGGAGAGCCCAAGGCTCGCTAACCAGCTAAACAGGTTCTACTGCAGGTTTGATCGGTCCTCCCACACAACGGGACCTCCTGCAGCACAATCCACATACTCACCTCCCCCCACAACTGCTCTGTCCACACCTCCATCACCGTGGTCACCGACTCTCTCTCTTGCAGAGGCCGCGCCCGCACTCCAGATTCGCGAGGAGGAAGTGCGCCAGATGTTCCGGAGACAAAAGATCAGGAAGGCACCGGGCCCAGACGGCGTGTCACCTTCCTGCTTGAAAGTCTGCGCTGAGAAGCTGGCGCCCACCTTTGCACGGATCTTCAACCGTTCCCTGGAGCTGTGTGAGGTGCCCTCGTGCTTCAAGAGCTCCACCATCGTTCCAGTGGCCAAGAAGCCCGCCATCACAGGTCTGAATGACTATAGACCTGTTGCACTGACATCTGTGGTCATGAAATCTTTCAAGAGGTTAGTGCTGAACCACCTGAAGGATGTCACGGGCCCCCTGCTGGACCCCCTCCAGTTTGCCTACCGGGCAAACAGGTCGGTGGATGATGCGGTCAACATGGGACTGCACTACATCCTGCAACACCTGGACACCTCAGGAAAGTACGCCAGGATCCTGTTTGTGGACTTCAGCTCGGCGTTCAACACCATCGCTCCTGACATCCTCCAACAGAAGCTCATCCAGCTCGCGGTGCCTGCCTCCACCTGTCAGTGGATCACCAGCTTCCTGACACACAGGAGACAGCGTGTGAGGCTAGGGAGCATCACATCTGACACCCTGACCACCAACACTGGAGCCCCTCAGGGGTGCGTCCTCTCCCCACTGCTCTTCTCCCTCTACACCAACGATTTCTCCGCAAGTGACTCTTCCGTGAAGCTCCTGAAGTATGCAGACGACACCACTCTCATCGGACTGATCCAGAACGGTGATGAGACCGCGTACAGACAGGAGGTGGAGCGGCTGGTCCACTGGTGCAGCCAAAACCACCTGGACCTGAACCCGCTCAAGACCGTGGAGATGACAGTGGACTTCAGGCGAGGCCCTTCACCACTTTCACCCATCACTATCCGCAGTAATACTAGTCTCTCATCAGACACCTTCAAGTTCCTGGGAACCACAATCTCTCGGGACCTGAAATGGACCGGCCACATAGACTCTGTCCGGAAGAAGGCCCAGCAGAGGCTGTACTTCCTGAGACAGCTCAAGAAGTTCAACCTGCCGCAGGAGCTGCTGAAGACCTTCTACACTGCCATCATGCAGTCTGTCCTCTGCACCTCCATCACTGTCTGGTTTGGATCGGCCTCCAAACAAGACAAGCACAGACTGCAACGGACAATAAGGACTGCAGAAAAGATAATTGGAATCAGCCTCCCATCTATCCAAGACTTGTACCTGTCCAGGACCAGGAAACGTGCAAGTAACATCTCAACAGACCCTTCGCACCCAGGTTGCAGCCTGTTTGAACTACTCCCCTCCGGACGCCGTTATAGAGCTCTGTACACTAAAACCAGCAGACACAGCTTCTTCCCCCAGGCTGTCGCTCTGATGAACTCACACCACTCTTACAGTCTCAGAGTCATTACTGTGCAATAACATCCCGCCTTCCACACCTTTTTTGTCTACACTGTTTGTACTATGTGTCCTCTCTGCATCCATTGCAGCCTGGTCATCCTAGAAGAGGGACCCTCCCATCTGTGGTCTCTTCTGAGGGTTTCTCATTTCCCCTAGCTGGAGTTTTGAGTTTTTGCTTGCCCTCTTGGGAGTTTAAGATCAGTTTAAGATCAGGGGGTGTTTGAGAATATCTTTCGTTCTTCACATGTCCTGAGTGTTGTTGTTAGTCACCTAAATGTTGAACAGAGGCTGTGATTTACCGAAGTCAAATTCCTTGTTTGGCACGCTCAAACATGGCGAATAAAAAACTCTTGAATCTTGAATCTCTTAATGGCTGGCCACCATCATGAGGATAAGCAGTTTGGAAGATGAATAAATAAATAAACGCTGTGGGCCAGAAAAGAGCTTCCCCTCCTTGAATGAGCAGCAGCCTTTACTGATACAATGGTGAACCTACAGTAATGGTACACACTCAAATAAATTACCTAAATGTATTAACACTAATTAGCTCCTACAATTAGGTACACTACATGGGAGACTTTAATCAACATTGCTAGAAACTGTTTCATTTACCAATTGTTTATTAATGTGCTTGTTGTGTGAAATGGTGCAGTCAATCATACAGACTAAAAGCAAAACACTAGACCCACAGCAATAAACAGTAACTTTCACTCTGGCAGTGTCAATCAAAACTCAGCATTGCTAGCTGTTCAGATAGATTAGTTGATTCAGCACTATAATATTTTTTGTACTGTTCCCTTTTTATTTCTATGTGCAAACCTCAATTAATTAGTGAGACTGTGGTGTGACCTAAAATGGGCAGTTCATGCTTAATTCATTAGCATCATCACCGAACACTTGGTTTTAGTTATTGTTGCCAAGAGTGTCTCAACCAGTATTAGTTTCAGGGGGCAATTTCCTATCAATAAAGCTAGTTAGGTTTGTTTTTTCACCTAACAAGTAAACTGCATTTTGAAACTTACTGTAATTGTGTTACATATTAAGCTGTTAAAAAAAGAAGAGTCAAACAATTTATTAGGTTACATACATAAAACTCTTATCCTCCTTGTGTTGTGCAGAGAATCAATATATTTTTCAACCTATTTTATAGCTTTTCTGTCAGAAACTTCTACTTAGCTTAATATCTGTAATCAACATATTGAAATTACAATATATATTGAAAATGCCTATTCAAACCCTCTTGATACCTTTGAGCAACCTTTCTATTGACGATTCTTATTTATGGTTAATACGTTTGAGAACCCACATACATACTGTTTTTATGTGAGCGAGTGACAGGAATAGCAGCAGAATGACAAAGTCTGTGCCGACCCCTCATCAGAGCTATTCCAAATGGAAGCTCTGTCAGAGCATGCCCCAAATGAGGTGTCTCAAGGCAGAGACCAGAGAAGGAGCTGTCATAACAGGATGACTGCAGGGCCACTCCATCCCACAGACAGCCCTGAGAGGTGTTGACATACACACAAACACATGCAGACACACACACTCGAGCACACACTCTTCAGGTTATATCTGCATGGCACAAGACAGACAGATTTCTGTCTTTCAAAAGGCATTCATTGCCTTCTGAGAAAGGAGGGAACACTGTTGACAACTTTATCTGATATGGATGTGGTCAGGGGAAAACACAAGAGAAAAGTGTTATCTCAAATGACATGCTTTCATATCAACATATGTTCATTGCGGCAATTGCTTTTTGAAAAAGATCCCTTTTAAAAGGTAGGTAAAAAGGTATATGCATGATCAAAAAGCCCAGAAACCCAGTATAATTAACACAAAGTCCATTTTAAACGTGGCCTTTCAAGACCAGAGGCTTCAATTGGCGGACGAGAGCCACATTTGTAATTTAAAGGGGGTCTAAAATTGGTATGTATACAAAGAGCTACATCTATTTGGGTCCCTGTTCTTCCACCGAGCGTAAATGTATACAATATAAACATTTGTAATATCAATATTTTGTGATCTTGGGCAAGACACTTCACACAGCTTGCCTCCAGGTCATCATTGTAAATGAGAAAGTGTTCTCATTGTTGGTAAAAAATTGAATAAATAGAATAAATACAAATCTGCCTGTTCCAAAAATGTGCTTGAATTTTGCCAGATTGTGACCTTACAGTGAGAGATGGAGGTAGTTCTGTTTGGCAATGTGTCTCCTGCATGTGCCACATCTATGGATCCGCAATTCTAATTGATAAGTGCAACACAGCACTCAAAACAGTCTAATCTCAGCACTTCAAGAACACAGGGGGTAAAGTCTAGATAATTCTTGATCCTTGGGGTAATTATTTGCACACCTTGAACTTCATTAATATTATATTTTATTCTTTGCACTGTTTGGGCGTGTTTCTTCGCCTACAATTTTCGACCGATTCTCACTGTTCCATCTCCGTTTTTAAAAAAAATCACGCCTTCATGGCTTACATTTTTCTCATTCCGAAAATACATGGCTATCCCAAAATTCAAAAATTTTAAACCAAAAATTCACCATTCATTCTCAATAGCACATTCAGCATTTCACATTTACATTGTCCCTAATTGAAATTAAAACATTCAGCTCATTCAATTCCACCTTGGGAAGGTATTTGAACATGACCAGGATTGCGACTTACAAAAAATCTAAAATTTTCTCCCATTAAACTACCTCTACAACACCACGCCTCTATAACATTGTGTGGACATCGAGGTCAGTGCCTCTGGATTGGTAGACTGGGATGGTGGTCCGCTTTTTTAAGAAGGGGTACTGGAGGGTGTGTTCCAACTACAGAGGAATCACTCTCCTCAGCCTCCTTGGTAAGGTCTATTCAGGGGTGCTGGAGAGTAGGGTCCGTCAGGAGGTCGAATCTTGGGTTCAGGAGGAGCAAAGAGGTTTTCGTCCAGGCCATGGAACAGTGGACCAGCTCTATACCCTCGGCAGCATCCTCGAGGGTGCATGGGAGTTTGCTCAACCAGTCCACATGTGTTTTGTGAACCCGGAGAAGGCGTTCAACCCTGGTCCTCGGGGAGTTCTGTGGGGGGTTCTTCGGGAGTACGGGGTGCCGAGCCCACTGATAAGGGCGGTTTTGTGTCATCGATGCCAGAGTTTGGGCCGCATTTCCGGCAGTATCACTACGATGCTAAAAATGACCACTTACCAAAATTTCAACATTTTCCCTATTGAAATAGGTCCAAAATTCCAAAATGATTTATTTTATTTTTCCTGTTCTAATTTCTATATTTTTAACTGATTCAAGCCATTCCAAACTGTTCAGTTTATTGATTCCCCAAATTCCCACTTGTAAAAATTCAATATTTTCTTCATTGAAATACGCACAAAAGTCAAAATGTATTTTTTTTTTTGTTCCTCCTCTAATTTGTACTTTTTGTAACTGTCACGTATCGGAATGGAGCAGGGCGACCAAATGCAGCTTGGACCAGGGTTTATTGAAGGGTACAGGTAGTTGGAAGGGAGGATAAAGGGAACAAGCCAACAGAACCGGCAAAGGGACAGACTGACAGGGCTGGCAAACAAAAACCGAACTAACCGAGACGTGAAACAAGAAGACACAAGAAACTAACGACAACAGAACATGAGACAATAAATAATCCGACAAGGTTGTGACATGCAGATAGGACTTAAATATGCGACAGGTAACGAGAGGCAGGTGAGAATGATCACACTGATCATACGCACACAGGAGGGAAGGGGCGAGCACACAAGCACACGGACAGAAACTATGACAATATGCACATAATAAAACAACCGGAGACGAAACGTGACAGTAACCAATTCTAATATTTCTAACTTGAACCTGTTCGCCTCATACTGATGGCCCAAATTATCACTTAAATAAAATTAAGAAAAAAACCACTCACGATACAACTACTTTTTGTTTTACTTTTGTTTCTCAACTTTAGTTCCGATATGTTTTGACCGACACAAACCAATCCAACTTCATTATGTTCAGCTCATTCCTGGTCATTGTATATCATTCAATGTCCATCCATCCATCCATTTTCTGAACCGCTTAGCCCCCACGGGGGTCGCGGGCGTGCTGGAGTCTGTCCCAGCCGTCATCGGGCAGTAGGCGGGGGACACCCTGAACCGGTTGCCAGCCAATCGCAGGGCACACAGAGACAAACAACCATTCGCACTCGCACTCACACCAAGGGACAATTTGGAGTGATCAATCGGCCTACCAAGCATGTTTTTGGGATGTGGGAGGAAACCGGAGTGCCCGGAGAAAACCCACGCGGGCTCGGGGAGAACATGCAAACTCCGCACAGGGAGGGCCGGAGGTGGAATCGAACCCGCACCCTCCTAACTGTGAGGCGGACATGCTACCCAGTGCGCCACCGAGCCGCCATTCAATGTCATTTGGCATAATTTAATAATAATTTAATCTCATCGGTTTTCATGCAGCCTCTCAACCTTCACATGCAATTTCTCTATGAATGTATTCTCTAGGTCAGGGGTCAGAAACACGGTGCCCGCGGGCACCAGGTCGCCCGTGAGGACCGCATGAGTTGCCTGCAGGACTGTTCTAAAATTAGCTCAAATGGCGGCACTTGTCAGTGAGCTGCATCTATTTATTTTACAGTCAAACCTCGGTTTTCAAACGTCCCGGTTCTCGGACAAATCGGAATTCGAACAAAAGATTCGAGATTTTTTTGCTTCGGTTGTCGAACAAAATTCGGAGGTGGAACCTCGCGAGATGAGCCGGGAGGACCCGAGAAAACCCGACCGTGCGGCCGGGATGCCGACTGTTATTGTATTTTCGTTACTTTGAGGATTGTATAACCCCGAATCATGCCTCCAAAGAAAGCAAGTGGGAGCAGTAAAGCCATCCTAAAACACAAAGACGCTCGTAAAGCAATGCGACAGTGAGCGCCCGGCGCGCTGCGGTTGCGCGATCGGACTAAATTATGCTCCCTGCACACTGAGGTCCACTTAAATTTTGGAAAGTACATCAGGACATTAAAAATATTTTCTAAATTTTAGCGACGGCTCTGTCACAATAATGCGACCAGCGCGGTGCAGTTGCGCGGTTGGCGAGGCGCTACTGTTGCGCGTTCGGCGGTGCGCTGCAGTTCCGCGATCGGACAAAAGTAAGTCCCTGCGCACTTATGTCCACTTAAATTTTGGAAAGTCCATCAGGACTTCCAAAATATTTTCAAAATTTCAGCGACGGCTCTGTCACATTAATGCGACCAGCGCGGTGCAGTTGCGTGGTGGGCGACGGGCTACGGTTGCGCCTTCGGCAGTGCGGTGCAGTTGCGCGATCAAACAAATACCGTATTTGCCGGTGTATAAGTCGACTCGGTGTATAAGTCGACCCCCTAAAATTCGATGGAAATTTACGATTTTATGATATATCCTTTGTGTAAGTCGAGCTCAATTGTTGCATTATATTAAACTTCAAAATTCAATCAGAAATACGCGAAATTTATTGACGAAATGTGTTCAAATTCGCGAGTTTGTAGCGAGCGATCTAAACGCCATTTTAAATATTATTTACTTCATGACCCTGTGATAATACGCGCCGAGAGAGACTAACAACAATGAACACTCTTAGAAACTGGTTTATTTTTAGTTAAGAAACAACAAATTATAATTATAAAGTGATTGCCGGTACATAGAGTTCAAAATTCGTCTTCATCGTCGCTATTTCCGAAAAGCTCGTTCCATTCGTTTTCGTTTAGTTTGTCGTCATAAAGGGCATCTTCTTGGTCTTCTCTATCCTCAGTTTCCTCCTCCTCTTCCCAGATAAAGTCGTCTTCTGTCCCATCGAGAGCATTTGGCGAATATTTTCTAAGTGCCAATGGCTCTTGCGCCATAAAGAGTCCGCCTCCACTGGTTCCTCATGTCGGCCAGAACAAGTGAAAATTCGGCCTCTTCCCCTGGAAGTCTGGCCAAGTTTGGCGAATATTTTCTAAGTGCCAACGACTCAACCGCCGTAAAGTGTCCGCCTCGGCTGGTTCCCCATGTCGGCCACCACAAGTGAAAATTCGGCCTCTTCCCCTGGAAGTCCGGCCAAGTTTGGCGAATATTTTCTAAGTGCGAACGACTCAACCGCCGTAAAGTGTCCGCCTCGGCTGGTTCCCCATGTCGGCCACCACAAGTGAAAATTCGGCCTTTTCCCCTGGAAGTCTGGCCAAGTTTGGCAAATATTTTCAAAGTGCGAACGACTCAACCGACGTAAAGTGTCCGCCTCGGCTGGTTCCCCGTGTTGGCCACCACAAGTGAAAATTCGGCCTTTTCCCCTGGAAGTCCGGCCAAGTTTGGCGAATATGTTCTAAGTGCCAACGACTCAACCGCCGTAAAGTGTCCGCCTCGGCTGATTCCTCCGGTCGGCCAGAACAAGTGAAAATTCGGCCTCTTCCCCTGGAAGTCTGGCCAAGTTTGGCGAATATTTTCTAAGTGCCAACGACATTCATTTAGACATGGCGATTGAATGTTTACGTACCGGTAGTTATTGTCGTTGCTTGACGCGCGATGACTCGCACATTCGCTCAATACCCAGTACTTCCCCCTAGCAGTCATCATCGCTGCCTGGCTTTCGATGTCCGTTATAGAGGTGAGAATATTTGAAATTGTTGCTGAGGATGCGTGTTAATGCGACGAACGCTTTATAATGATTCAGTTTCTCGCTGTTTGATGCGCCTGACAGACGCACACGTGGTGTTGAGATCTGTTTCCTCGTGAAAATCCTCACAAGAGATTTGAATGTGAGCAACCAACTGGTCAGTTGAATTCATTAAAGAAGAAAATCAATTTGCAATTTGTATCACGGTGATGTGTGTTGAAAAGAACTACTAGACAGAGACAGCTCTGAGGATCGGGCACATCATAATGGCTTTGGTAATCAATGGCACTGAGTCGACGCCACTCTTTGGAAACTCGCTGCCAGATGATCAGACAAGGGAACCAAGTGATTTATTTTTCATCTGTGGGCAGTAAGGGTGCGATGTCATCCCCTTAGTGGGCTGCTCGCATGGTACACCGGTATAGAAGGCTCATTCTCCACACACATACAGTATGCACACACACATACAAACATATGGCCATAGAGATAAACAGGCTTGAGGAGTAATAGAATACATGTACCGTATTTTTCGCACCATAAGTCACACTGGATTATAAGGCGCACCGTCATTGAATTTTTTATTTTAGAAATTATTTTACATATAGGGTGCACCGGATTAAAAAGCGCATAAAATAGAAGCTGTACTGCATCAAACTGAGGTTGACTAGGGTTGTGGTATGCATCCACTAGCCAATAACCAATGAGCCCTCAGTAAATAATCACGTTTCTCAAACTATCTCCTATAAAAGTGATCGGAACCGACTAAAGTTTGACCCAACACATTTGTACTGCTTACTTATGTTTCCCTTCCATATCGATCTGTAAATTTACTCAAATCATTAACGGAGCAGCCTATTTTGAAATTAAACAGCCTCGTGCTTATAGCAGCCATCATTATAGCATTAGCCACCCGCAAACTCCTATGAGCCTCACCTCGCAGACTCCCATGAGCTTCAGCAAAGTGTCATGGTGGACCCCTGTAAACAATCAGGTTTCTCAAACTCTCTCCCATAAAAGTGATTTAACACATTGGTGCTGCTTATTTATGATTCCGTTGGATATTGATCCATAAACGTACTTGAAAACATTAACGGAACAGCCTATTTTGAAATGAAATAGCATCGCGGGTACAACAGCTATTCAGTGACGCCCCCTGACCACGGTTGCCGTAATGCTGGGAAGCGATGCAACCTTGTAATTTACTAGTCGTACTAAAACATACTAAAACATTTTGGCAGAGCGCTGTGAACAACCAGTATGGATCAACAAATTCATTAATGTATCCATTGTCATGTAACATGGGGGGTAGAGATGGTGCAAATGGTAAAATATGGATTGTTCACAGGAATAAATTGGCAGAGCTGAAATTCCAAATTTGTCCAAATGATGGCGCCAGACCAAAACGTGAGACCAAAAGAGGGGCCAGAATAAGCTAAACAAGTTAAAATAGAAATAAAAGAGGAACACGGTGTCAGAGTGTGAGTCACGCATGAAAGCACAAATGTGATTTTTATTTTTTGATTCCTTTGCTTGGCTAAAAATGTATTCTGTAACCGCTTTAAGCAATATTATTTGTCAATTCGATCAAGAGACCCGTCACTATGAGAATAGTGGCGTGACATAAATTGTTTGGGGAAGCACAAATGTGATTTTTATTTTTTGATTTCTTTGCTTGGCTAAAAATGTATTCTGTAACCGCTTTAAGCAATATTATTTGTCAATTCGATCAAGAGACCCGTCACTATGAGAATAGTGGCGTGACCTAAATTGTTTAGAGAAGTAGGTCAAGGGTTTGGATTTTTATTTCAGAGTTAATTGAAGCGTAACTTTAAAAAGTTATTTTCATGGAACAGGAAGAGAAGAAAAGGGGAAGTGAAAGGTTTTACCAGGGGCTAGCTGTGCACTGGGCACTCCTACCCTATAGTAGGCGTGGGAAAACTGACCAGTTCATTCTATAGGCGTGGGAAAACTGGGCAGTCTTACCCTATAGGGAAGGTATAGGAACAAAGAAAGGGGAGGGGGGGACAGAGAAGTCTATAAAAAGTCCTGCAGGGACAGCTTCAGGGCTTTTTCCCCCAAAAGAGCGCTCATACGTGAAGAAGCCCGGAGGAGTTTCAAGATTTTTTTCCAAAGTCCCGAAGATCTTTGTGTGAGATGCAGGATCGCTGGACTGAAATTAACTTGGATTTACTCCCAAAAATTGGACTGGACAACTTTACAGGAGAAATAGGTGAGGCATTACCATTTTTATGTATTTTAGCGAGAGGGGGGAATAGTCATTGGGCCGCCGGCTCCCTCGGGGCCAGCCTGTTTCTCTAATATGGATTTTAGAAGTAAGATCGAATTGATCACTCGACTTTGCTTCCACCAAAAATAGCACGCAGCTGGTATTTACCTCTTCCCTCTTTCATGAACTGTGTTTTGCAATCGAATTGTTCTGGGATTGAATGATTTTATTAACATGGGTATCAGTGAGTGAAGTTGTTCGGTTTCTGGAGTAATTCCATCCATCCATCTTCTTCCGCTTATCCGGGGTCGGGTCGCGGGGGCAGCAGCTTTAGGAGGGACTCCCAGACTTCCCTCTCCCCAGCCACTTCATCCAGCTCATCCCGGGGGATCCCAAGGCGTTCCCAGGCCAGCTGAGAGACATAGTCTCTCCAGCGCGTCCTGGGTCGTCCCCGGGGTCTCCTACCGGTGGGACATGCCCGGAACACCTCCCCAGGGAGGCGTCCAGGAGGCATCCTGATAAGATGCCCGAGCAACCTCATCTGGCTCCTCTCAACGTGGAGGAGTAGCGACTCTACTCCGAGTCTCTCCCGGATGACCGAGCTTCTCACCCTATCTCTAAGGGAGAGCCCGGACATCCTGCGGAGAAAACTCATTTTGGCCGCTTGTATCCGAGATCTCGTTCTTTCTGTCACGACCCATAGCTCGTGACCATAGGTGAGGGTAGGAGCGTAAATCGACCGGTAAATTGAGAGCTTTGCCTTTTGGCTCAGCTCTCTCTTCACCACAACGGACCGGTACAGGGTCCGCATTACTGCCGACGCTGCACCGATCCGCCTGTCGATCTCACGCTCCATCCTCCCCTCACTCGTGAACAAGACTCCAAGATACTTGAACTCCTCCACTTGGGGCAGGATCTCATCCCCGATCCGGAGAGGGCATTCCACCCTTTTCCGATCGAGGACCATGGACTCGGATTTGGAGGTGCTGACCCTCATCCCGACCGCTTCACACTCGGCTGCGAATCGTTCCAGCGAGAGCTGGAGATCACGGCCTGAAGAAGCCAATTCTATTCCATGTTTCTTCAATAAATGTGTTTTGTATATTACTTACTTCGTTGTGCGCGGATTTGTACTGAATATGCAACCGATGGTTTGGGGCCGATTTAAATAAAATAAATTAACGGAAGTGTTTAAATCGGATTATTGGTTTTGTGTAGAACGGAAAGTTATTTAACTATTTGAAAGGCTCAGGCCCGCTTCCCCTTTTTGACGGGCCGCGTAAAAAGTAACTCCGAACAAGTTAGAGACTTGAATAACTTCCGTAGTTATTTGAGCCACGAGTGAATTTCGATCCGTTCGAAAGTTTGTTTCGTCTGAATAAATTAACTTAAGTGTTTAAATCGGATTATTGGTTTAGTGTAGAACGGAAAGTTATTTAACTATTTGAAAGGCTTAGGCCCGCTTCCCCTTTTTGACGGGCCGCGTAAAAAGTAACTCCGAGCAAGTTAGAGAATTAAATAACTTTCGTAAATATTTAACGGAAGAGTGGATTTCGTTAAAAGTGAATTCGCTTGAAAATTTACTTCTTCTAAATAACATAACGACGACGGTTAAAATAAATCATTGGAGTTGGTGGAGGATAAAAGTATTTCGATTGTCCGTCGGGCGCGGCCCAGTTCCTAAATTTGTCGGGCCGCGTCAAAAGTTAAATGGGACACGATCAAAAAATAGACTTGCCTTCCAAATTAATTATTGGGCAAATCTAAATAGAGCACGACATTTTTATCCGGTTTAAGAAAGTTGTTATTCTTTTTAAAGCAATTAAGTGGGGTGAAGAACTCCGACGGTTAAGTGCTAGATCTACGTATAAGAAGTTGGAATTAATCATATAAAGGGCATTAATTTTCTTCTTAAATGCTATTATTGTCACACTTTTATTAATTCGATTCTCTTTCGAATAAAAAAGTTGGTCGGCTCGCTGCATGAGCGACCAAGTGGAACGGACCCATATCAACATTTACTTCGGCAAAACTAGTGCTTGGGTGCGCTATACAAACGAATCCCCGAGGTCTTAACAAAGACATCTAAAAAATATCCGTAACAAAATAAGAACTTCAAACACTAGCGGGGAGCCATCAATACGATGCGGTCACTTCAAAGTCTTGCCTCGAATTGAGTTACTCGGCTCGAGCTTCGGGTGACTTGAGAAGGATTGGCGTCGTACAGAAATTAGATTGATTCCGGTGGAGTTAATTTAACTCGGGTGGTTAGATTACGGACGAATCCCCGAACCCGGCTAAAACAAACCCGTTACCGGGAAGCCGGGGGCACCTTGATGCAAGAGGTGCGTTTGACACCATATATAAGACGCTCTGCATTATAAGGCGCACTGTGGGTTTTTGAGTAAATTTTAAGTTTTTAAGTACGCCTATTAGTGCAGAAAATACGGTACTAGGTAGTCAGCAGAGAAATAATGAAACTGAACTCTGTTACAGTGTCACCTGCTGGTGCCACCTGCGACAGGACCATGCCCCCCTGTCAGTGGAATCGCCGTCACCTGCCATGGGCTCATGGACAGCGCTATATCAGCGCCGCCAGCGCAGACCTGAGTGTCAGTCTGTCCCTTGATGCTGCTTCGCTCATCAGTCCCTGAGATACTGACTCGCTTGACTATTGGAAATCCCGCAGAATCGTTTATCCTCTCCAGCCCGATCGCCGCTCCAGCGCCAGCTGTTCCCATCATCCCCTTCTACAATAAAGTCTGTCTCTACGCACTTAGCTGTACTGTCCGTTCCCTTACAGTACAGACTGACCAACGCTATGAAGCCAGCGAACGACGAGACTGCATTGAACCGACTGGAGCGAGCCGAGACCGCCGTCAGCAGCCTGTCTGCCGACATCCGGTACCTGATCAAGGTTGGTCAGCAACAGCAGCAGGAGATGGCCCAAGCCCTCCAGAGACTGTCGCTGGCTGCGTCCCCTGCTGTCACGGCACCCCCGCACCGCCCGTCTGCCGAGGCCAGGGGGCTCGTGGACGTCCCGGAGCCCCGCCTTGGCAACATCGAGAAGTTTAATGGCGATCCCAAGCACGTGAGGGCAATCGTGACCAACTGCCGCATAATGTTCAGCCTCCAGCCAATCACGTTTTCGTCGGAATCAGCCAAGGTCGGGTTCGTCCTAACCCACCTCACGGGCGAGGCGCGGCTGTGGGGTCTGGCCGAATATGAAAGGATGGCCCTGGCTTGCGATACCTTCGACGCCTTCGCGGAGGAATTGCTAACCCTGTTCGACCTGGGATCCGCCGCCGAAGACGCCGCCGAGGAACTGGCGACGCTGCGTCAAGGTAGCCGATCGGTCGCGGAGTACGCCCTTAAGTTCCAGACGTTGGCCGGCAGCAGCGGATGGAACACGCCGGCGCTCGTTAGCACCTTCCTAAACGGCCTCGCTGAGTACATGAAAGACGAACTGGTTTCTTACGATCGCCCGCGAACCCTGAAAGGCGCGATGGACTTGGCGGCCCGAGTAGACCGGCGGATCCGGACGCGGCGGCGCGATCGGGACAGGAGGTCCCCGCGAAACCCGCGTGGTCACATTCCTCCGTCTGCTGGGGACCCGCCAACCACACCACCCGCCGAGCCCATGGCTCTGGGAGGGGCTCGGGTTCCCTCGGAGGAGCACCGTCGACGCCCCTCACTGAGCTTGTGTTTTTACTGTGGGGAGGGGGGTCATCGGGTAGCGGGGTGCCCGTTAAAGAGGCCGGAGCTCACGCGGCGTCGGGGGATCCGCGTGAGCTCGACCAGCACCGGCTCTCCCAGTCCCAGCACGCCACGCTACAGGCACGCGTCCAGCTCGCGGCGGGTGACCAGAACGTGGCGGCCTTGGTGGATTCCGGCGCGGAGGGGAAAATCATGGACATTAGCCTGGCACGCCAGTGGGGTGTCGGCTCCCTCCCTCTGAGCCCATCCATTCCCGCACGTGCCACTGATGGCCGTCTGATCGGCGAGGTGGCTTTCGTGACGGAACCAGTTAAGTTACTGCTCTCCGGCAATCACCACCAGACCATCCAGTTTTTTTTTCTTTTCCTCCCAGGACAGCAGCTCATACTGGGGCACCCTTGGTTGCGGCAGCACAACCCGGTGCTGGACTGGGAGGTGGGGGTTGTTCGGCAGTGGAGCAAACGCTGCCATTGGGTGTGCCTGAAGGCGGCCATCAGCCCACTCGGCAGAGCCCCGCCCAGGTACAGTCCCGACATCCCCAATGTCCCAGCGTTTTATCACGAACTCAAGGAGGTTTTTAGTAAAGCCAGGCCACTTCTCTTCCTCCACACCGGTCCTACGATTGCGCTATCGATCTGTTACCCGGCACCTTCCCTCCCAAGGGACGCGTCTACTCCCTGTCCGCTCCTGAGCGCCGGGCTATGGAGGAATACATCCGGGAGTCCCTGGCAGCCGGTATCATACGGCCGTCCTCTTCACCTGCGGGAGCGGGGTTTTTCTTCGTGAAGAAGAAGGAGGGCACGCTACGCCCGTGTATCGACTACCGGGGAATAAACGAGATCACTGTAAAGAACCGATACCCTCTGACTCTTCTGTCTTCCGCCTTCGAGAGCCTTCAGGGTGCCACCATTTTCACAAAGCTGGATCTTCGCAACGCCTACCACCTGATCCGCATCCGGGAGGGAGACGGAGAGTGGAAGACGGCTTTCAACACCCCGAGCGGACACTATGAGTACTTGGTGGTTCCGTTTGGGCTCACCAACGCCCCAGCGGTTTTCCAGTCCCTGATAAACGACGTGTTATGAGAGATGCTGGACAAATTCGTGTTCGTTTATTTAGATGACATCCTCATCTTCTCCCGCTCGCTCCCTGAGCACATCAAGCATGTTCGGGCGGTGCTGCGCCGTCTCCTTGAGAATTCGCTCTACGTGAAGGCAGAGAAGTGCGAGTTCCACGCCTCCTCTGTCAAATTCCTCGGCTATGTGGTGCGTGAGGGATCCATCGAAATGGACCCTGGGAAGATGCAAGCGGCTGCAACAGTTCTTAGGGTTCGCGAACTTTTATCGCCGTTTTATCCGTGGATACAGCACGGTGGCCGCGCCCCTCACCGCCCTTACCAGCCCCGCCTCCCCGTACAAATGGACGGAACGGGCAGAACAGGCATTTCAGGAGCTTAAGAGGAGGTTCACATCCGCTCCCATCCGCAGGGTTCCCGATCCCGACAGACAGTTCGTGGTCGAGGTGGACGCCTCGAACGTGGGTGTCGGGGCGGTGTTGTCTCAACGTAGCCGCCAAGACGATCGTCTGCACCCGTGCGCCTTCTTTTCTCGCCGTCTGTCAGCCTCGGAACGAAACTATGGCATCGGGAATCGGGAGCTCCTTGCCGTCAAGTTGGCCTTGGAGGAGTGGCGGCATTGGCTGGAGGGCGCCACCACTCCGTTCATCGTCTGGACCGACCACCGCAACTCTCCAAGTTGTATCTGCGTATCTGCGATCGGCCAAGAGACTGAAAGCGAGACAAGCACGGTGGGCTCTGTTCTTTGACCGGTTTGAGTTCTCTCTTTCCTATAGACCGGGTTCCCGTAACGCGAAGGCGGACGCCCTGTCGCGTTTGTTTCCTGGGGGGGAGGAGGGACAGGGTCCGCCTCCCACTATCCTCCCAAGCTCAGTTCGGGTGGCGGCTCTTACATGGGAGATCGAACGCCAAGTGGAAGCCACATCACGCGATCAACCCGGCCCCAGCAACTGCCCGGAGGGTCGCCGGTTCGTCCCTGAAGGCCTGCGGTCGTCCGTGCTGCAATGGGCGCACGACTCACGCCTGGCCTGTCATCCCGGCACTGCACGCACGAGGTACGTGGTGGCACAGCGTTTCTGGTGGCCCAACTGGCAAGTGGACACCAGCGATTACGTCAGAGCCTGCTCAATTTGTAACCGCTACAAGACGTCTACTCGTCCTCCGGCCGGGCTGCTTCAACCCTTGCCGGTTCCCCAGCGTCCCTGGTCTCACCTGTCAATCGACTTTGTCACGGGCCTCCCCCCCTCAGAGGGAAACACGGTGGTCCTCACGGTGGTGGACCGTTTCAGCAAGATGACGCATTTCATCCCTCTGCCTAAGCTCCCATCTACGAAGCAGACGGCGTCCATCATGGTGCGGGAGGTGTTTCGTCACCACGGTCTCCCACAAGACATCGTGTCAGACCGAGGTCCTCAATTCGCTTCCACCTTCTGGACGGAGTTCTGCCAACTCCTCGGCGCCACGGCCAGCCTCTCCTCGGGGTTTCACCCTCAGTCCAACGGTCAAGCGGAGCGCCTGAACCAGGAACTGGGCAGGTCTCTCCGATGCATGGCCGCCGGGGACCAGCGCGGGTGGGTCCAACAGCTTCCCTGGGTAGAGTATGCTCACAATTCCCTCCCCAGCTCGGCTACGGGACTTTCGCCTTTCCACTGCGTCTTCTGGTACCAGCCACCCTTGTTCGCCCACCAGGAGCGTGGTGCGGCGTGCCCGTCGGCCCAGGCTTGTGTCCGCCGTTGTCATCGTGCCTGGGCGAGGGGCCGGGTCACTCTTCTCCGCTCTGTTTCAGGCTACGCCCGCCAGGCAAACAAGCACCGGACGCCGGCTCCGGAGTACAGAGTGGGGCAGCGTGTGTGGCTCTCGACGCGGGATTTGCCGCTGCGAGCGGGATCCCGCAAACTGGCGCCCCGCTTTGTTGGACCGTTCCCTATTCAGAAAGTGATTGGCCCGGCCGCAGTCCGTCTTCTCCTTCCAGATTCCATGAAGGTTCACCCCACGTTCCACGTGTCCCGTGTGTGGCCCATCCATGAGAGCGCGTTGGCGCCGGCGCCCGTTCCGCCGCCGCCGCCCCAGCTCGTTGATGGGGGCCTGGCTTACGCTGTCCGCTCCCTGCTCCGATCGCGGCGGCGCGGTCATGGCCTCCAATACCTTGTGGATAGGGAGGGTTATGACGACGCGCACCGCTCCTGGGTTCCGAGCGGCTGGATACTCGACCGTTCGCTCATACGGAGTTCCATCGCTGCCATCCGGACCAACCGGGTCCTCGGCGCGGGCGCCCGAGGAGGGACGAGGGGACCAGGGGTGAGGGTCCGGGGAGGTCTTGTCCGCCGGTACCGGGGTCTTCTGCTCCCGCGTACGTCGATCCT
Source organism: Syngnathus floridae (assembly GCF_059516105.1). Lineage (NCBI taxonomy): Eukaryota > Metazoa > Chordata > Actinopteri > Syngnathiformes > Syngnathidae > Syngnathus > Syngnathus floridae. Next base: position 4,953,724 of record NC_142414.1, on the reverse strand, counting down.
GCGTCTGGCGAGGTGTCGGACGTTTCGGCGGTGTGCTGACCCCCCCACCTGGTCGCCCGGGGTATTGCCTTCCTTTTTTTTTGTTTTTGGTTCCTGGGGACGTCGGGAGCCGTCTCTTGTTTTCTGTCACGTGCTGGTGCCACCTGCGACAGGACCACGCCCCCCTGTCAGTGGAATCGCTGTCACCTGCCATGGGCTCATGGACAGCGCTATATCAGCGCCGCCAGCGCAGACCTGAGTGTCAGTCTGTCCCTTGATGCTGCTTCGCTCATCAGTCCCTGAGATACTGACTCGCTTGACTATTGGAAATCCCGCAGAATCGTTTGTCCTCTCCAGCCCGATCGCCGCTCCAGCGCCAGCTATTCCCATCATCCCCTTCCACAATAAAGTCTGTCGCTACGCACTTGGCTGTACTGTCCATTCCCTTACATACAGTTCTAGAAAAAAACAAAGAATCATATTATACCTACAGTTACAGCCTCAAAACTGCAGAGTTAGAAATTAGACCGACCATGAAAATTGGGTCAATTTGACCCAACTTTGAGTTGTTTTGCAAAAAAAAAAAAAAAACAATTCGTTGTCTTTTGAACAATGAAATGGGCCATTTTTTTTTAGAGAAATTGGGTTGTTTTTAACCCAGCATTTTTAAGGGTGTATAAAGAAACTGGGATTATTTCATAGGATTACAATTTCAATGCTTGCATAGACATCGTCGGCACATTTGCTAATTTGAATGCAACAAGTGGATAAATTGTTTTAATACATCCCGACTAAGATCACGTAGTTGTGTGTGGCCAGGAGGAGACGGCAGGGTACGCAACATGGCAGGGAAGGGAGGAAGTGATTGCCACTGTTTCCTTGGACAAAGACAGTGAAGGATTAATTTACTATCTTAATGAACATTTATAAAGAAAAGTGCAATCTGCCGGAGTCCTGTGGTGTCTTGCAACGACAGAACTAGCTGCTAGGCCACTGCACCCAACATAAATTTCACCTGCGTCACAATTCACAGATAGATTTACTACAGGGTCAGGCAAAATTATCTGACACATTTGTAGGTTTAATAAAATGCAAATAAATTAAAGAAACAAAAAAGGATTTTTTTTTCGAAAAGTACATATAATGCCATTTGTTTTGTTTCATTTCATTTTCGTTTCGTTTTCGAATAATGTTGCTAACATGAATTGAACTGGTGAGCATCGTGCTTTCATTGTGGAAACATTGATCAAGAACAGGGGTGGGCAATTAATTTTTACAAGGGGCCGCATGAAAAATCTGAGTTGTGTCAGAGGGCCACACCTACGATAACTTAAACCTGCTCAATTTTCTTCCATTGTAAAATGCACAAAATTATTTATTTTAAATATTTGGTACTGGTAATTAGAAGAATACAATTATTCTGTTTATATTTATATTAAGCTATGTGAAATTGTGGTGTAAAGGTCAAATAAAAAAACAATTATTAATCAGTACAATTTATTCTTAACTTCTTTAACTTTTCCTCAAATGACAAAGCCGCTCCATCTCTGGGTGTGAAGTTTGATAAAAAGTCCTTGTTGGGCTTGCAGTTTTGCTAGCAATGCATCAGCCTCTGATGCGCCCTGTTTATCAGACAGATGTATTGTTTCTCATGCTTGGTCGCGTAATGGCGACTCAAATTATATTCTTTAAACACAGCGACCTGTGTACCACAAATCAGGCACATGGCTTTACCTTTCATTTCTGTAAAGAAATACTTGGCAGTCCACGTCTTGTTGAAAACACGGCGCTCCTTGTCAACTTTTCTTTTCTTCGCGTTACCACACATTTTGTGGGCAGCATCACTTCGCGCTGTTCTCCTACACGCACAGCACACATGCACGCACGCTACACGGAAGTGCGACGCCTTTCAAAACAAAAGCGAAACAGTTGACACAATTATTTTTTATTTTTTTTAAATTACGATTTGCCTCATGCGGGCCGGACAGGGACGCACAAAGGGCCGGATGTGGCCCGCGGGCCGTAATTTGCCCAGGTTTGATCAAGAATGAATCTGTAACTGCAACACAACGAGCGTTCCGTTTGCGCTTCAGCCTTGGAAGATATGATTCCGTACCTGCTCGAAACACGATCTTGTTATAGGTTACTAACTTCAGAGCCAGTGGATCAGCATTGAAACGAAAATCAACCAGCCAGCCTCGCGCCGCCAGAACTCCAGAAAATGTGGCAGTGGTAAGACCAAAATAACATTATTCGAAAACGAAACGAAAAGGAAACGAAACGAAACAAAACAAAATGCCATTATATATTTTAGATATTTTTATATATTTTATATAGTTTTTGTCATTACTATATTTGTTACAATAATACAAAGGCAATTCAAACATGATATATAATGATATATAGTATATAACTTTAGCAATATGGTACTTGGATGATGTAACTTACTACATTTTTAAAGCGAGGGAAAATCAAAGATGGCTCATTTTTCATCAACTAGTCAAGTTTATGTATTTTTTTGTCAGGAAAATGAAAAAAGTTAGCATTTTCTATTTTATCCATTTCTTTTGGAGAAATAATGAAACAACAAATGCCTTTAAAAACGCCCACTTTTAATGACAAATAGGGCCACGCACCCCTCCCCTCCATGTCTTGATTGATGACATCACAAAAGGACGATTTCCCCTTTGGAAAGACCATTGCTTAAAATGTAAGCTATCAATTGGCACCAAAATTTACATGGACATTTATACTTATGACTACTTCAACATATTAAAAGGATTAGCCTCTTCGTGGTTGATTTCAGAGAAATGAGCAGCCATTTAAGCCGTTTGAGTGTATCATAATGCACTTAGGGAACTCATAGATGTTGTCACAGGAGCGGGGTGAGGTGGGAGGGGTTAGGAATTATTTCCTAAAAAGCACTGTCACAGATGAGAATGGAGCAGGGCAACCAAATGCAGCTTGGACCAGGGTTTATTGAAGGAAAAGGGTGTTGGAAGGGAGGATGAGGGGAACAAACCATAAGGAACCGGCAAATTAACATAAACTGCAGGAGCAGAATGACAGGGGGAACCGACAGACGAACAGAAACCAACTAACAGAAAGACAACGAGACTAGACTAGAGACGAAAAAGAACAATCCAACAGGGGAGTGACACGCAGACAGGACTTAAATACACGACAGGTAACGAGAGACAGGTGACTATGATTACATTGATTGTGAGTAGAAACAGGAGGGGAGGGGCGAGTACACAGAGACGTGAGCAGAAACCATGACAACATAGACACATAATAGGACGACCAGGGATGAGTTGTGACAAGCACACCATCACCTACAAGGCCCAGCATACTGTCAGAGACAGAGGTAAAAGTCAGTGAAAAAGAGAAGCACAGGGTGTTGAATGAATAGTTGCCATTTCAGCTAGGTTTTGTTTCTGAGTCCAGGCAAAAGAAAAAAAAAACTGAAATGGGGAGGAGACAAAAGGCCCATTGTAAGGGCTACAAGTGTCCCCGGAAAGAAGAGGAGAGAAAAGAAAGCTGCCGCTGCCTCCATTCCCATTGTAAGTGGAGAGGAGTGCAGCCACGCATGACAGATGTCTCTGGCTATTGTGTCTTGATGCCGCCCACTTTCCAGAATTCCATGAGAAAGCCTTGGTCTAGTAAAGTCATCCTGCATATATATATATATATATATATATATATATATATATATATATATATATATATATATATATATATATATACACTACCGTTCAAAAGTTTGGGGTCACATTGAAATTTCCTTATTTTTGAAGGAAAAGCACTGTACTTTTCAATGAAGATAATTTTAAACTAGTCTTAACTTTAAAGAAATACACTCTATACATTCCTTATGTGGTAAATGACTATTCTAGCTGCAAATGTCTGGTTTTTGGTGCAATATCTACATAGGTGTATAGAGGCCTATTTCCAGCAACTATCACTCCAGTGTTCTAATGGTACAATGTGTTTGCTCATTGGCTCAGAAGGCTAACTGATGATTAGAAAACCCTTGTGCAATCATGTTCACACATCTGAAAACAGTTTCAGATGTACAGTTTCGTTACAGAAGCTACAAAACTGACCTTCCTGTGAGCAGATTGAGTTTCTGGAGCATCACATTTGTGGGGTCAATTAAACGCTCAAAATGGCCAGAAAAAGAGAACTTTCATCTGAAACTGGACAGTCTATTCTTGTTCTTAGAAATGAAGGCTATTCCATGCGAGAAATTGCTAAGAAATTGAAGATTTCCTACAACGGTGTGTACTGCTCCCTTCAGAGGACAGCACAAACGGGCTCTAAGCAGAGTCGAAAAAAAGTGGGAGGCCGCGTTGCACAACTGAGCAAGAAGATAAGTACATTAGAGTCTCTAGTTTGAGAAACAGACGCCTCACAGGTCCCCAACTGGCATCTTCATTAAATAGTACCCGCAAAACACCAGTGTCAACATCTACAGTCAAGAGGCGGCTGCGGGATTCTGGGCTTCAGGGCAGAGTGGCAAAGAAAAAGCCATATCTGAGACTGGGCAACAAAAGAAAAAGATTAAGATGGGCAAAAGAACACAGACATTGGACAGAGGAAGACTGGAAAAAAGTGTTGTGGATGGATTAATCCAAGTTTGAGGTGTTTGGATCACAAAGAAGAACGTTTGTGAGACGCAGAACAAATGAAAAGATGCTGGAAGAATGCCTGACGCCATCTGTTAAGCATGCAGGAGGTAATGTGATGGTCTGGGGTTGCTTTGGTGCTGGTAAGGTGGGAGATTTGTACAGGGTAAAAGGGATTCTGAATAAGGAAGGCTATCACTCCATTTTGCAACGCCATGCCATACCCAGTGGACAGCGCTTGATTGGAGCCAATTTCATCCTACAACAGGACAATGAGCCCAAACACACCTCCAAATTGTGCGAGAACTATTTAGAGCAGAAGCAGGCAGCTGGTATTCTATCGGTAATGGAGTGGCCAGCGCAGTCACCAGATCTGAACCCCATTGAGCTGTTGTGGGAGCAGCTTGACCGTATGGTACGCAAGAAGTGCCCATCCAACCAATCCAACTTGTGGGAGCTGCTTCTGGAAGCGTGGGGTGCAATTTCTCCAGATTACCTCAACAAATTAACAGCTAGAATGCCAAAGGTCTGCAATGCCGTAATTGCTGCAAATGGAGGATTCTTTGACGAAAGCAAAGTTTGATGTAAAAAAAATCTTATTTCAAATACAAATCATTATTTCTAACCTTGTCAATGTCTTGACTCTATTTTCTATTCATTTCACAACGTTTGGTGGTGAATAAGTGTGACTTTTCATGGAAAACACAAAATTGTTTGGGTGACCCCAAACTTTTGAACAGTAGTGTATATATATATATATATATATATATATATATATATATATATATATATATATATATATATATATATATATATATATGTGCTGAAGTAGTCTCACTCAGCCTCACAATGATTACAGTGGTACCTCAATGTTTGAGAGCATACCAGGAATCCTACAATAAAGGGTTCAACCTGAATTTTTGTTACAGTTTCAACAATACTTTGGCGCTCTTGTCCTCTTGTCCTCTCTATCTGTTTCTAAAACTCGTTTGAAGACCCATTTTTATTCTTTGACTTTTGACTGACTTTAAACTGTTATTGTTCTTCTAACGCATATTAATTTGTGTTCAATTTACTGTTTTCAATGTCTATTGCTGCATGTGAAGTGCTTTGTTACAGTTTGCAGCCGTTGTAAAATGTGCTGTATAAATAAAATTGAGTTAATTGCATTTTGTTGTTTATTGCAGGGGTCTCAAACTCATCTTAGCTCAGGGCCACATAGCAGAAAATCTATTCCCAAGCAGGACGGATTCGTAAAATCATGGTACCGTCTTTTTCGGACTATAAGTCGTGTTTTTTTTCATAGTTTGGGTGGGGGGGCGACTTATACTGAGGAGCAACTTATACGTGAAATTTTTCATAAATTTTCAAAAAAAAAAAAAAAGTGAAACCGCGATAAACGAGTCACGATGTAGCAAGGGATTACTGTAATTTGAATTTCAAGTGTCGTCAGCAGCGCGGCGCGGTGGTTGTTTACATAAAGGACAAAGATTCGATCACGGGATGACGAAGATGACGAAGGGCCCCACGCACTGCCATCATTAGCGGCTTTGTACGTAAGTGACACAGAGGACGAATAGTTTGAAGGATTTAAGGATTTTGGCTTTTACGCACGCCCGGTCCTACTCTACGGAGCTCTCTTTCACCTCCATGGATGGAAGTCAGGGGCCGGCGCTCGGCCGGGTGGCTGCTCGGGGACGGTGGATGGGGTTCGGACATGGCTTTTACACACGCCCGGTCCTACGCTACGGAGCTCTCTTTCACCTCCGTGGATGGAAGTCAGGGGCCGGTGCTCGGCTGGGTGGCTGTCCGGGGACGGTGGATGGGGCTCGGACATGGCTTTTACGCAGGCCCAATCCTATTCTATGGAGCTCTCTTCCACCTCCGTGGCTGGAAGTGCCACCTCCGGGATGGAAGTCCACACCGCCACACGCCTGGAAGTCCACGCCGGTGCTTGGGTCCTTGTACTTTGTTAACGCTACAATATAGTTATATACTAGATCTGTGGAATAACGACGAGGCTGACGTCAGGGCGCACGCGCGGCGTTGTTGACCAAGGACGAGGAATTTGATCAATGGATTTAATGATTTGGAGTGACACAGGTGGTTTGATAATATTATTGCTTATATAAGAGTTATTTGATATATAATGTATATATCATTATATGGGCCTGTGGAATCTTTTGAAGTGCAAGCGCCGTCAGCGGCGCACACCCATTGTTGACATAAAGGACGATCGATGGATTTAGTGAATTGATGTGACACAGATGGTTTTATAAACCTGTTATTTATGTAATAGTTATTTGAATAACTTTGAATGTTACGTCAATCCCGTTCTCAGCTCTTTGTTTCTGTTTATGTAACGTTAGCATACCTATCGTTTAGTCTGTTGTTGCTTGTTCATGTCTGTTCTTGGTGTTGGATTTTGTCGAATAATTTTCCCCCAAAATGTGACTTATACTCCGGAGCGACTTATATATGTTTTTTTTCACGTTATTGTGCATTTTATGGCTAATGCGACCTATATTCCGGAGCGACTTTTAGTCCGAAAAATACGGTATATAACTTAAAAACAACAACTTTAGATTTTTTTTTTTCGTTTTAATACCGTCCCAAATAGGACAAACACTACATCATTATTATTCATAAAACACCACGTTTTTTTTTTAATTCTGAAGACAAATAACACAATCACCTATGCCTCAGTGAGTCACAGATCCAGAAGATTATCACAGACCACAGAATTGTATCAGGGTATAATTTCTCAGGCAGAAATGTAGATAAAATAAACAAAAACTTGTAGCCAAAACAAGTGCAAGAACCAGAGTCACAAATCAAAATTAAAAACAATTGCAGGGCCTTCATGATGTATTCAGTGCAGCTACCACCCCAAACAGCGATACAACTGGAGAGGACGCTCTCAATGGAGCCTGAGGACAGTGTATCCAAAATAGTGTAAACACAACATCACTATTGACCATAAATTACTTCAAGACTTCAAAAACACAGTGATTCACAGAACTGTTTCACAGATCACAGAACTATTTGAAGGTGTCTCATGCAGCACTTTAAGTGGGGTTGCATTGTTTATTTGACTCCTGATACCTGGCATCTTTTAGTAGTTTTCACTAGCGGATCAATATCAGACGCATTCTGAGTGAGAGAAGTGGCTAGGCGTGAGTCTTGAACGCAGCTTTTATTTATTAATGTTTGTTACAGAGAAAACCTGCTCACAATGATATGTGGTTCCAAACATGGACAACAGCTTTGCTGTCTAGTTGGAGTAACCTGGCAAGAGGTTCTGAGCTGCGGAAAATTTGCCCTTCAAATCTGAATCACAAGTCAATTTTTTCGAGTTGAACGTTGATGGGCAGATCAGAGGGATTCCCGGTGAATGGCGAGCAAAAAACTATGAAGTCTTTCTCAAGTTCACCAAAAATCTGAAAACGTTGCTCAAACTCCTGTAAAAATCCTGTTATTTGATCTTTTTGTCAAGTTTTTGGTTATACAATTAAGTTATAATAAGACATCAGAGAAAGTAGGCCAATAAAACAAGGTCTTCAATACTATGCATTAATTTAACATAGCATAACAGGAAACATTGTCACAAGTATATTAGAGAATAATAGAATACACTAGCCCTTGATGTCTATTGTATGTAAATGAGGTAGGGGTCATAAAATTTTATGACCTTTTATGACGCCATAAATCAGCGTCATTTTGGATTGGGGAGGGGGTATGTGCTCCAGTTTGGCGGGCCCCAAGATATGGCGTCAGTCACGACAGCGCCATCTTTGGCTGTCGCCATTTTGGTTTGCTGGCACCATTTTTGGATGTGGACATGTATGGGCATGTATTTTTGTGAATCAAACCAGAGAACTGACACACCTGAGCTAGATTTGTCATTTATCGTTTATTTTCCGGATTTCTGTCTTGTCTGTGTCGTAACTTCACTTCCTGTTTTATTTTGTCATCCCTTCCGATTCAGTTCGTGGTTCCTTCCTCTGTTTCTGTTGTCTAGTATTCCCTGATCCCAATTGTGTGCACCTGTGTGATTGACGCTAATTGTCAGCACCTGTGTCCCAGCCCTTTTGTGTGTATTTAGTACGTGTCTTCCCCTTGTCTTGTGCCAGTGTGTCTTGCCTCGTCCCGACCACCAGCGATTCCTTGCCGTCCGAAGTCCTAGTAAGATTCCTCCTTTCTGTCTCGCCACAGAGCGACGCCTTTTGTTTGGACTTTTGCCGAGTGTTTCCCTCGCAAGAGGCGCTTTGAGTTGTCTTTTTGGTCATCTTTTGTTGGAATAAATCAGTGCAAAGAAAGACTCTGCATCCGAGTCCTCCGCCTTGTTCCCTACCTGACAAGATTTGCTATCAGGGAGTACGTTTAGGGTCAAGGGGGAAGTTTTGTTGAAAAAAGGGGGGTCGAGGGTGGAGTTTTGTTGAGAAAAAGGTATCTGAAGGAGATAGTCAAGGTGTTGTCGCATTTAATTTGATATACAATAGTTAATGGGGCCAGCGCTAGTTGAGCCAGAAGAGTCAATATTATTGGTGCCAAAGTTATCTGAAAGAAAGAGACTGAAGGAGATAGTCAAGTGAGGTCGAGTCATTAAAGCGTCGTCAGTATGCTGCCAAAGGTATCTGAAAGAAAGAGACTGAAGGAGATAGTCAAGTGAGGTCGAGTCATTAAAACGTCGTTAATAAGCTGACGAAGTTATCTGAAAGAGACTGACTGTTGGGATCATTTGATTTTGGAGGGAGACAGATGAAGGCCTCTGAAGGCCTTATATTTCAGTATATTTTATATGCCTCCAGCATATTTCGTATGTTACAATTTGTTTAGTTTTTATGAAAGTTGCCTGAGTTAAAAACATGTCCTGACTAAAAACACGTGATACACAGAGGTGTGGTTTGAGAGAGGGGGTGGATCTGCTGCAGCTATAGTATCGCAGAGTATCGAGCGGCTAGTTCACAGAAAAGAGCTAAGCTAAAGCTGTGGTGCTAAACTGCAAACCTGAAGCTCAAATCATGATAGCAGAAACGCCGGTCAGTTTCCATCTTTGCCGTAACGGCCCAGATGGCTTGTCAGACGCACCTAGGAAGAACCAAATGTATCTAAAGCGTATGCAACAGCCTCCTACATAAAAACTTGAGCAGAATTGGTATCTAACACCGGAGACTCTGTGGGGATTCAAATTTTTTTACAAGATTGGTGAGTTGTCTTTCTTTATGAGAAATCAAGAGGGCTCTGGATCAAACAACAACTGTGAGCAGGCCGGCACGTATGGTTCGTTGAACTCAAATGACTGGGGTGTTTTAAATCAACTCCTGCCTGAGGTTTTGACTGAGTTCCTCAATGGATACGGATTAGAGGGGGAGCTGAATGTAACGTGGATTTCCAGAATTACAGCCAGCGGAAGATGTTTTTTCCGGCTTAAAGTTTCTCCTCAAACTGTTGGTAGGACATAAGATGGAGAGCTAATCGATCTAATGTACTAATGCTAGAAGTGTTTAATAGTGAATGTGGAGTTTTCCAAACAATACTGAATGTACCACTGACAGAATGGTACAAACGAATGCAAGCATTCGGTGAATGTATTACGGGACTCTTCCTATCGAGCCGTGTCTGGACAAACGTCGTCGGAGTGAAACGTAAACTGACTTTAGATTAAACCTTACTAAAAAAAACTAACTTTAAACTCCCCACCCTTGGCCCCCCTCACACCTCTTTAGTACAGGGTTTCCTTGCCCCCCCCCCTCTTTTTACCTACAGTCACAGAAAGGTGGGGTTGTAGTCATTAGCATACCTATCTAAAATTGTATAAGAGGGAGCTTTCAGACTCAGCCTCCACACCTACCACCAAGAGTTTGCTCTACACATCGGAGAAAGAAGATGGCTCAAAAAATCCTCGCCAGACGACTTTTACCACGTTTTGTACCTATGGAACATGGGCCTGCGATCACACTCTGGTCCAGCCCTGACAACTCTGGCACAGAGACAGGCGAGGCCGACATGGCTTTCATAGCAGCTCCACGGCCAAGTGCGCAGGCTGAGGGATCGGGATCAACGACAGCAAACGGGCTGGAAAGGTTTGAAATTCTGCCGCTGCCTACCCCTGGACCGAGCGATCGCATGTCACCGATCTGCCTCGACAATCTTCAGCCCGATTGTCTCTTTGGAGCTTCGTCATCAACCTTCGATGTGTTTGAGAGCCCTGAGACCCCGGGGTACAGCGGCGAAAGCAGCCTAGCAAGCGGGATGCAGCAGCAGCAGCAACAGCGTGAACCGTGGTCCTCGTCGCGAGCCATCGAGCTGTTTGACGACGCGTGCGCACGTTACTCTGAAAACCGTATGGATTTGCCCAGGTTATCTGCTGCTGACATTGCACACATACTTATTACAGAGACAGAGGCCAGGGTAGCGGATGATTTTGCAGGGTACATGGAGCTGGCTGCGGGGGTGGACGACACAATTGTTGTGGATTACCCCTCACCCACCGCTGGAGGCAGCATTCCGACGCAGGACTTCCCACTGATCGACATGGACTTTGAAATAATACCATTGTTGACATCAACACCTACGAGAGTCAACACACAGCAGGATGAATACGTTATGACGGGGGATTTTTACCTCTTAAATGGCTGGTGATTGAAGATTATGTACGCGTGAAACTAATGGTCGCTCATCTTTTGTACGATGCCTTAATTAAACATGCAAAAATGACATGTGACGGATGTGCCCTTGATGATCTTAGCCAGTTGCCTCACACGTGCCTATTTACTGAGGACCGCAGCTTTTATTTCTATGCAAATTATGAAACAGTGACGGCTGAGTTGTGCAGTGCTAACTTCCTGCACACTTTATCGACCATGCTTTTCTATTTTTCTATATTAAACCTCAGCATCTCTTATAAACATCGGCAACACGGCTGCTGCCATTTTGCACGACCTCACGCATGAATGCAAGATCTTTGCGCGGCTCCGTATGATAAAACAAGAAGTTAGTGACATTGTGTTGTTGAGTCATAGTGAAGTTGAGCTATGATTTAGAACCTTTGGAAAGACACAATGGGAAATATTGTGAGAAAAATGTGCACCCAATTGGTGACTGTTCTGACAGTGTTTCTAGACTGTATTAAACACCATTTGCCAAATGATATAACCGGAGCGCTAAAGAAATTTAAAACCCTAATTGTGTCCAAAGTAACACCATCTGTGTTATCTTCATTCATGCGTTATGTTACTGCTGTGTTTTATACCTGTTTCTACTTATTAGTAATGTTTTTAAGAACTAGTTGATTTTTCTTTTTTCTGTAATAAACTATTGTGACCAGAAAAGTGATTATTTCTCTGTTTATTCAATTAAAAATCACAAAATATCATACCTGTATGCTTCATTAACCGCGCCAGCTCTATTAAGCTCTATTATAATGCTAAAAATCCAGCTAGTTTTGGGGGAGAGGCACGCCTACACAGAACAGCGGCTGTTAGCTGTAAAAACACTAACATTAAAAAAGTGTGTTAGGTTACGGATTCTAGTTATTGATCTGATTCCAAATTGCGATCAACACTTAACACATAAATTGCTATGTCCTAATCCACACACTGGCGCACCTAACAATTTTGCGAGTTCGTTCTGTCAAAGAGAAGACCAGTAGATCAATCAGACCAAATTTACCAATTGTTTATTCCTGACAAAGCGCACTAATACAGGCCTGGGTCCCGGGTCCCTCACACTAAAACTCGTGCGTTTTTGTGACCACCAAAAGACGACACATTCTTCTTTTTCACAGCTAAGAACACACAACGATACGTCGATGTAATTCAGGATTTTATTGTCAGCTATAATGACAGTTTACATAGTAGTATAAAAATGCCACCAAATGCCGTAAACGAGGATAACAAAGATATTGTTTTCACCAACCTGTATGCAAACAATCCTTTCCACCGGGGGGACAAGTTCCGTTTTGCACCAGGTGAAACTGTGCGGCTTTCCAAACTAAGAGGCGTTTTTGAGAAGTGGTATTCGCAGAGTTACACGGACGAAATATTCAGAATAACACAACGTCTCCATCACGTTCCTCCCGTTTATAAAATCTCAAACTTGGACGGTATGCCTATAGAAGAACAATATTGAAAAAACAATACAATTTTCCGCATACAGAAAATTCTTAAATCACGCACCGCGTCAGGCAGACGCGAGTTCCTCGTCCACTGGGTCGGGTGGCCAGCCAAATTCGACAGTTGGGTACCTGCAAAGAGCGTTAAAGACATTTGACGTTTGATAAAACGGTCATTCTGTGAAAATTACAAGATGGGTGAAGGCCAGAGACAATTCTACGTAACATTAGCGTCAAAGGCTAGTATGCACCTTTTCAGCAAAAATACCCTTTCAGAATTTAAGGTGGAGTTAGCGCATTATATCGACTTAAAAGGTTCATGGGAGGTCGGGTTATGTGAGATTTCATACATCAACTCAATCTCTGACGTTCCTGAGAAAAAACTGAATTTCTATCTCAAACAGCCGAAGCTTTCTGCTCTCAGAGGCGACGTATTCCAAGATGATTCAGAAGTACGACATATGCTGAAAATTCGAGGAGGTGTCTACAACAACCACGAATCATTAGCTTCGGAAATTCAAACTCTATTAACTAAAGCGAGTAAGAAAAAGATTGATGTGCAATTTGATTAACATAAACAGAAGTTCTTGTTTTCGGGCGAAAAAGTTTGAGAATTATGTTCAAGAGCCCTCTAGCGTACATTGTTGAAATGAACCCTGAACATTGGCGCTCGCTCAAACCGTTAGGCGTAAACGCACAACATCCGTCCGACAGACGAGCCGGATCATATTTCATATTCGTCTACACTGACCTCATACATCATCAGACAGTAGGCGACACCTACGCTCCGATGCTCAGAACTCTTCCAATTGAAGGGAATTACGGCAACGTTATAAACAAAACTTTTAATCCTGTTTACTATTTAGACGTGTGCAGAAGCCATATTGAAACCATTTCGGTTTACCTGCGAACAGACCTGAACAATCCGTTAGATTTTGAATACGGGAAAGTCATTCTCATTCTGCATTTTAGATCGAAATAATAAAAAATAATGATGACGTCAACCACTCATCCCGACCTGTATCGTTTTGTCAATTATTACGAAACACAAGTAGGGGGTTCATTTCAGGGATTCCAAGGAAGCCCCGTTCGATATGGGCGCGGTCTGGGGTCTATTTTTGCAAAACTCTTCCGCTTCGTGGTGCCGATGTTCAAAAACGTGTTTAACTTGGCGAAGCCACACCTTCAAGCCGCTGCTAAAAACATAGCAACGGATGTAGCAGGGCGCGTCATAGAGAGGATCCACCGAAAACAGGAAACCGCTCAACAAGGTCCCGTGCTGGAGGTATTGTCACGTGCGGGACTCCATCCTGGTGGGCGGAGAAAAAGGAACGTTAAAAGAAAAAGGCGCTCGGCCGATCTCAGACCAGTTGTCAAGGTAAGGCGGAGGAGACGCAAGACAGATATTTTCTCTTCAGAAATGGCTCTTCTACATTTTAAATCCCAAGAGGCAATGTTATCAAGTTTCGATCTGTTTACGGTCCCTCTGACGCAACGATCCATCGAAGATAGTTCTTATGTTGAATTTCTACCTTTGTCCGCAATTGTGGACCAGGGTCCCATAGAATTTTTTATACCCGGGGACGGCTCAAAATATTTAGATTTATCCGACGCTTTACTACATCTCCGTTTAAAGGTAACGCGTAGGGATGGAACGAACATTCCGCCGTAAACATTTCCCTATAAAAACAATTTTTAGTCAATTAGATGTTTCGCTGGGCGGGTGGCTAATCTCACAATCTAGCGCCACACACGCCTATCGGTCCATCATCGAGTTATTGTTAAACTTTTCAAACGATTCTTTGGAGTGACAATTCACAGCAGGAATGTTCGCAAAGGACACAAGGGGGCGCATGGACTCCATCGCTTTCGAAGAGGGCGTGGCTAACGCCGGTCTTGTGTGTCGCGCGCAGCAGATTGCAGGTTCACGTGAATTTCACCTAACGGGACCGCTTCATGGAGATATTTTCTTTTCTGAACGTCATCTATTGAATAATGTGGCTCTGCGCCTGAAGTTAACTAGAGCTCCTGATGATTTCTGTCTCATGAGCGCTCCAGACAGCGACTCGTGTCTCAAAATACTAGGAGCATCCATGTTTGTGAAAAAAGTAACAGTCTCACCGGGCGGTAGCAATAGGCCACGCCGCAGCTTTACAGAAAGGTAACGCATTGTATCCATTAACCAGAATCAGAATGAAGACATTCTCCATACCTCAAAACTCGCGGATTTGTCATCAGGACAACCTCTTCCTTGGACATATCCCTAAAGAAATTGTAATAGCCCTCGTAAATCATAACAGTTTCATGGGACGGAGAGATTTAAATCCGTTTAATATTTTGAATTATAACAGAATACTTGGCTCTTAGCCACGAAGGTCGACAAATCCCTGCCAAAGCTTTTCAGCCCAATTTCGAAGCTGGGATATGTACATGTGAATTTCATAATGTATTCACAGCAACAGGGCGTTTTTTGAAAGATTTACCTCTTTGTATCAATCAACAGGATTTTAGTCAAGGCTACTCACTTTTTGTTTTCAATTTAAGTCAGGCAGATGACTCTGGGGCTTTGTCACCCGTAAATAACGGTGTTTTAAGACTAGATCTGCGTTTCCGTATGCCCCTGCCACACGCAGCAACTCTTATTGTATATGCGGTTTATGATTCTCTTATTGAGATTAACGCCAAGAGGGAAGTATTGATGGACTCTTATTAACGCTATGAACGGTCGTGAATTGGACTTGATTATGACTCGGATGCAAAGAGCGTTATTTGGAGGTGTTTTCGCATCGGACGAGTTAGCTGACGCCAGAGACACAGCCCCAAAACATTACATCGTAAACACGCATCCGAGGCATCTCCCTGGGGAGCATTGGCTCGCTTTAACTTTAGAATCGGACGGTTCGGCCACATTCTTTGACCCTTTTGGTCTTCCACCGGACAGTCCATATTACCCGTCAAGTATGTACAGAGTTTTGAAGAAGCATTCTAATCGGGTAGAATACCAGAATGTTTTTTGTTTTGTTTTGTTTTTTTCAGTAACAACAATAGAGTATCTATCGTCTAATAACTAACCCACTTTACTACCGGCGATGTCTTCTTTCTTCTTCTTTTATTTATCACGCTTCCATCTTTTGCGTAAGAAACATCCTCATCTTCATCCCTAGCGTATTTCAAACATTTAAAATCTGCACGAGCCAAGGGGTTGGAGATGCTTGTTTCCGGTAGGTTTAGCTGGGCTACCGTCCGGAGAAATTCGGTCCATCGTACTGGTTGGCCGGTTAATTTTTTCCCACTCACACATAGATGTCTCAACAAATCGCTCATATGGGAGCCTTTGACAGTTTTTCCTCTAAAAATAAATTCACTTAACGCCGTCCAGCTTACATCTTCTGTCGATAATCTTTTCAGCACTTAGCTGGCGTTGCGACGGAAACGAGGACCAATGGCGTCCAAAATATCCCCACAATGTTCAATCTTCTCCGGCGGGTTCCTTTCACCCCCCTCATTGGCTTCGTTGCGAATCGCAATAGGAATTTGCTCGGAGTCTTTTTGTTTGACCAACCCTATGTAACGTTGCATCAGGGCTTGATAAATTTTGATCTTTTCATATTGATTTAAATTTTTATTATCCAAAACCTGTTTCATCTCTTCATCCAAAGAATACTCGGCTGTGTCACGAATGGACGGGGCAGGCCGGTTCAGCCTCTCGAGCTGATAAGGGGAGATCAGGTACATTTTCTGAGCCGTTTTCAAACTCATTTTATGATTTGTTCATAAAACCACTTCCGAGAACAGGTGCGAAAGCGGCCAGTAACGGTAATATAAAACCACCTTTCTGAACTAACACAGCTCTTTTCTTCTTCAAAGTATTTTTCTTATTAGCCAAAAAGCGGATATTTTTCTCTTTTTTTTTAAGTCTCTTGTAAAGTTTTGATTTTAGAGGGACATGTACTTTAAGAAGATTTAGAGCAATCTCACACAATGCTTTCACTAAACTAATAGGACCTCTGAGGAGTAAATGCTTACGTTTGGATGTAAACCAAGATTTGAGTAACGGAGCATTTGTTTTTAAAAGCTTCGTCATCGTTTTATTGTTTGGGAATATAAACTACAGGCCACTGGTTATGTAGTACACCTGTACGTAGTCTATATTGTTCTGGGCATGAAGGTGTCAAATCTATCAGTAAATACCCTATGCGGCTCCCTTGTAGCATCCTCAAATATTCCAGGGAAAACTTCCTGTTGTTGGGAGAAATTTGATTCGCCAAAATATTCACTTGCAATTTATCGCGGGGGTTTTTGAACAAAATCAAACAATAACTGTTTAAACTAATGGTACGGCTGAATTTGCCCTGATGGAATACATTCTGTGTTAGCATTATAACGGTTAAATTTTTATGATGTTTATATTGGGTATATTATATTCGAACCACTTTCGGATTATCCGAAGCTTGGAAGATGATGTCATCCAAAATCAATAGATGCTGCTGCTGTGGTGGGAACAGCTTCTCGTCATCAAAAGATTCAGGCAGCCCCTTGATAAAAAGAATGTCTTTATTCAGGTTTTTGAGCTCATCGTACATTGGTTGATATGAAGTATAAACCCAGATATTATTATCAGTTTTTTTTCTCATAACACGTTCAAGATTTTCCAATACATTTTTTACAAAGAAAGTCTTGCCACAACCTGAAGGCCCTGCTACTAGAGATGAAAAAAAAAGTTCTAATCTTGGGTCAAATTCAATCCGGTTAAAAGCCATTTCCACACACGCGCGTACGTATGGATAGAAAGAAATATCAATAGCCAAACGGTTCAGTGGTGCCTCGCTCTAGCAGCCTCCTTTTATCGTACACCACACGTAGCCGCTTGGAAAATGACATGTTTCTGAGATGAAACCCTCTCTTATCGCGAACAATATTATGTTGAGGAGCGTATAGCACATCTGAGGTTGCACCTGTTGTGTCAATGTACCCCTGAACCAAATTGAGCATGCTATCGAGATTGATGCTCTGACCGCTTTTGTGAGTCTGCGTGATTCCCTTCACTTTCATGACTGTGTGACCTGCCCCTCGCGTCCTGTAAGCGTATGTTTTTGGCCCTGCTGAGACAAATTCTAAAATGCTGTCATTCGAAAGCTCATCTGTCAAATCACCCAGATAATCCCCTAGAGGGAAAACACTTTCGCCCGGTTTCACCATGTACACGAGGCTGTCTGTATCGGTGTAAAGGACTCGCCTCTTCTAACTAGCTGTACATTTTTAGACGCGCATAGGCTGTTGTGAAACACGCTACAGCCACATTTGATGTTTTTGAGGCAGGTATCTCATTGTTTATGTTGAAACAATACTGTACAATTGAAAGCTTTTCGCTGATAAAGTGGAAGAATTTCACATCGTACAGACCTGAAAACAGAAGTTCAAAAAAATCCTCAGATTTTGTCACAATTTTTGTGTTTGTCATGTTCTCACGCCGCGCGAGTTTTCCCCATAGATTGTTAAGACAGAGTTTTGACACTTGTCTTTTTCCCTGGTTTACAGCAATTTTGGAAGGGTCTAGTTGGATACCCTGATGAATGGCGTACCCTTCTATGTATCTTTCTCTATCAGCCTGGTTGACCACGTGAGCCGGATAACCTGAAGATTCCTGTTTACCTTTTAGAAATGTTCGCATATAATCACGGAAAATTGTGTCGCTCGCCCTTGTGTAATGCCATACTTCGGTAATATCGGCAACCGTGTAGCCGAGATCAAGTGCCTTAACAAATTCAGGGGTTGTCCAAACACCTGTTAACGATCTTTGCTCATCATTATGTGTACACGCCGTCTGCTGGTTGTTACACTCAGTGCATGTACGACACAGTATGAAGACGAGTTTACCTTTAGCTGTTTTGAAGGGTAAAACAAGAAAATACAAACCATGGTGGTTAGCGGTCAACAGGTCAACCAGAGGCTGCGTATTTAGATTTTGGATCATGTTTACCAATTGAACAGGAATATCAGAGTTGATACGCCCGCTGCTATCATTAATTTGGTTGTTTAATTCTGCTATCATGTTTAGGAATTGTGATGTGATCTGTGTAGGACTCTGTCTACCTTCATTCAGACTTTGATTGTTCAGTTCATCTATGACAGCTTGTAAATAGGTAAGAATAGTAGGACTGACGGGGCTTTCTCCCTCTAACAAAGCAGTGCTCACATTGTTGAGCAAATCTGCTATTTGACTCGTAGACCTATTGTTTGATAGCAAATCATTGTTAACGCTTGACAAATCTAGCTCAGGTGTGTCACTTCTATGGCTTGTTTCGCTAATTGGTTGCAAATCTATTTCATCAATGTTTGTTAAGAAATCTGACTCTGCTGATGTGAGGTTTGAATGATCCATTGTATTTCCTTTTTTTTTTTTTTTTACAAAACACAACAGAAACAAAACAGACCTATCTTGATTCAGCCAAATCTGTCAGAATACATATTAGTTTAAAACATTCCTGTAATCGCCTTTTGTAGATACAATTACCACGGCACTTTACAGGCTGTCTCCTATCAGGCGCCCTGCCGGCTGAGTGGCTCGTGCTGTAGAAGGATGACCCCCTCCTCCTCCTCCTTCCTCTTTGAACCCCTCGTCCTGTGTGACGACGCTTAACTGGAAGTAGATATAAGAAAACAGTTAAGACGTTATAATACCAAAAATAGCAAGTCGAATGAGAACATAGAAAGAGAAAAAAATAGAAGGAATACCTCTAACTTTGTTTGTCGACTCTTGAGGATGGTTCAAGCCCTCGTATGCAGATAGAGCTTCCGCTAATTCTGTGTCCGTGGATGCTTCCTGTCGGTCGGTGTGGGATGTAAGTGGATTGGTTTCAACGGTAGCACGTGACTCTGATGCGGTTGGTCTTGTTGGCTCTGCCGCTTCCGCTGCTTCAAAATGGCGTCCGGAGACACCCACTAGAGCAGACATGGGCAAACTAAGGCACGCGGGCCACATCCGGCCCACGGGGCCGTTTAATCCGGCCCGCCAACCCTGAATAAATTGTATTATTAATTTTTGGGGGGGGTCATTTTCCCTGCAATTACTATGTTTCCCCAGTAGATGGGGAAGCGCCCGCCCGCGCATTTACTCCCGGGAGCCGTGTCAGAAAGCTCGGTGCACACTCACAAGTGCGTGCGCGTACTCAGTAGTACGGACTTGGCGCACTCCGCGCTCTATTTCATCTGTCAGTGCCGAATTTCGAGCATAGGCTGTGACGTCAGTATTCTTGTCATTTGTGCGCTGAGCTTTCAGATACAGTTTTACGCTAATGCCACCCACAAACCTTCCCCTGGAATCCTTCCATTAAAATGAGTGAGAAGAAAGGTGGACACTGAGTGCCGAATGTTAAAAAAGAGTGGACAATTTGGCTCAACCTACGTGTGTGAGAAGACGTTCAGCCACATGAACGTTAACAAAGCCCGTCACAGATCTAGGTTAACGGACCGACACCTCGGCTCTATCCTAAGAACCACAACAAATTTGACTCCAGACTATGATGCACTAGCAAAAAAGCGAAACCAACAATACTATTGATTTCTTTATTACTTTATTTAGATGTATTCTTTCACTGATTCTTCAAGATGATATATTTGGTCAGAATGTTTGCCGTTGGATGTGATTTCGCCTCATTAGATAAACATATTTAATAAATCTGACCTGCAGGCGCTGAAGTGATGGAAAATGTTATTCATCATAACAGCGTCGTATTTAATAAGAATCACTGATAGTAGTTTTTGGGTGAAATATTTTTTTGATGCTGTTAATATATGCATTTGTTTTCAAAAAGTTTTTTTTAATATCCATGCTGTAGTATCTACTAAAAGTAAAAACCTTTTATGCAATGACCTTTACATGTCATTTATATTACGTCACACAAATACTACATCCATCTGCTCCTGGTTCGGTTCCCCAGTCAAAATTTAGAACCCAATTCGGCTCGCAAGTCAAAAAGTTTGCCCACCCCTGCGCTGGAGTCTGTTTCAAATTCAGCTTGTCGGCTGCTTGTTTTTCCTAGTGGCCGCGGCCATGAGATCTGTTACATACATAAAATAAATCACCAACTAATAGCATTTATATTAACTAGCTTAGATGAACGATTGACTCACCGTAGTCTGATTGTGTCGGATAAACGTCACTAAAGTCGTCGTCAAAAGATGCGTGGACATCGGCAAAAACGGTGATGTCTACAAACATTACATGTAGACATCGTACATCGTGTTTTACAAATAACCCCAGTGTATTATTATTATTTATTATTATTATTATTATTACGCCGACAAAATAGTAACATGATTTACCTTTAACCATCTCGAAACAATTTTCGACGCGCTCCAACTCCATTGCTCAGAGCTCATGCGCTGGCTTGTCTTCTCAAAATGAGCGATGGTCATTCGCCCCAAACTAACTTCAAATTCGGCGGAGATAAGACCACGCCTATGGGGTCACGTGCCGCGAGAATTCACTTTGGCAGCATACTGACGACGCTTTAATGACTCGACCTCACTTGACTATCTCCTTCAGTCTCATTCTTTCAGATAACTTTGGCACCAATAATGTTGACTCTCCTGGCTCAACTAGCGCTGGCCCCATAAACTATTGTGTATGTTAAATTAGATGCGACAACACCTTGACTATCTCCTTTAGATGCCTTTTTCTCAACAAAACTCCCCCCTCGAGCCCACTTTTTTCAACAAAACTCCCCCCTTGACCCTAAATGTACTGCCTGATAGCAAATCTAGCTCAGGTGTGTCAGTTCTCTGGTTTGATTCACAAAAATACATGCCCATACATGTCCACATCCAAAATTGGCACCAGCAAACCAAAATGGCGACAGCCAAAGATGGCGCCGTCACGACTGACGCCATATCTTGGCGCCCGCCAGACTGGAGCACATACCCCCTCCCCAATCCAAAATGACGCTGATTTATGGTGTCATAAAAGGTCATAAAATTTTATGACCCCTACCTCATTTACATACAATACACATCAAGGGCTGGTGCATTGTATTATTGTCTTATATTCACATATTTAGCTGATTCACAAAAAAAGCATTGGAACTTTTGTCATCAATTGCTTTAGCCCTTGGGTCTTTAGCCTCTTGTCAAAAGCCACTTCACTTGTCATCAGTCCAGTAGCTTTGCGTTTACCATGATCACTGCCAGTTTTAGGTTGAGCACAACAGGTAGCTTTGTATGCGGGCCAAAAATCATCATGGCGACTTTTAAGATAACTTATCTTATTAGTTGTATTGAAGCTCGTAGTCTTTTTCCCTCCCTGTGGAATTTCTGCAAAACACACTGTGCATATTGCAAGTGAATTGTCCTCACCTGACACAGTGAAAAAAGTCCACACTGGCAACTGCCATGCCAGTGATCCCTCGTTTTTTGTGGGGGATGTATTCCAGAACCACCCACGAAAATTCTGCGAAGTAGAAACGATGTACCGTATTTGCCGGTGTATTGGTCGACCTTTTTCGATCCAAAATCGACCGAAAAAAAATCGACCTCGACTTATACACCGAGTCATAAAATTTGACTTCGTATTCATCGCTTCAAATGTGATGGTAACCAAGGCCGTTTCTCATGCATCTCATTGTGCGTTGCACTTAGAAAATTTGAACCGGGCGGCGTGCGCGAATGCATGGCCCGCTGGAAGTCGAATGAGGCTCCGCGATCTCCTCCGCGGTGCTTATAAACAGCCGATCTGCTCGGCGGGGGCTATTTTCGGCCACTTGGCGCGTGCGCACGGCCTCCCGGATGTGCCGGGCGGGTGCGCGAGCTCGCCGGCCGCTGGAAGTCGAATGAGGCTCCGCGATCTCCTCCGCGGTGCTTTTTAACAGCCGATCCGCTCGGCTGGAGTTATTTCCGGCCACTGCGCATGCGCACGGCCTCCCGGAATTTGAACACATTTCGTCAATAAATTTCGCATATTTCTGATTGAATTTTGAAGTTTAATATAATGCAACAATTGAGCTCGACTTATACAAAGGATATATCATAAAATCGTAAATTTCCGTCGAATTTTAGGGGGTCGACTTATACACCGAGTCGACCTATACACCGGCAAATACGGTATGCATTATAGCAGTGCTTCTCAAATAGTGGGATGCGCCCCCAGGGGGAACATACGCACACACAGCACAGAGCAGGCGATAAAAAGTGCAGTGGGACAGCATGGAAAATGGTTGAACAGGGTTGAAAAGACCGGCGGAGGGAGACGAAGATAAGAGAATTGAGAGTCACACGAAAGCTAAGACAAGGAAATATGACGAAGCGTAAGTAGCGCTCGGCTTCAGTGCGACTACGATGGGAGACGAGGAAAGACCGGTGTGTTTACTGTGCCTTACAATCTTGGCAGCGGACAGTATGAAGCCAAATAAATTAAGGCGGCACTTATAAAGTCATTGCACCCCAATCACGCTGATAAGATGCTTGAGATTTTTCAGCGAAAACGGGCTGAATATTGCCAACAATCATCCCACTTTGTGAATGCTACTTCAGTCAATCAGCAAGCACTGTAAGCGTTATATAAAGCAGCGTACCAAATTGCTCAGTGCAAGAAAAAAAAAACACCATTGCAGAAGAGCTGATACCTACAGCTGTGGATATGGTCTTCGTTATGCTGCCTCATTTTGAGCATAAATTCTTTTATTCATTTTTGTTTTGTAGGTTAAAATGTTTTATATATTGTGCTCCTGAGTTGATGTTGCTGATTACTTTGAATTGAATATTATTTATTGTTGTTATTTAATTTAATATTACGTATGTTTATTTTATTGTATTTTTTCCAGCATAAAATGGCAGTTGGTCAAGAATGTTTATAGTTCAGATAATTATAATTTATTTTTAATTTCAGGCAAAGTGATGAACATTGAATCTGTTCTGTTACAGACTAAAAAAACAATGTTATTAACAGTGTTTTAATAGTAGTTAATAGTTTATGGTAAGTTGATCTTTCTTTTTTATTTATATTTTGTTGTTAATAACATGGGGGGGGCGCAAAATGTTTTCTTCTCCCTAGGGGGGCATCACAGAAAATTATTGAGAAGCACTGCATTACAGTCATCCCTCACCATTTCGCGCTTCAACTTTGAATGCGCTACTTCATGGGTTTATAAGTAACGAGAGAACAGCATTCAAATACATGCTGATCGCGTGGGTCCGGCTGTCGCCTTCTGCGCTTCAACTCAGTCACATCCGCAGTGACGCACATTGCTCAGAAGTTTCAGCGCTCATGGGCGCTGTCCCAACTCCTGGACGGCAGTGATTTTTTCCTTTGTGTGCGGCAGCCAGCCACGCACCCAGTGATTGTCCTCAGTGAAGCGCATTGTCGCTGTCCCAACTATTTCTGCATGGCGGTGTATTTTCCCTTCACGTTGTCACGTCACCGCTCTCGACCTGCTGGCCGGCTGACGTGCCTTCCGCGGTAGACGGGGGCGCATCGCCAATACGGAACTGTGTGTGCTAATTGGCGCTGATGGCCACTACCTGTCCCGTGTTAACCGCTGATTAGGGCGTGTATATAGACGCCGTTTGTCGCCGTCAGTCCTCACCATTTTGTCTGCTTTAGCACACACACGCCTGCCACCTGATTCAGGTTTTCCTGTTCCGCTGTGTAGCGGTACGCCTGGCTTGTTGTCTGCCTTGACACACGCATGCCTTTCACCTGATTCCCGTTTGCCTGATCTGCTGCTTAACAGGATGCCATCACGACGCACGAGGCAACTGATGAGCCAATCAGTGAGCTCACGTCGTGGTGGCATCTTGTTACACCTGCTCTGTGTCGTACATGGTTGTCCTGCCTCGCTCATGACAGGCTGGCTGGCGCGCTTCCCACGCTTGTCCGCAGTGACGCACTTTGCTCAGAGGCTATCAGCGTTTAAATAAACGCCGTTATTCTGTCGCTAATAAATCCGCGGAGTAGCGCATTCGTGAAATGTGAAGCTCGAATTGGCGAGGGATCACTGTATTGTTTTACCGCATAGCATTATGATGTCATAAATAATCAAGTGGACCTTTCGAATTGGCGAGGGATCACTGTATTGTTTTTCCGCATAGCATTATGATGTCATAAATAATCAAGTGGACCTTAAGGGAGGAGAGGGGTTGACGAGCGACATCAGCGGCAGCAACAAAAGACAGACAAACAGCGAAAGCGAGATAAAACGTCACTAATATCATCGGCTCATTATCAGTGTTTTTTTTTTTTAAATTAAATGTGCTGTAATACTTTTAGATGTTTAGCAAAACATACACCTAAAGATGACCAGAGTACCGTATTTTCCGGACTATAAGTCGCTCCGGAGTATAAGTTGCACCAGCCATAAAATGCCCCAAAAAGTGAAAAAAAACATATATAAGTCGCTCCGGAGTATAAGTCACATTTTGGGGACAATTTATTCGACAAAATCCCACACCAAAAACAGTCATGAACGAGCAACAACAGGCTAAACGATACCAACAACAGGCTAAACGATAGGTATGCTAACGTGACAAACACAAACAAAGAGCTGAGAACGGGCCTGACGTAACATATAGAGTGATTAAGGACAACTATTACATGAATAACATGTTTATAAAACCATCGGTGTCACTCCAATTCATTGAATAGCAACAACAGGCTAAACGACAGGTATGCTAACGTGACAAACACAAACAAAGAGCTGAGAACGGGCCTGACATAACATATAGAGTGATTAAGGACAACTATTACATGAATAACATGTTTATAAAACCATCGGTGTCACTCCAATTCATTAAATCCATCGATCGTTCTTTGTCAACAATGGGTGCGCGCGGCTGAGGGCGCTTGCACTTCAAAATATTTCACAGGCTCATATAACGATAGATAAACTATATTTCAAATAACTATAATATAAGCCAATAATATTATCAAACCATTCGTGCACTTTAAATCCATTAAATCCATCGATCAAATTCCTCATCCTTTGTCAACATCGCCGCGCGTGCGCCCTGACGTCAGCCTCGTCTTTATTCCACAGATATAGTATATAACTATATTGTAGCGTTAACAAAGTACAAGGATAGACGTGGGTTTGGTAAACGGCTCTTTATTAAACAAAACAAACTTCCAAGCGTGTGGCGGCGTGGACTTCCAGACACGAGAGCTCCATGGCATAGGACCGGGCGTGCGTAATGGCCATGTCCGAGCCCCATTCACCGTTCGCGGACAGCCACTCGGCCGAGCGCCGGCCCCCAACTCAGTAGAGTAGGACCGGGCGTGCGTAAAAGCCATAATAGTTTTTCAAACCTTCTATGTCACTCCAAATCCTTAATTCCTTCCTTAAATCCTTAAACTCTTTGTCCTCCGTGTCACTTAGAAATGATCACCGCTAATGATGCCGGAAGTCCTTACGTGGGTACGTTTGTCCTTTATGTAAACAACCGCCGCGCCGCGCCGTGCCACTGACGTCACTTGAAATAGTAATCCATTGGTACATCACGGTTCTCCAAACTTTCTTTCTGCTGCTCGATTACTGTTTTCAGCTGCATATTTTACAACTTGAAGTTTGTAACCTGCAAAATATGAGTTTCTTTTTGGTGCCATTTTTCTTAAGCCCACCCAGTTGATGAGTCACGGCCGACGGTGAAATTTAGAGCGCCCTCATCCAGTTTCATCTGAAAATATAATTTTTTTCAGATGTAGTTTTTTGTTTTGTTTATTTGGTTGTTTTATCAAAGTCAAATTCTGCTTTATTGTCAATTTTTTTTTTCATATACCAAGACACACAAAGAGATTGAAATTACGTTCCCACTATCCCTCGGTGAGATAGTACACATATGCATACAAGCAACACAAAAAAAACCAAGAAGGCACAAACAATGAATAAATAAGAGTGTTGAATAAATAAATAAATAAAAAATAATAAGTAATAATAATAATAAATATAAGAGGAGCAAAAAGGGAGCAAGTGTACATACAGCAGACAGTGGACTTGGATATGGTGCTTTAAAGTGTTAATTGCTTTATTTGATGTTTTCTCTATTTTTTATGTTTTGAATATGTTCAAGATAAAGATATAAAAGCATGTGAAGTGATCCACTATACTAAAAATAACATGGGAAGTGGTCAACTATATTTGTAAGTAAGTGATGTCTTAATGATCAAGTAAAAATTTGAGAAAAAAAACATATATAAGTCGCTCTGAGTATAAGTCGACCCCCCACCCAAACTACACCCAAAAACACGACTTATAGTCCGGAAATTACGGTACTTATGATAGAGTTAGGGTCATAAAAACATTTTTAAACTTCATTTATTTTTATAGCGTACCACACAATTGCTATTTTTAGATGGCAAGTTTGCGTGATGTCACAGCCTGAAATGGAAAGGTGTCAACATAGAAGTGCGCCCGCAGACAACCCATGCTATTGCTGCTTGTTTGCTGCCTGAAAAAAAACATGCAGAGTAAATACTGCTGCTTGTAAAAACAAATCCAGACACTGATTGTCCACATATCAAGGATGTATTCGTTATTCCTTTGATACATTTTGAAGAGTGATATCTGCTGGATTGTTTTGAAAACTACCTTTCACTAAAAGGTAGTTTTCAAAGGCTTTAGAGCAGGCATGTCCAGATTCCGGCCCACGGGCCAAATCCGGACCCCGGTCAGATTTCATGCAGGTTCGGTCTTATAATGTATTATTTATGGCCCGCCTGCACTGTCAAACTGAATTAAAAAAATCATGAAATTCGAAACTGTAATTCCTTCTATTACCAAAAAGTGGCAGCACCACCCCTCTCCGTTCATTTCTGCCATGGCGACTGCAAAGAAAACGAGGAAAGTTGACATTGAGGGCCTTCGCTTTCAAGAGAAATGGGAATTACAATACGTCTTCACTGAAAACCAATGCAATTGTGTTTGTCTAATTTGTAAAGAGACGGTTGTTGTTAGAGATTTGCTCACTCCAACTTATTTTGCAAGAACCACACGGGAGACAAGCAAGTCCTTTTTAGACACCTGCAGGTGGAGAGTTCACTCGTTCAAGGAATGAAGTCTGAACCCTCGTTCCTGCGAGGGGATATTTATTAAGAGAAACAGAGGGGGGGTTGAGAGTGGGGGTCAGAGTAGACAAATGGCCGAAGCCCCTGGCTGATCAAAGCACAGCAGGGGGTCCTTCACGATGTTGTGTGAACAAAACAACTTTGATTGCTTCCTCTGCAGCTAGTCAATCAGTTCAAAAGATCTTAGCACTTTGTCCTCCTACTTTTGTTAAGACAGGACAAGCGAGTTTAATTATTACAGGTTACATTCCAACATAATCATAGGATCAAACTAACCTGAAAACCCTAACATCTCCCTCCTGATTTATCATATGATTATGCCACCCCAAACAACAAAGACAAGCAAGAAAACATATATACGTATAATGAAGAAAGCAGAATGGTAAAAATAAAAACAACAAACAATGATAGCAACACTTTCCAGTGAAGATGAGGCATTACCTCAATACCCCAGATCAAACTTATTGTGTAAGCGAAAAACCTGCTGGCCAGATGTTATTAGCAGGAAAATTCTTACACGGCCCCGTTGCCACAGGCGACCAGAATGCTATCATTAAAAAATAAAAAGAAAAACAAAGAAACAGTACATCAGCGTATCCATTACTTGCGAAGCATATTTGATGGTCAAATCAACAAGATTCCGTAAAACATGCTCAACAGAACAGCATCTACGCAATCCATGTCTCATTATCATCATCATCACATCTGTCACGTCTAAGAAGTTGTATATGTGCTCGTCTTTTCGTCAGCTGATGATGTTGTAGTCTGTAGGTGAGGTCTGTCACACACACTGGCGCACACACTCGTGTCCAGTTGGCAGGCAGCATCGGACAACTCTTGTGACCACAAAACCATGATCCGTACTGAACAGGCACGTGCACTCATAGGATGCAGGTGAGGCAGTGCCTCTGAACTTCTGGATGAAGTAGGTCCCGTCCGATGGTGCAGCCATGTTGGTAGTAGAGCCCTTACACCTTGAAAACGGCTCTCTCATCCTGGCACACAGCGGTGATGTCCAAATCTCCCATCCAGTTTCCTCCTGGAGAGCAGTCGTCGTTAATGCATTTGTGGGTCCTGCAACCTTGGATGTGTAGTCAGCAAGACTTGGAATGGTCCCTCCTGTCGTGGCTGGCCCAGTTCCTTCTTTTGATGACTTTGATGTAGACCCAGTCTCCTGGATTGATGGGGTTGTCGACCTGTGAGGAGGAAAGATCAAGCGGCAGTAAATTTGTCTTTGACACAGTTTGAGCGTCCTGATCATATAATCTGCCAAGGACTGCTCTTCATTTGTTGTTTGCAACTCTCGTAGTCAATTGTCGTGCCCATTTAACTGGCAAATAGGAGTGTTTGCGGGAAGAGTTTGAACACTTCCTAATGATTCCCTTTAACCAAAAACTATTTATGACAGGGGCGTTCCCATTTATTGCCTCCTGGTTTAAAAGAGATTGTCTTACCCATGCCTTCTTTCTCCTCACACGCTCGCACCCACACAGGGTGTGAACACACACACACACACACACACACACACACACACACACACAGAACACACAGACAAATGGATTCTAATCCATCTCTCATGTAGCTTCTTTTGATAGAATCTCCTATTGGTAACTGTATAGCAGACGTTTTAGCATATAATCCCATACTCTGCTCTCTCGCTTCTACTTTTTCCTGTCGGTGCAGTCGTAGGTGCCCCCTATTGCAGTCATTGTCTTGTTAACTGTCGCCGTGTGACTCCTATGCATGATTGTGTGAATGTCAAAAATTGAATGTACCTAACTTTCTGACCATCAGACCTCCACTGTGGTACAAAAACCTTACTGTTGTATTGAATAGGTACATTGAGCAACCTAGCTTCCTCCTGACTGCCAAATGTCCTGTTCTAAAATTTATATAACTCGACCTCTACGTTTTAAGCTTGATGAGCCAAAATATCAGATCTTGCTCTTGTTTCCTACCGTTTTAGCCTATTTGTTTTATCCAAATCCGTTCAATCTCTGATTATAATGCTTTTCTCTGGAGCCCTACGTATTTTTCAAATTTTTATTTATTTGTTTATCAAATCTCCTCAGTTCTGTCAAACTCAGTGCACAATGAACCTCCCTTCCACTTTGAACCAAGCTTCACCAAACTTGGTAACGCCGTAGCAAGGAGTGCGATTTGGTTGTCGGACACTCCAAGTCCATATCTTTTTGCTGCACTTCACCCTCTCAAGTTCGTGTTCTTTTGTTGTAGCTTCAGAGCGACCTCATTCATCACTCTTGAATGAGTCCATTGTTCAAATGAGTCAATTTTCATCATTGTGAGTTCCTCCGCTTTTCACTGTCTTTTCCGTCCCCGAGTGTTAGGGTTTTCTGGTTAGTTTGATCCTATGATTATGTTGGAATGTAACCTGTAATAATTAAACTCGCTTGTCCTGTCTTAACAAAAGTAGTAGAACAAAGTGCTAAGATCTTTTGAACTGATTGACTAGCTGCAGAGGAAGCAATCAAAGTGTTTTGTTCACACAACATCGTGAAGGACCCCCTGCTGTGCTTTGATCAGCCAGGGGCTTCGACCATTTGTCTACTCTGTCCCCCACTCTGTGCTTTGATCAGCCAGGGGCTTCGGCCATTTGTCTACTCTGACCCCCACTCTCAACCCCCACTCTGTTTCTCTTAATAAATATCCCCTCGCAGGAACAAGAGTTCAGACTTCATTCTGGAGTGAGTGAACTCTCCACCTGCAGGTGTCAAAAAGGACTTACTTGTCTCCCGTGTGGTTCTTGCAAAATATTGTTTGAGTGAGCAAATCTCTAACACCGAGGATGTTGTCTGTCCTCCGGAGTGTACTTGCCCCTCTCCAAGCACAACAGTAGTCTTTTCTTGTCCTTCGCCAAAGGTCAAAGGTGCTTCAGAGCCAGGCACCATTTTGTAGTTGTTCATGGCTGCAGGTGAAGTCTCGGATTGGGTTTCAGGGACCCTGACACTGAGAATGACAGGCTGGGACATCAAACTTGTAAGACTATCTCCAAATGTAGCTGCTTCCATCAATTTGCTGGTAACGTTTGTTTACCAAACTTCAAATTCTTCTAATAACAGCGGTCTCATTTTTATATCGTAAATCCTGCAACTCATCCTATTTTTGAGCTACATTTTATCTATTGTTCCAATTTAATCGGACAGTATGTTGTCTTCAGTATCATTATTGAAAATCAACTCATCGAGGTCTGCTTTCCACATCAAGCCCTGATCTGTATGTCTTGACCTCTCACATGTTATTGTCATGCTTGCTCAAAAATGTGACTTAGAGTATGGTGCTGTGAATTCTCAATCTCCCCAATGAAATTGGATCCCACCTCGTAGTTCTTATCGTTCTCATGTTCCTGTTAGCCTGCAATTGTCCAAATCAAAAATGTTTTCTTTTAACTGTCTTTCTTTTGAACCTCTAAATCTCTCGTGTTGCTAACCTATCTACACCAGAACAAAAAATTTACCACAGTATAACACCAAATGTATTCGAAAATTCATTGTCATAAAGTGTTGTATTCTTACTATCTTCCTCTATCTGTCCTACTCACTCCCTCCTTTTGAGGCTTGGCAACGCCCATGCCTCACACCTTGACAAACTTTTTGGGAGAACGCGTTCTGTACTACATACGATTCCATCATCATTTAATTTGACTTTCTTTCCAAAACGCTTCTCAATTTCTCAGTTCACACATCTTCTACATGTGTTACTGGTTCTCCAGTTTTTTTCTAGTTAATTATCAATCCAAAAGCTACGTGTTTCTTTCTAACATTCAACCTGCTCAAAATCACTCTTTCATCACATTCGCTCTACTAATTTTCTATGGTAGTCACCAACGACTTCAACCATTCAACCTTTCATTCAGGCAATCATTCATCAATGCTCATCATATGCATCTCACACAGTCTCCAAAAAGGAGTCATACTATCACATTGGTCCCAATTCATCCAAGCTCACCACACAACATTCATATATCATTTTCAACTCAGGTTTCCTGGTAGAACAATCCACCAGTCCAAAAAAAACTTAACTAAAACAAACAACTGGCAAATTAATCTGAATTTTTTCTTTGTTTTTAAATTTGAAGAACTCAATCTCTCAGATTTAGCTTGCATTTAGAATTTTGTATAATCAACCAATCAATTATTCCTATTAAATGTAGCATTGCAAAATCTTAAATTCACAATTTAGCTTCTTCCAATTCCTGAAAGCATGTTCTGTCGTTTTTTTTTTTTTTTCTTTCTTCATCGAATTTCTCATGTGAGCTCGACACTTAACATGCACTAGTGTGGATTAGTTTCTGCTCGCAAACAGATTTCTCTCTTTTCCTCTCATTTTTATCTGTCAAAATTGTTTCTGTTCTGCGGTGTAAATTGAATAGACAACAGTCTAGCAAATTTCTTTATATTAAAAGTAGCCAATCTTCATCAATTTGGGACTTTAACTTTAACTTTAACACATACGCACACACATGCACAGCTCTCGCGTGCGGAAGGTAGGTCTCAGCAACAATGATTCGTCACAGGCTGGCCATTTCCTGTGGTCGATCATGAGCTGGTCCCTCCCATGCACACGAGGACAGCACATTCTAATTTTATTTATTTATCTTCTAGAAGCAAGTTGCATTTCTTTACCACTTGATTTGCATATTTCAACTTTAGTGTAACACAAATTGATCTCTAGTCATTTGTAATTTGCCACCTTATTATTATTATTATTATTATGAAACTCCTCTTGCCCCTCGCTTGAGCCGCGGCTTGAGCTGCGGCCTTGCACCCGCTCACAGGGGCCTTATTGTCTCCTGGTCTGACAAACACTTGTGACCTCATCAGTTTTCATCTTTCTAGCTTTTGTCTCTTGAATTCGTTCTCATCTCTTTGTGGAGATTTCAACCACACTCTAGCACTTCTACCATTTCTTCCACATTTCAAATTTCCTTGTATTCCATACATATTCTTTCACTTCAGCATGTATTGCATACAATTAAGAAATCTCCTTGCCATGAACTTCTCATCTCAAAGAAGAGCAGAGCAAGAGATTTACCGTTCTTATTTCCCATCTTAATTTTAGTAGTTTAAGGTTTTACAATTTTTTTCAATTTTTTTTTTTCTTTGAGGATCCTCAATGCAGGGTTAAATTGACCTTTCAAAAGATTACTAGCCTGTTTTATTGCCGTGGATCAACGCTAGAACTGCTTTTTAGTCAATTTATCCTACCAGTCACACACTCAATCACACTAACTCCAGCGCTTTTTTTTTAGGCCTATCCAGGGATGGGTGTAAAACCCTCCCAAACAGCTTTGGAAAAACGGACAAAAGAAAAAATCTATGCCCTTCTTCAATTAAGAAAAAGAAGCTCTGTTTTTCTTAGCCCGTTTCTTCCACTGGGACTTGAACCCAAGCTATTCTTTGGCTTGGAAAAACATACAAAGAAAAATCCACGCCCTTCTTTGATTAACAAAAAAGAAGTTCCGTGTTTCTTAGCACGTTCCTTCCACTGGGACTCTAACCCAAGCCAGATCCCTCAGCTCGGAAAAACAGACAAAGAAGAGTCTACACACTTCTTCGATGAACGAAAAAGAAGCTCTGCTTTTCTTAGCCTGTTCATTCCACTGGGACTTGAACCCAAGCTGGCTCTCGTGCACACAACTTAAGGCCTTTAACTTACTTGTTCCCTTGGTTCGTTGCACTGCCGGGTCCCGTCAATCCACCTCTGTCAGACGAAGGCAGACCTAAGATGCTGGCCCAGCGAAGAATTCTCTTCCCAGGACTTTCTTCTCCAGGTCCTCCTAATGGACGCTGGCTTGTCGACAATGCAGCACGTCCTCCTTCGTCAGCCAGATAGCGGGTATGAAGGTCCCGGGTTTCGGCACCAAAATGTTAGAGATTTGCTCACTCCAACTTATTTTGCAAGAACCACACGGGAGACAAGCAAGTCCTTTTTAGACACCTGCAGGTGGAGAGTTCACTCGTTCAAGGAATGAAGTCTGAACCCTCGTTCCTGCGAGGGGATATTTATTAAGAGAAACAGAGTGGGGGTTGAGAGTGGGGGTCAGAGTAGACAAATGGCCGAAGCCCCTGGCTGATCAAAGCACAGCAGGGGGTCCTTCACGATGTTGTGTGAACAAAACAACTTTGATTGCTTCCTCTGCAGCTAGTCAATCAGTTCAAAAGATCTTAGCACTTTGTCCTCCTACTTTTGTTAAGACAGGACAAGCGAGTTTAATTATTACAGGTTACATTCCAACATAATCATAGGATCAAACTAACCTGAAAACCCTAACAGTTGTCTTGTTTAAGGATTTCAACCTAAAAAGACACTATCAGACTAAACATGCTAACGCATACGACAAGCTAACAGGGAGTGACCGCGCTGATAAAGTGAAGCAGCTCCAAGCTGTGCTGGCAACACAACAGCGATTCTTCACGCAGGGCTCTGAGTCAAAAGTAAATATTACGAAAGCAAGCCACGACGTGGCCATGTTAATACTGTTGATGTTATGAACCTGTTGACGTGACACAAACTATTACTTTCTGAAAGATATTGTAAATGACGAGCAAAATTCACTTGGTCTAAGTTTTAATAATAACATACAACTTTGCATTACTTATAACTCCTGTTTAAAATGTTCATGAGTTAAATATAATTTTAAACTCGTGTAAATTTAAGGTATTTCATACAGTTTATTCAACATTATCTGACTCTTCGGATATGAATGAAAGGCAGAATTTGTGTTTTTAGAGTTGGTCACATCTGCCTGAGTGGCTTATATTTGGATATTTTGTCATTTGAAAAATAAAGACAATTGTGACAATAAAATTTGTTTTATAACAGTGTGTATTTGCATGAAATTTCTGTAGTTAAAAAATGGCCGAAAAAATTCTTGGCCCCCGGCCCCTTAACTTGATCAAATCTGGCCCTCCTTGCAAAACGTTTGGACACCCCTGCTTTAGAGAATACGTTGTTAAACGCATGCGTTAATTCATTACTAATGTGGCTTGTTCTGTAATAATGAAGAAAAAGAAAAAATATAAACATATGTGTGTATTTTTAATGCATTAAATAGCCCTTTTGATGCATGCTTAATAATCAAAGAAGCTTTAATTGTAGGTTATTTAGGTATTTAGGTAATAATGAATAACTATAAGCATATGTGGATAGAATGTTGAGGGGAAATGGGAGAAATGTGCTTCTGCAACTGGGATAGTGCTTTTAAAACATCCATCCATTTTCTATACCGCTTGTCCTCACGAGGGTCGCGGGCGTGCTGGAGCCTATCCCAGCTGTCATTGGGCGGGGGACACCTTGAACTGGTTGCCAGCCAATGGCAGGGCACTTAGAGATGAACAACCATCCACGCTCGCACCTACGGGTAATTTGGAGTGGTCAATCAGCCTACTAAGTATGTTTTTGGAATGCGGGAGGAAACCAGAGAAAACACACGTGGGCACGGGGAGAACATGCAAATTCTCTACAGGGAGGGCCGGATGTGGAATCAAACCCGTACCCTCCTAACTGTGAGGTGGACGTGCTAAACAATTGCCCACCGTGCTGCTTTTGTAACTGTAAAAGAAAATATAGGAAATGGTGATTGTGCAACTTTCAGTCATTGGGATGGTTCAACAATTTAAAGAAAAGAATCCACATTGCTTGGCTTTAATCGGCTCCTTTTCTGCCTCATTACCCCTCCAGCTTTGGAGAAAACCCTTTGACACGGCACTGATGAATATTTTTTTTCCTATTGGGACTGATAAGAGTAAAGTGCTCCCAGGCAACTGATTGTGCTCTTTTTGGCACTGGCCCTTCCTCACTGCTTTTCTTCCTATAACTTAACATATAACCTATTTGAATGAATATTGTAAATATGTGTGTGCCTGCCCTATGTGCATATAGCTAACATACTGAATCAGTTCTAAACTAGACTAGACCTTAATATAAACTTAAACTGTTTAAACTGTACGAATACTTTCCCTGGCTAATTGAATCAAGGAATAACAGGCAATAACAATAGCAATCTCCTCCTCTCAAAAACCCACGGTGTTAACTGTGATTCAGCTTACCTTTAAATACTCAACATATATGACTGAAACGCTTAGATTTTTAGAATTTCTCGCAAAGCTCGTGACCCAGTGTGACGTAACGAGGCCTCGCTCGCAGTGGTCACGTCACAGGGGGCGTGCTCAAAACACTGCTTAGCGACACTTTCACTTCAAAAAGCTCGCTGTGTCGAGCGGACTGACTTGACCTTACCATCCCTAGTGAAAAGTTGTCAGTGCATTGAGCTTTCTTCCAGGTAGAATTATTATCTATTAATATCAGATAAAGACTTTTACTTTTAAATGTCCATGTTATGTTTGCTTCTGATCCATCTCCTGCTCCTCACGTGACACTATGTCAGACATTTGATAGCAAGCAGCCGATCGGAGTCCACACCGTTTTGCATATTGCGATCAATCAAATGAAAGCTAAAAAGCACAATGACAAGAATTTCTTAATTCATCATGATTGTAAATGCTGTTATTTTACTTTGGTTTGTTCCTGTTTGTATTATGAGTGTGACCAAACCTTGACTGTATGCGATAAACTAGCCTGGCAAGCCAGACCAAATACTGTACCAGCGATCTTTCCAACTGACAACCATGGTCTCAGATTTGGAGGTGCTGATTTTCATCCCAATCTGTGAACCTCTCCAGTGAGAGTTGGAGGCTATGGTAGGCTGAGGTATGTC
The DNA here is from genome assembly GCF_059516105.1 of Syngnathus floridae. NCBI lineage: Eukaryota > Metazoa > Chordata > Actinopteri > Syngnathiformes > Syngnathidae > Syngnathus > Syngnathus floridae. The sequence goes on along the minus strand of NC_142414.1, from coordinate 4,917,212 downwards.
ATTCCCCTATAGTTGGAACACACCCTCTGGTCCCCTTTCTTGAAGATTTCAACCCTAGAGATAGGGAAGCTCACCTCATAGAGCCTAGATTCTGCTTCCTCATGGGAAGACATGTGGGTGGAATTGAGAAGGTCATTGAAGTATTGCCCCACAATTCACAATGCCCCGTGTTTTGGAAAGCTCGACCCCATCCTCACTATGTACAGTGTTGATGTTGAACTGCTTAAGCCTCCTGAGATGCTAAATGGTGAACCAGAAGTTTTTCAAAGCCGTCCGGAAGTTATTATCCATGGCCTCTTCGAACTCCTCCGAAGTGTTTGTCTCTGCAATCACCAAGGCTGCATTCCGATTGGCCACCCGGCACCCATCAGCTGCCTCCAAAATCCCACAGGCCAAAAAGGCATCCCTCACCGCTGGTGCCATCAATATGTTTGAGGGTTGCTGCCACAAAAGGCATCGACCACCTTGTGGCCACAGGTTTGTTCGGCCGCCTCAAAACAGGAGGCATGGAGCAAGGCTCACCATCTCCCCCAGGACGTGGGGCAAAGCTCTGCCGGGGGTGGGAGTTAAAACTTTTTCTGACAGATGATCTCAGCAAATCGTCAGGTCGGACCGACAATTGCCTCCACTATCAGAGCCAACACACCACCAGGCAATCAGTTGACAGCTTCGCCCCTCTCTTCACCCCGAGTGATATTGTAATTTTATTTTGTACAGTTTTATCCATCTAAAAAACAGGTTATGGTGAAAATCAGTAGAGCAAGAGACTGTGGACTGTCATTCGCCACTTCTCAATGGCCAATTTGAGTACTTTTGTCCAACATAGATTAAAACAAAAATGAGGTTGAATATATATCAAAGCAAAACAAAAAATATTCTCAAAATTCTTGACACAACATAACGTACAACACTATCATCACACTCAATGGGCATCACACACACACAGACAATTATCTCTAACTAGCCATTACAACTCAGTAGGTCAGGCCGCAAGCAGAGAAAATCACGACATATAGCCAAATAAATGTGTTGTTACACAAGATTACCCTTGTTTGAGCCAGCAGACCCCTGGGTGAAATCAAATTAATGCATGTAAACATTTAGGCCCCTGTGCACTGTGCCTTGATCCCTCGCATGGGCTTAGGTGACCCCAGTCAGCATCAATCAGCTCAAGCACAATCGGAAGCGACACAAAGATGGAAAAGGCACATTCACACTCATGTTTAATAAGCACACCTGGATGGCATTGTGCAAGCTTGTGTCTCCCCTTCACCGTGGGTAGATGGGCATGCCTGTGCCAGAAGACAAAAGCGGCACTTGTAAGTTGCCCTCGATGCGTGAGCTTTAGAGACGAGTGGATAATCTACTTGAGGGTTTTAAGACTACTGGTGAGCTAATGTTTCTGCTATCAAAATCAAAGCACAATGGGATACATATAGGGCTTACACAGCAATATGATGATTCAGAGCATGGAAAGTAGGTGGCAAATTCACAGAAAGCAAGAAAGCAAGCATTTTCAAGGATTTACTAGAAAGTTGATATGACAACAGCATTTGATCACTAAAGGAAAGTGGTATCGGTCACGACTCGTCCCCGGTTGCTTTATTATGTTCTATGTTACCATGGTTCCTGTTCGCGTCGCCCTCTCCCCTCCTGTTTTACCCCAATCAATGTAATCACAGTCACCTCCCTCTTGTCACCTGTCTTGTATTTCAAGATTCAAGACATTTTATTTGCCATGTTTGAACATGCCAAACAAGGACTTTGACTTCAGTACATCACAGCCTCCGTTCAACATTTACATTTAAGTCCTGTCTGCCCCTCACTTCCCCGTCGGATCGTTGATGTCTTCACGTCTTTTTGTCTCACGTCTCTGTCGGTTAGTTCCGTTTTTGTTATCCAGTCTGTCCGTCAGTCCTGTTGTTGGTTTTGTTAGGAAGTTATGTTAGTTTGCCGGTTCTGTTGGTTTGTCCCCTCATCCTCCCTTCCAACTACGTTTTCCCCCAATAAACCCTGGTCCAAGCTGCATTTGGTCGCCCTGCTCCATTCCGATCTGTGACAGTATCAGTCAACTAGCAGAGGCAAAAAGCTATCGGCACTAAATGTTGCTCACTGTTCCCTTTTAAGCAACCGACAAACACAAATGAACAAGAGGAGTAACAGAGAAGTCCAAATCAAAGTCCTTTGTTCACTTTGCTAATACAATTGCTTGTAATTGTTATGGCTGAGAGGAGAAGTGCGCTAATAGGTGTGCAATATAACAACGGTTCCAACTACAAAAAAAAATCATCCCCCGGGATCCCAAGACGTTCCCAGGCCAGCCGAGAGACATAGTCTCTCCAGCGCGTCCTGGGTCGTCCACGGTGGGAGATGCCTGGAAGACCTCTCCAGGGAGGCATCCAGGAGGCATCCTGGTGAGAAGCCCGAGCCACCTCATCTGGCTCCTCTCAACGTGGAGGAGTAGCGGCTCTACTCCGAGTCTCTCCCAGATGACCGAGCTTCTCAAATTATCTCTAAGGGAGAGCCCGGACACCCTGCGGAGGAAACTCATTTCGGCCGCTTGTATCCTGGATCTCATTCTTTCGGTCACGACCCATAGCTCGTGACCAGGGGTGAGGGTAGGAGCATAGATCGACCGGTAAATTGAGAGCTTTGCCTTTTGGCTCAGCTCTCTCTTCACCACGACAGACCGGTACAGATTCCGCATTACTGCCGACGCTGCACCGATCCACCTGTCGATCTCGCGCTCCATCCTGACCTCACTCGTGAACAAAACCCCAAGATACTTGAACTCCTCCACTTGGGGCAGGATCTCATCCCCGATACGGAGAGGGCATTCCACCCTTTTTCCGACCGAGGACCATGGACTCGGATTTGGAGGTGCTGACCCTCATCCCAACCGCTTCACACTTGGCTGAAAACCGCTCCAGTGAAAGCTGGAGATCACGGCTTGAAGAAGCCAACAGCACCACGTCGTCTGCAAAAAGCAGAGACGCAATGCTGAGGTCCCAAAATCGGAAACCCTGAACGCCTGGGCTGCCCCTAGAAATTCTGTCCATAAAAGTTATGAACAGAATCGGTGACAAGGGGCAGCCTTGCAGTCCAACCCTCACTGGGAAGGAATGCGACTTACTGCCGGTAATGCGGGCCAAACTCAGGACCGAACCGCCCTTATCAGTTGGCTCGGCACCCCGTACTACCAAAGCACCCTCCACAGAACTTCCCAAGGGACACGGTCGAACGCTTCTCCACAAAACACGTGTGGAGTGGTTGAGCGAACTCCCATGCCCCCTCGAGGATCCTGTCGAGGGTGTAGAGCTGGTCCACTGTTCCACAGCCAGGACAAAAGCCACACTGCTCCTCCAGAATCCGAAGTTCGACCTCCCAACGGACCCTCCACTCCAGCAGCCCTGAATAGACCTTACCAAGGAGGCTGAGGAATGTGATTCCTCTGTATTTGGAACACACCCTCCAGTACCCCTTCTTAAAAAAGCGGACCACCATCCCAGTCTACCAATCCAGAGGTACCGTCCCCGATGTCCACGAGATGTGCAGAGGCGTGTCAGCCAGGACAGCCCCACAACGTCCAGAGCCTTTAAAAACTCCGAGCGGATCTCATCCACCCCTGGGGCCTTGCCACCGAGGAGTTTTGTAACTCCCTCAGTGACTTTAACCCCAGAGATTGGAGAGTCCACCTCAGAGTCTCCAGGCCCTGCTTCCACAATGGAAGGCATGTCGGTGGAATTGAGGAGGTCTTCGAAGTATTTTCCCCACCGACTCACGAAGTCCCAAGTCGAGGTCAGCAGCACGCCATCTCCACTGTACAGTGTTGACGGTGCACCGCTTCCCCCTCCTGAGACGCCGGACGGTGGACCAGAATCTCCTCAAAGCCGTCCGGACGTCATTCTCCATGGCCTCGCCAAACTCCTCCAACGCCCGGGTTTTTGCCTCAGCAACCGCCTAAGTCGCATTCCGCTTGGCCATCCGGTACCTGCCAGCTGCCTCCGGAGTCCCACAGGCCAAAACGGCCCGATAGGACTCCTTCTTCAGCTTGACGGCATCCCTTACCGCCGGTGTCCACCAGCGGGTTCATGCATTGCCGCCGCGACAGGCACCAACCACCTTACTGCCACAGCTCTGGTCGGCTGCCTCATCAATGGAGGCACGGAACATGATCCACTCTGACTCAATGTCCCCCGCCTCCGCCGGGATGTGGAAAAAGCTCTGCCGGAGGTGGGAGTTGAAGCTCTTCCTGACAGGGGATTCTGCTAGACGTTCCCAGAAGACCCTCACAGAGCGTTTGGGTCTGCCAGGTCAGACCGGCATCTTCCCACACAATCGGAGCCAACCCACCACCAGGTAGTGATCAGTTGACAGCTCTGCCCCTCTCTTCACCCGAGTGTCCAAAACATGCGGCCGCAAATCCGATGACACGACTACAAAGTCGATCATCAAACTGCGGCCTAGGGTGTCCTGGTGCCAAGTGCACACATGGACACCCTTATGCTTGAACATGGTGTTCATTATTGACAATCCTTATCAAGCACAGAAGTCCAACAATAGAAGACCGCTCGGGTTCAGATCGGGGGTGGGGGCATTCCTCCCAATCACACCCTTCCAGGTCTCACTGTCATTGCCCACGTGAGCATTGAAGTCACCCAGTAGAACGATAGAGTCCCCAGAAGGAGCGCTCTCCAGCACTTCTTCTAAGGACCCCAAAAAGGGTGGGTACTCTGAGTTGCTGTTCGATGCATAGGCACAAACAACAGTCAGGACCCGTCCCCCCACCCGAAGGCGGAGTGAGGCTACCCTCTCATTCACCGGGGTGAACCCCAATGTGCAGGCGCCCAGCCAGGGGGCAATAAGTATGCCCACACCTGCTCGACGCCTCTCACCGTGGACAACTCCAGAGTGGAAGAGAGTCCAGTTCTCTCGAGAGGGCTTGTACCAGAGCCCAAACAATGTGTGGAGGCAAGTCAAATATTCCACAGGCCCATATAACAATATATAAATTAGATATCAAATAACTATTATACAATCAATAATATTATCAAACCATCTCCTGGTCCGCGAACACCTCGTCACTGGCAAAGAAAGCTCAGCGCCGCCTGTATTTCCTGCGGAAGCTCAGGCGTGCGTGTGCTCCTCAGGCAGTCCTGTCTACATTCTACCGTGGCACCATTGAGAGCGTCCTCACCAGTTGCATCGCTGTCTGGGGTGGTAACTGCACTGAACAGAACTTGAAGGCCCTGCAGCGCATAGTGAATACGGCTGGTAAGATTATTGGTGCTTCGCTTCCCTCCCTGAAGGACATTTACACCTCCCATCTCGCCCGCAAGGCAGCCTCGATTGCCAGAGATGTGAGTCACCCGGCTCACTCCTTGTTTGACCTTCTGCCCTCTGGGAAGAGGTACAGGAGCCTGCGCTCCCGCACCACCAGACTCGCCAACAGCTTCTTTCTCCAGGCTGTTAGGGCCCTGAACTCGCTACCCCCTTCTGCGTAGCGTGCGGCACTGTTGCGCTATTTTCGGGAATGTCTGCTGTACGCGTTTTTACGCTCCTCTTAATTAATTATTTATTTATTTATTGTTGTGTTATTTATTCATTATTTATTCAGCACGCTTTTGTTATACTTGTTTACTGTTTGTCTGTTGTGAGCCATGTCTTGTCACCGTGGGATAGGGGGGAACGAAATTTCGGTTTCTTTGTGTGTCTTTGGCATGTGGAGAAATTGACAATAAAGCTGACTTTGACTTTGACTTTGACTTTGGGATCTGTGCACTCTAAATCATTAAATCCATCGATCAAATTCCTCGTCCTTTGTCAACAATGCCGCGCGTGCGCCCTGATGTCAGCCTCGTCGTTATTCCACAGATCTAGTATATAATTATATTGTAGCGTCAACAAAGTACAAGGTAAGACGTGGGTTTGGTAAACGGCTCTTTACTTAACAAAACAAACTTCCAGGCATTTGGCGGCGTGGACTTCCAGCCACGGAAGTGGAAGAGAGATCCATAGAATAGGACCGGGCGTGCGTAAAAGCCATGACCGAGCCCCATCCACCGTCCCCGGACAGCCACCCGGCCGAGCGCCAGCCCCCGACTTCTATCCACGGAGGTGAAAGAGAGCTCCGTAGAGTAGGACCGGGCATGCGTAAAAGCCATAATAGTTTTTCAAACCTTCTGTGTCACTCCAAATCCTTAAATCCTTCAAACTCTTTGTCCTCCATGTCACTTAGAAACAAAGGCGCTAATGATGCCGGTAGTATGTGGGGCCCTTCGTCATCTTGGTCATCCCGTGATCAATCTTTGTCCTTTTTATAAACAACCGCCGCACCGCGCCGCGCTGCTGACATCACTTGAAATTCAAATTAAAGTAATCCCTTGCTACACCGCGGTTCGTTTATCACGGTTTCACTTTTTTTTTGTTTTTGAAAATTTTTGAAGAAATTCACATATAAGTCGCTCCTCATTATAAGTCGGCCCCCCACCCAAACTATGAAAAAAAACGCGACTTATATTCTGAAAATTATGTTATATAAATGGTCAATGTCGTTGATCAATGAACATTGAAAATTTACATTTATTTTTTTTACATCTATCTATCTATCTATCTATCTATCTATCTATCTATCTATCTATCTATCTATCTATCTATCTATCTATCTATCTATCTATCTATCCATCCATCCATCCATCCATCCATCCATCCATCCATCCATCCATCCATCCATCCATCCATCTATATATATATGTATATATATATATATATATATATATATATATATATATATATATATATATATATATATATCGTATTTTCCGGAATATAAGTCGCTCCGGAGTATAAGTCGCACCAGCCATAAAATGCAAAAAGTGAAAAAAAAGTATAAGTCGCATTTTGGGGGGGCAATTTATTCGACAAAATCCCACACCAAAAACAGTCATGAACGAGCAACAACAGGCTAAACGATAGCAACAACAGGCTAAACGGTAGGTATGCTAACGTGACAAACACAAACAAAGAGCTGAGAATGGGCCTGATGTAACATATAGAGTGATTAAGGACAACTATTACATGAATAACATGTTTATAAAACCATTGGTGTCACTCCAATTCATTAAATCCATCGATCATTCGATACGATAGCAACAGGCTAAACGATAGGTATGCTAACGTGACAAACACAAATGAGGAGCTGAGAACGGGCCTGACGTAACATATACATCACGGTTCTCCAAACTTTCTTTCTGCTGCTCGATTACTGTTTTCAGCTGCGTATTTTACAACTTGAAGTTTGTAACTTGCAAAATATGACTTTCTTTTTGGTGCCATTTTTCTTAAGCCCACCCAGTTGATGAGTCACGGCCAACGGTGAAATTTAAAGCGCCCTCATCCAGTTTCGTCTGAAAATATATATTTTTTCAGATGTAGTTTTTTGTTTTGTTTATTTGGTTGTTTTATCAAAGACAAACTCTGCTTTATTGTCGATTTTTTTTCCATATACCAAGACACACAAAGAGATTGAAATTACGTTCCCACTATCCCTCGGTGAGATAGTACACATATCCATACAAGCAACACAAAAAAACCCAAGAAGGCATAAACAATGAATAAATAAGAGTGTTGAATAAATGATAAATAAACAAATAATAATAAATATAAGAGGAGCAAACAGACAGTGGACTTGGATATGGTGCTTTAAAGTGTTAATTGCTTTATTTGATGTTTTCTCTATTTTTTATGTTTTGAATATGTTCAAGATAAAGATATAAAAGCATGGTAAGTGATCAACTATACTAAAAATAACATGGGAAGTGGTCAACTATACTTTTAAGTGATGTCTTAATGATCAAGTAAAAATTTGTGGAAAAAAAAACATATATAAGTCGCTCCTGAGTATAAGTCGCCCCCCCACCCAAACTATGAAAAAAACGCGACTTATAGTCCGGAAATTACGGTATACGTATATATATAATTTTCTTTTTAAATATATATATATATATATATATATATATGTGTATGTATACAGATATATTAGATATAAAATATCTCATAATAAAATCAACAATTATCATATAATTATCATATAATCATTATGACTTTTAACTCATAATGACTTACCATGGCATTTTTTTATCAATTAAGTTTTTTCCATTTTATTTTCACTGGCGGACATGGCCTGACGTGCGCTGACATAAATTTATCCAATGAGGATCAAGAGAGTTCAACGGTCTTGCTTCGAATGGCCAATTACGTCAAAGTAAACGCGACAAACCGCGATCACAGCGCCTGCAACTCTTGCTCCGACAACATTTCTTACACAAGGCTTTGTCTTTTGCCGTGTGTTTTTTGTTGCGTTTCTATGTGTTTGCGTCGTCTGTGTTCAGTTGTTTCAGTTTGGCAGCGAAAACGACCCCGAGAGAGCTCTGTTTTTCGATTGCGAGAGAGAGGGCGGACAGAGCTAGCTACAGGTAACGTTAACTGTTTGCTATCATGTGAAACCAGTAACTTTAACTGACCAGATGGTCTTTTTTTAAACTTACTAAAGCAATAGCAGAGACTGTACGACAGTCATTATTGTATCGTTATTATATATTTTTCTGCTGCTCGCGGGAGAAACTTATTTATGTAATGATTACCTGCTACCAACTGTTAATAGTACTGCATTGCCATATACAATACCGTTAAAAAATGACTGCTTCATTTTTTTGTACAGTAAATAAACCAGTAATGTAAATGCAACTGAAATCGCAGTATTTGATTGATACCGTATTTGCCGGTGTATTGGTCGACCTTTTTCGATCCAAAATCGACCGAAAAAAATCGACCTCGACTTATACACCGAGTCATAAAATTTAACTTCGTATTCATCGCTTCAAATGTGATGGTAACCAAGGCCGTTTCTCATGCATCTCATTGTGCGTGGGTGTGCGTCTGTCAGGCTCATCAAACAGCGAGAAACTGAATCATTATAAAGCGTTCGTCGCATTAACACGCATCCTCAGCAACAATTTCAAATATTCTCACCTCAATAACGGACATCGAAAGCCAGGCAGCGACGACGACTGCTAGGGGGACGTACTGGCTATTGAGCGAATGTGCGAGTCATCGCGCGTCAAGCAACGACAATAACTACCGGTACGTAAACATTCAATCGCCATGTCTAAATGAATGTCGTTGGCACTTAGAAAATATTCGCCAAACTTGGCCAGATTTCCAGGGGAAGAGGCCGAATTTTCAGTTGTTCTGGCCGACCGGAGGAACCAGCCGAGGCGGACACTTTACGGCGGTTGAGTCGTTGGCACTTAGAAAATATTCGCCAAACTTGGCCGGACTTCCAGGAGAAGAGGCCGAATTTTCACTTGTTCTGGCCGACATGGGGAACCAGCCGAGACGGACTCTTTATGGCGCAAGAGCCGTTGGCACTTAGAAAATTTGAACCGGGCGGCGTGCGCGAGTGCGCGGCCCGCTGGAAGTCGAAAGAGGCTCCGCGATTTCATCCGCGGTGCTTATAAAGTGCCGATCCGCCGGCCGGAGCTATTTTCGGCCACCCGGCGCGTGCGCACGGCCTCCCGGCTGTGCCGGGCGGCGTGCGCGAGCTCGCCGGCTGCTGGAAGTCGAATGAGGCTCCGCGATCTCCTCCGCGGTGCTTATAAACAGCCGATCTGCTCGGCGGGAGCTATTCCCGGCCACTTGGCGCGTGTGCACGGCGTCCCGGTGGTGCCGGGCGGCGTGCGGGAGTGCGCTGGCCGCTGGAAGTCGAATGAGGCTCCGCGATCTCCTCTGCGGTGCTTATAAACAGCCGATCCGCTCGGCTGGAGCTATTTCCGGCCACTGCGCATGTGCACGGCCTCCCGGAATTTGAACACATTTCGTCAATAAATTTCGCATATTTCTGATTGAATTTTGAAGTTTAATATAATGCAACAATTGAGCTCGACTTATACAAAGGATATATCATAAAATCGTAAATTTCCGTCGAATTTTAGGGGGTCGACTTATACACCGCCATTTTGGTTTGCTGGTGCCATTTTTTGGATGGGGACATGTATGGGCATGTATAGGGCCTGCATTTTTATGAAACAAACCAAAGAAGTGATACACCTGAGCTAGATTTGCTATCAACCAGTGCGTCTAGGGGTCAAGGGGGAGTTTTGTTGAATAAAAGGGGGTCAACGGGGGAGTTTGAAGAAGATTGTCAAGGTGTTGCTGCATCTAATTTGACACACAAGAGCTTGTGGGGCCTCCGAGTTGTCTGTGTAACTTTGTTGAAAAAGGCATTTAATTTGACATACAATAGCTTGTGGGGCCACCGCTAGTTGAGTCAGGAGAGTCAACATTATTTGCTCCAAGTTGTCTGCATGTAACTTTGTTGAAAAAGACATCTGAAGGAGAAAGTTTAACATACAATAGTTTGAGCTGAGGTCGAGTACTTAAAGCGTTGTCAATATGCTGGCAAAGTTACCTGAAAGAAAGAGACTGGCTGTTGGGAGCATTTAATTTTGGAGCGAGCCAGATGAAGGCATCTGAAGGCCTTATATTTCAGTATATTTGATGTGCCTCCAGCAAATTTCGTATGTTACAATTTGTTTAGATAATTTTTATGAAAGTTGCCGAAGTTAAAAACATGTCCTGACTAAAAACACGTGATACACAGAGGTGTGGTTTGAGAGAGGGGGTGGATCTGCTGCAGCTATAGTATCGCAGAGTATCGAGCGGCTAGTTCACAGAAAAGAGCTAAGCTAAAGCTTTGGTGTTAATCTGCAAACCTGAAGCTCAAATCATGATAGCGGAAACACCGGTCAGTATTCATCTTTGCCGTAAAGGCCCTGATGGCTTGTTAGACGCACCTAGGAAGAAACATATGGATCTAAAGCGTATGCAACAGCCTCCTACAGAAAAACTTGAGCAGAACTGGTATCTAACACCGGAGACTCTGTGGGGATTTCAATTTTTTAATGAGGTCAGCGAGCTATCTTTCTTCATGAGAAACCAAGGGGGCTCTGGAACAAACAACGACTGTGAGCCAGCCAGCACGTATGGTTCATTGAACTCAAATGACTGGGGTGTTTTAAATCAACTCCTACCCAAGGTTTTGACTGAATAGCTCGATGAATTTGGATTACAAGGTGAGCTGAACGTAACATGGGTTTCAAGAATTACAGCCAGCGGGAGGTGTTTTTTCCGGCTTAAAGTTTCTCCTCAAACTGTTGATGGGACAGAAGATGGAGAGCTAATTGATCTACTGTACTTACGCTAGAAGTGTTTAACAACGAATGTGGAGTTTTTCAAACAATAGTGAATGTACCATTAACAGAATGGTATAAACAAATTCAAGCATTTGGTGACAATATTACGGGACTCTTTCTATCTAGCCGTGTCTGGACAAACATCATCTGGGTGAAACGTAAACTGACTTTAGATTAACCCTTACTAAAAAATAACTTTAAACTCCCCCCACCCTTGCCCTCCTCACACCTCTTCAGTACAAACTTTCCTAGCGCCCCATCTTTTTTTTACCTACTCTCACAGAAAGGTGGGGCTGTAGTCATTAGCATACCTATCTAAAATGTATAAGAAAGGGCCTTCGGGGTCATCCTTCACACCTACCACCAAGAGACCGCTCTACACGCCAGAGAAAGAAGATGGCTCAAAAAAGACCCGCCAGACGACTTTTACCAAGTTTTGCACCTGTGGAGAGCGGGCCGGGAGAAAAGCTTTCCAGAGGTGTGCAAACCGTACCGCGTTGTACGATCACACTCTGGTCCAGCCCTGACAACTCTGGCACAGCGCAAAGCCAGGCTGACACAGCTTTCATCGCAGCTCCACGACCAGACGCACCGCCTGCTAGAACGTGGTCAGCACCAGAGGGGTTTGACATCTTGCCGATGCCTACACCCGAACCGAGCATCACGACGTCACAAACAGCTGAGCGGGTGAGCGATCTCTTATCACTGGGGCTACAGCTATCGTCACTGGACTACGCTGATCAGCGGTTCGCACATCTCTTTGGAGCTTCCCCATCAAGCTTCGAGGTGTTTGAGAGTCCTGAGACCCTTTCGGCGACCCCGGGGTACAGTGGCGAGAGCCGCTTAGCAAACGGGATGGAGCAGCAGCATGAGCATTGGTCCTCATCTCGTGCCATCGACCTGTTTGACGACGCATGCGCGCGTTACCCTGAAAACGGTATGGATTTGCCCCGCTTATCTGCCGCTGACATTGCCCACATACTTAATACAGAGACAGAGGCCAGGGTAGCCGATGATTTTGCGGGGAACATGGATCTGGCCACGGATGACACAATCATAGAAGGCTAACCGAACATCGTCGTCGACTACCCCTCACCCACCGCTGGGGGCAACATTCCGACGCAGGACTCCCGGCTGATTGACATGAACTTTGAACCAATACCATCGCTGACATCAACGCCTGCCCGAGTCAGCACACAACCACATGAATACGCTATGGAGATAGAGCCCCTTTCATGGCTGGTGGTGGAAGATTACATACGTGTGAAACTAATGGTTGCTCATCTTTTGTACGATGCCTTAATTAAACGTGCAAAAATGAAATGTGACGTGTGCACCCTTGACGATCTTAGCCAGTTGCATCACACATGCCTGTTTATTGAGGACCGCTGCTTTTATTTCTACGCAAATTATGAAACAGTGACGGCTGAGTTGTGCAATGCTAACTTCCTCCACACTTTATCGACCATGCTTTTCTATTTTAGGACATCCGCCTCTCTTAAAAACATCCGCAACACGGCTGCTGCCATTTTGCACGACCTCGGGCATGAATGCGTGTCTCCGTTCGATAAAACAAGAATTTAGTGGCATTGTGTTGTTGAGTAATAGTGAAGTCGAACTATTATTTAGAACCTTTGGAAAGACACAATGGGAAATATTGTGAGAAAAATGTGGGCTCAATTGGCGACTGTTCTAACATTGTTTATAGACTATTAAATACCATTTGCCAAATGATATAACCGGTGAGCTAAAGAGATTAAAAACCCTAATTGAGTCCAAAGTAGCACCGCCTGTGTTATTTTCATTCATGCGTTATGTTAAACCTTAGGTGCTGTAGAAAAACCTTTTTTTTTACAATGTTGAATTTCTTTTGTACCATGTTTTTTATTTTTACTGCTGTGTTTTATACTTTTTTTCTACTCATTAGTAGTGTTTTTAAAAACTAGCTGAATTTTATTTTTTGTGATAAACTATTGTGACCAACAAAGTGATTGTTTTTCTGTGCTGATTCATTTTCAAATCACAAAATTTCATACCTGTTTGTTTCATTAACCGCACCACACTCCGATATCCAGCAGACCACATCTAACAATGGGTGGGGAGAGATGTCTTGAAAAGCTCTATTATAATGCTAAAAATCCAGCTAGTTTCGGGGGAGAGGCACGCTTACACAGAACAGCGTTTGTTAGCTGTAAAAACACTAATACTAAAAAAGTGAAAGCTTTTCTATCAGATCAGATGCTTACACTTTACACAAACCAGCCAGAATAACTTTTCCTAGAAATAAAGTTTTTGTTCGAGGTCCTATGAGACAATTTCAAGCAGATTTATGCGATATGCACGCTACAATGATGGATATAAATATTTACTAACCGTGATCGATATTTTCTCGAAACGTGCATATGTACGTGTTTTGAAAGCTAAAACAGGTACGCAGGTCACCAAAGCATTTGAAGATTTCTTAGCAGTTAGCGTGACGCCATTACGACTCCAGACAGATAAGGGGAAAGAGTTTTTTAACAAACATTTCCAGAAATTAATGAGACAGCACAATATTATACATTTTGCAACGTCTTCCGATACAAAAGCGCAAACCGTTGAACGATTCAACAAAACATTAAAGGCACGCATGTGGAGGTATTTCACAGCTAAGAACACGCAACGATACGTCGATGTAATTCAGGATTTTATTGTTAGCTATAATGACAGTTTTCATAGTAGTATAAAAATGACACCAAATGCCGTAAACGAGGATAATAAAGATATTGTTTTCACCAACCTGTATGCAAACAATCCTTTCCACCGGGGGGACAAGTTCCGTTTTGCACCAGGTGAAACTGTGCGGCTTTCCAAACTAAGAGGCGTTTTTGAGAAAGGTTATTTACAAAGTTACACGAACGAAGTATTCAGAATAACACAACATCTCCATCGCGTTCCCCCTGTCTACAAAATATCGGACTTGGACGGTATGCCTATAGAAGGCAGCTTTTACGAAGCGGAATTACAAAAAGTAAAAATTAAAAACAATAAAATTTTCCGCATACAGAAAATTCTTAAATCATGCACCGTGTCAGGCAGACGCGAGTTCCTCGTCCACTGGGTCGGCTGGCCAGCCAAATTCGACAGTTGGGTACCCGCAAAGAGCGTTAAAGACATTTGAAGTTCGATAAAACGGTAATTTTGTGAAAATTACAAGATGGGTGAAGTCCAGAGAGATTTCTATGTAACATTAGCGTCAAATGCTAGTATGCACATTTTAAGTGAAAATACCCTTTCAGAACTTAAGGTGGAATTAGCGCAACATATCAATTTAAAACGTTCATGGGACGTCGGATTATGTGAAATTTCATACATCAACTCGATTTCTGACGTTCCTGAGAAAAAACGGAATTTCTATCTCAAACAGCCGAAGTTTTCTGCTCACAGAGGCGACGTATTCCAAGATGATTCAGAAGTTCGACATAAGCTGAAAGTTTGAGGAGGCGTTTACAACGATCATGAGTCATTGGCTTCGGAAATTCAAACTCTATTAACTAAAGTGAGTAAGTACCGTATTTGCCGGTGTATAGGTCGACTCGGTGTGTAAGTCGACCCCCTAAAATTCGACGGAAATTTACGATTTTATGATATGTCCTTTGTATAAGTCGAGCTCAATTGTTGCATTATATTAAACTTCAAAATTCAATCAGAAATATGCGAAATTTATTGACGAAATGTGTTCAAATTCCGGGAGGCCGTGCGCATGCGCAGTGGCCGGAAATAACTCCAGCCGAGCGGATCGGCTGTTTATAAGCACCGCGGAGGAGATCGCGGAGCCTCATTCGACTTCCAGCGGCCGGCGAGCTCGCGCACGCCGCCCGGCACCAACGGGAGGCCGGAAATAGCTCCAAGCCGAGCGGATCGGCTGTTTATAAGCACCGCGGAGGAGATCGCGGAGCCTCATTCGACTTCCAGCGACCGGCGAGTTCGCGCACCCGCCTGGCACATCCGGGAGGCCGTGCGCACGCGCCAAGTAGCCGAAAATAGCCCCCGCCGAGCGGATCGGCTGTTTATAAGCACCGCGGAGGAGATCGCGGAGCCTCATTCGACTTCCAGCGGCCGGCGAGCTCGCGCACCCGCCCGGCACATCCGGGAGGCCGTGCGCACGCGCCAAGTGGCCGAAAATAGCCCCCGCCGAGCGGATCGGCTGTTTATAAGCACCGCGGAGGAGATCGCGGAGCCTCATTCGACTTCCAGCGGCCGGCGAGCTCGCGCACCCGCCTGGCACATCCGGGAGGCCGTGCGCATGCGCTAAGTGGCCGAAAATAGCCCCCGCCGAGCGGATCGGCTGTTTATAAGCACCGCGGAGGAGATCGCGGAGCCTCATTCGACTTCCAGTGGGCCGCGCACTCACGCACGCCGCCCAGTTCAAATTTTCTAAGTGCAACGCACAATGAGATGCATGAGAAACGGCCTTGGTTACCATCACATTTGAAGCGATGAATACGAAGTTAAATTTTATGACTCGGTGTATAAGTCGAGGTCGATTTTTTTCGGTCGATTTTGGATCGAAAAAGGTCGACCAATACACCGGCAAATACGGTAAAAGATTGATGTGCAATTTGATCAACATAAGCAGCGTTAAAAGAAAAAGGCGCATGGCTGATCTCAGATCAGTTGTTAAGAAAAGGCGAAGGAGACGCAAGACAGCTATTTTCTCTTAAAATGGCCCTTCTACATTTTAAAAGTCAAGAGGGAACGCTATCAAGTCTCGACTTGTTTTGTCCTCCCATAACGCAACTCTCCATCGAAGACAGTTCTTATGTGGAATTTCTCCCTTTATCCGCCATTGTGGACCAGGGTCCAATCGAATTTTTTATACCCGGGGACGGCTCAAAATATTTAGATTAATCCGACACATTACTACACCTCCGTTTAAAGGTAACGTGTAGAGATGGAACTAATTTACTGCCACAAGATCAAGCTGGCATTGTGAATTTCCCGATAAACACAATTTTTAGTCAATTAGATGTTTCGCTGGGCGGGCGGCTAATCTCACAATCTAGCGCCACACACGCCTATCGGTCCATCACGGAGTTATTGTTAAACTTTTCAAATGATTCTTTGGAGTCACAATTCACAGCAGGAATGTTCGCAAAAGACACAAGGGGGCGTATGGACTCTATCGCTTTCGAAGGTGCGTTGGCCAACGAGGGGTTAGTCCGACGCGGACAGCAGATAGCAGGGTCACGTGAATTCCACCAAATGGGACCGCTTCATGGAGATATTTTCTTTTCTGAATGCCATCTATTGAATAATGTGGATCTGCGCCTGAAGTTAACTAGAGCTCCTGATGATTTCTGTCTCATGAGTGCTCCAGACAGCGATTCGTGTCTCAAGATATTAGGAGCATCACTGTTTGTGAAAAAAGTAACAGTCTCACCGGCCGTAGCAAAAGGCCACGCCACAGCTTTACAGAAAGGTAACGCATTGTATTCATTAACCAGAATCAATATGAAGACATTCTCCATACCTCAAAACTCGCGGATTTGTCATCAAGACAATCTCTTTCTCGGACTTATCCCTAAACCAGTGGTTCTTAACCTTTTTGGAGGTACCGAACCCCATCAGGTTCATATGTGCATTCACCGAACCCCTCTTGGGGGGTGGTACCGATGTGTTCGGCCATCCGCTGACGGGGGGAAGGTGCTACCAATGTGTTCGGCCATCCGCGGAAAGGGAGGGGGGGTGCTGCCGGTGTGTTCGGCCATCCGCGGAAGGGGGGGGGGGTGCTTCCGGTGTGTTCGGCCATCCGCTGAGGGGGGGTGGTGCTACCGGTGTGTTCGACCATCCGCAGACGGGGGGGTGCTACCGGTGTGTTCGGCCATCCGTGGTCGGCGGGGCAGGGGCGTGGGCGGGGCAGAGCGGGGGCGGGGGCGGGGCAACGACATACCAGCTCTGCCGAACCCCTGAAGTCGACTCACCAAACCCCTGGGGTTCGATCGAACCCAGGTTCAGAACCACTGCCCTAAACAAATTGTATTAGGTATGGTAAATCATAACAACTTCATGGGACGGAGAGATTTAAATCCGTTTAATTTTTTGCATCATAACATAGAGTACTTGGCTCTTAGCCATGAAGGTCGACAAAGCTTTTCAGCCCAATTTCGAAGCAGGGATATGTACACGTGAATTTCATAATTTATACACAGCAACAGGGCGTTTGTTGAAAGATTTACCTCTTTGTATCGATCAACAGGATTTTAGTCAAGGCTACTCACTTTTTGTTTTCAATTTAAGTCAGGCAGATGACTCTGGGGCTTTGTCACCCGTAAATAACGGTGTTTTAAGACTAGATTTGCGTTTCTGTACGCCGCTACCGCACACTGCCACTCTTATTGTATACACGTCTTATGATTCCCTTATTGAGATGAATGCCAAGAGGGAAGTATTGATGGACTATTATTAACGCTATGAACGGTCGTGAATTGGACTTGATTACGACTCGGATGGAAAGAGCGTTGTTTGGAGGTGTTTATGCATCGGACGAGTTAGCTGACGTCAGAGACACAGCCCAAAAACATTACATCGTAAACACGCATCTGAGGCATCTCCCCGGGGAGCATTGGCTCGCTTTAACTTTAGAATCGGACGGTTTTGCCACATTCTTTGACCCTTTTGGTCTGCCACCGGACAGTCCATATTACCTGTCAAGTATATACAGATTTCTGAAGAAGCATTCTAATCGGGTAGAATACCAGAACGGCCAACTGCAACACGAGCTGACAGACACCTGCGGTCAACACTGCGTGTATTATTTAAGCCAATGTGGGTGGGGGCTTACCTACCATGAAGTGATGACTCATTATACTCTTGATCCTCTGAATAACGACGCCATGGTTAGCGAGTTTGTCAAACAATGTCGATGGCCAGTCCGGATGTGCGGCGGACAAACATGTTCATTGCATAAATTTGAAAAATGTCATTGTCTGAAACCGTGTTAATGTTTTATAAAAATCTCTTTTATTCAATAAACATCGTTAAAGAGAGTTACAGAGTCATGCGGGTTTTTTTTCAGTAACAACAATAGAGTATCTAACGTCTAATAACTAACCCATTTTACTACCGGCTATGTCTTCTTTCTTTTTCTTTTATTTATCACGCTTACATCTTTTGCGTAAGAAACATCTTCATCCCTAGCGTATTTCAAACATTTAAAATCTGCACGAGCCAAGGGGTTGGACACGTTTGTTTCCGGTAGGTTGAGCCGTGCTAATGTACGCAAAAATTCGGTCCATCCTACCGGTTGGCCGGTTAGTTTCGTCCCACTCACACATAGATGTCTTAACAAATCGCTCATATGTGAGCTTTGACAGTTTTTCCTGTAAACATAAATTCACTTAACGGCATCCAGCTTACATCTTCTGCCGATAATCTTTTCAACACATAGGTGGTGTTGCGGCGGAAACGTGGACCTATGGCGTCCAAAATATCCCCCCATTGTTCACCTGTCACCTCATCTGTCGTCTTTCTTTCACCCTCCTCATTGGCTCCGTTGCGAATCACAATAGGAATTTGCTCGGGGTCTTTTTGTTTGACCAACCCTATGTAACGTTGCATCAGGGCTTGATACATTTTGATCTTTTCATATTGATTTAAATTTTTATTATCCAAAATCTGCTTAATCTCTTCATCCAAAGAATACTCAGCTGTATCGCGAATGGTCGGGGCAGGTCGATTTAGTCTCTCGAGCTGATAAGGGGTGACCAAGTACATTTTCTGCGCCGTTTTCAAACTCATTTTATTACTTGTTCATAAAACCACTAATGACGGTTCCCAGAACAGGTGCGAATGCGGCTAGTAAAGGCAATATAAAACCACCTTTCTGAACTAACACAGCTCTTTTCTTCTTCAAAGTATTTTTCTTATCAGCCAAAAAGCGGATATCTTTCTTTTGCTTTTTAAGTTTCTTGTAGAGTTTTGATTTTAGAGGGACATGTCCTTAAAGAAGATTTAGAGCAATCTCACACAATGCTTTCACTAAGAGGAGTAAATTCTAACGTTTGGCCGGTTTGGATGTAAACAAAGACTTGAGTAATGGAGCGTTTTTAAAAGCTTCGTCATCATTTTATTGTTTGTGGATATAAACTACAGGCCACTGGTTATGCAGTCCACCTGTACGTAGTCTATATTGTTCTGGGCACGTAGATCTATCTATCACTGAATACCGGTGCGGCTCCCTTGTAGCATCCTCAAAACACTCCAGGAAAAACTTCCGGTTGTTGGGAGAAATTTGATTCGCCAAAACATTCACTTGCAATTTATCGTGGGGGTTTTTGAACAAAATCAAATAATTACTGTTTAAACTAATAGTACGGCTGAATTTGCCCTGATGGAATACATTCTGTGTTAGCATTATAACGCTTAAATGTTTATGATGTCTATATTGGGTGAATATTCGAACCACTTCCGGATTATCCGAAGCTTGGAAGATGATGTCATCCAGAATCAATAGATGCTGCTGCTGTGGCGGGAACAACTTCTCGTCATCAAAAGATTCAAGCAGTTCCTTGATAAAAATGATGTCTTTATTCAGGTTTTTGAGTTCATCGTACATTGGTTGATATGAAGTATAAACCCAGACAATATTATCAGGTTTTTTTCTCATAACATGTTCAGGATTTTCCAATACATTTTTTACAAAGAAAGTCTTGCCACAACCTGAAGGCCCTGCTACTAAAGATGAAAAAGGAAGTTCTAATCTAGGGTATATTTCAATCTGGTTAAAATCCATTTCCACACACACACATACGCACGTAGGGATAGAGAGAAATGTCAATAGCCAAACGGTTCAGTGGTGCCTTGTTCCAACAGCCTTCTTTTATCATACACCACACAAAGCCGCTTGGAAAATGATGTGTTTCTGACATGAAACCCTGTCTTATCGCGAACAATGCTGTGTTGAGGGGCATATAGTATATCAAAGTCAAAGTCAAAGTCAGCTTTATTGTCAATTTCTCCACATGCCAAAGACACACAAAGAAACCGAAATTTCGTTCCCCCCTATCCCACGGTGACAAGACATGGCTCACAACAGACAAACAAGTAAACAAGTATAACAAAAGCGTGCTGAATAAATAATGAATAAATAACACAACAATAAATAAATAAATAAGAGGAGCAGAAAAAAAAAGGAGCAAGTGCGCGTACAGCAGACATTCCCGAAAATAGCGCAACAGTGCCGCACGCTACGCAGAAGGGGGTAGCGAGTTCAGGGCCCTAACAGCCTGGAGAAAGAAGCTGTTGGCGAGTCTGGTGGTGCGGGAGTGCAGGCTCCTGTACCTCTTCCCAGAGGGCAGAAGGTCAAACAAAGAGTGAGCTGGGTGACTCACATCTCTGGCAATCGAGGTTGCTCCTGTTGTGTCAATGTACCCTTGAACCCGATTGAGCATGCTATCGAGATTGATGCTCTGACCGCTTTCGTGAGTCTGCATGATTCCTTCACCTTCATGACTGTGTGACCTGTCTCCCGCGTCTTGTAAGCGTATGTTTTTGGCCCTGCTGAGACAAATTCTAAAATGCTGTCATTCGAAAGCTCATCTGTCAAATCACCCAGATGAGGGAGAACAGTTTCACCCGGTTTCACTGTGTACACAAGGCTGTCTGTATCGGTGTAAAGGACTCGCCTCTGTAAAATTTCTAAATAGCTGTACATTTTTAGACGTGCATAAGTTGTTGTGAAATACGCTGCAGCCACGTTTGATGTTTTTGACGCGGGTATCTCATTGTTTATGTTGAAACAATACTGTACAATTGAAAGCTTTTCGCTGATAAAGTGGAAGAATTTCACATCGTACAGACCTGAAAACAGAAGTTCAAAAACTCCCTCAGATTTTGTCACAATTTTTGTGTTTGTCATGTTCTCACGCTGCGCGAGTTTCCCCCATAGATTGTTAAGACAGAGTTTTGAAACCTATCTTTTTCCCTGATTTACAGCAATTTTGGAAGGGTCTAGTTGGAAACCCTGATGAATTGCGTACCCTTCTATGAATCTTTCTCTATCAGCCTGATTGACCACGTGAGCCGGATAACTTGAAGATTCCTGTTTAGCTTTTGGAAATGTTCGCATGTAATCACGGAAAATTGTGCCGCTCGCCCTTGTGTAATGCCATACTTCTGTAATATCTGCAACCGTGTAGCCGAGATCAAGTGCCTTAACAAATTCAGGGGTTGTCCAAACACCTGTTAACAATCTTTGCTCATCATTATGTGTACACGCCGTCTGCTGGTTGTTACGCTCAGCGCATGTACGACACAGTGTGAAGACGAGTTTACCTTTAGCTGTTTTGAAGGGTAAAACAGGAAAATACAAACCACGGGGTGGGTTGACTGTGGCGCTGATGAAACCGAAATACGACCTGGGGTCTTTAAAATCACTGTGGATAATCGTTGGATGACCGATGGGGTAGGTGCCTGTACTATTGATGAAAGGGTATAATGACGTCACATCAACATACAACACACGCTCGTTAGGTTCTGCCGTGTATCTTAAAACAAATGCGTTTGTTCGACCCCCAAAAAGGGCCTGCCTCGTCTTGAGCGGTGTAGGAAATTTGGCTTTTTTCAGGAATTCCATCACCTCTATGTTCAACTTTTTCATTTGCAACCATTCGTGCTCCCACATAATTACAAGGTGCACACCCTCTTTAAGATGTAGTTCCTGAATTTTCTTTTGGGTGTTATCAAACCTCTGGGGCGTTTTGTTGTCGGACATATTTTAGAGAAGTTGTAGCATTCTGCGCAGCCGTGGTGATAACAACCAAAATACTCAAACACTATTTTTACGCCCCCAATTTCAGAATACCCGTCTACCGTGTAGTTATCTATCTTAACCTCGCCCCCGTTCAATGCATGCCTAATGTGAATATTTTGGCTGTGCATGATCAATTGCATGTACTGAATAGAGTCATGTGAAAAAGCTTTGTACTGACACATATAGTTGTCTGAAGGTGTAATGGCTAGTGCAGACATGCAAACTGCGGCCCACAGGCCACATCCGGCCCACGGGGGCGTTTAATCCGGCCCGCCAACCCTGAATAAATTATATTATTAATTTTTTGGGGGGTCATTTTCCCTGCAATTACTATGTTTCCCCAGTAGATGGGGAAGCGCCCGCCCGCGCATTTACTCCCGGGAGTCGTGTCAGAAAGCTCGGTGCACACTCACAAGTGCGTGCACGTACTCAGTAGTACGGACGCGGCGCACTCCGCGCTCTACTTCATCTATCAGTGCCGAATTTCGAGCGTAGGCTGTGACGTCAGTATTCTCGTATTTCGAACGCTGAGCTTTCAGATACAGTTTTATGCTAATGCCACCCAGAAACCTTCCCCTGGAATCCTTCCATTAAAATGAGTGGCCCGTAGAAAAGAAAGGTGGACATTGAGTGCCGAGTGTTAAAAAAGAGTGGACAATTTGGCTCGACCTACGTGTGTGAGAAGACGTTCAGCCACATGAACGTCAACAAAGCCGGTCACAGATCTAGGTTAACAGACCGACACCTCTATCCTAAGAATTACCACAACAAATTTGACTCCAGACTATGATGCACTAGCAAAAAAGCGAAACCAACAATACTATTGATTTCTTTATTACTTTATTTAGATGTAGTCTTTCACTGATTCTTTAAGATGATGTATTTGGTCAGAATGTTTGCCGTTGGATGTGATTTCGCCTCATTAGATAAACATACCGTATTTTCCGGACTATAAGTCGCTCCGGAGTATAAGTCGCACCAGCCATAAAATGCCCCAAAAAGTGAAAAAAAAGATATATAAGTCGCTCCGGAGTATAAGTCGCATTTTGGGGGCAATTTATCCCACACCAAAAACAGTCATGAACGAGCAACAACAGGCTAAACGATAGCAACAACAGGCTAAACGATAGGTATGCTAACGTGACAAACACAAACAAAGAGCTGAGAACGGGCCTGACGTAACATATAGAGTGATTTAGGACAACTATTACATGAATAACATGTTTATAAAACCATCGGTGTCACTCCAATTCATTAAATAGCAACAACAGGCTAAACGATAGGTATGCTAACGTGACAAACTCAAACAAAGAGCTGAGAACGGGCCTGACGTAACATATAGAGTGATTAAGGACAACTATTACATGAATAACATGTTTATAAAACCATCGGTGTCAATCCAATTCATTAAATAGCAACAACAGGCTAAACGATAGGTATGCTAACGTGACAAACACAAACAAAGAGCTGAGAACGGGCCTGACGTAACATATAGAGTGATTAAGGACAACTATTACATGAATAACATGTTTATAA
Organism: Syngnathus floridae; assembly: GCF_059516105.1. Taxonomy (NCBI): domain Eukaryota; kingdom Metazoa; phylum Chordata; class Actinopteri; order Syngnathiformes; family Syngnathidae; genus Syngnathus; species Syngnathus floridae. The sequence goes on along the minus strand of NC_142414.1, from coordinate 4,893,632 downwards.
AACCATCGGTGTCACTTCAATTCATTAAATCCATCGATCGTTCTTTGTCAACAATGGGTGCACACGGCTGAGGGCGCTTGCATTTCAAAATATTCCACAGGCTCATATAACGATAGATAAACTATATTTCAAATAACTATAATACAAGCCAATAATATTATCAAACCATCCGTGCATTTTAATTCCATTAAATCCATCGATCAAATTCCTCGTCCTTTGTCAACATCGCCGCGCGTGCGCCCTGACGTCAGCCTCGTCTTTATTCCACAGATCTACTATATAACTATATTGTAGCGTTAACAAAGTACAAGGATAGACGTGGGTTTGGTAAACGGCTCTTTATTAAACAAAACAAACTTCCAAGCGTGTGGCGGCGTGGACTTCCAGACAGACCGGGCGTGCGTAATGGCCATGTCCGAGCCCCGCGCACCGTTCGCGGACATCCACTCGGCCGAGCGCCGGCCCCCGACTCAGTAGAGTAGGACCGGGCGTGCGTAAAAGCCATAATAGTTTTTCAAACCTTCTATGTCACTCCAAATCCTTAATTCCTTCAAACTCTTTGTCCTCCGTGTCACTTAGAAATGATCACCGCTAATGATGCCGGTCGTCCTTGTGTGGGCACGTTTGTATGTAAACAACCGCCGCGCCGCGCTACTGACGTCACTTGAAATAGTAATTCATTGGTACATCACGGTTCTCCAAACTTTCTTTCTGCTGCTCGATTACTGTTTTCAGCTGCATATTTTACAACTTGAAGTTTGGAACCTGCAAAATATGAGTTTCTTTTTGGTGCCATTTTTCTTAAGCCCACCCAGTTGATGAGTCACGGCCAACGGTGAAATTTAGAGCGCCCTCATCCAGTTTCGTCTGAAAATATAATTTTTTTTGGTTGTTTTATCAAAGTCAAAGTCTGCTTTATCGTTGATTTTTTTTTTATATACTAAGACATGCAAAGAGATTGAAATTACGTTTCCACCATCCCTTGGTGAGATAGTACACATATGCATACAAGCAACACAAAAAAACCCAAGAAGGCACAAACAATGAATAAATAAGAGTGTTGAATAAATGATAAATAAACAAATAATAATAAATATAAGAGGAGCAAACAGACAGTGGACTTGGATATGGTGCTTTAAAGTGTTAATTGCTTTATTTGATGTTTTCTCTATTTTTTATGTTTTGAATATGTTCAAGATAAAGATATAAAAGCATGTGAAGTGATCAACTATACTAAAAATAACATGGGAAGTGGTCAACTATACTTGTAAGTGATGTCTTAATGATCAAATAAAAATTTGTGAAAAAAAACATATACAAGTCGCTCCTGAGTATAAGTCGCCCCCCCACCCAAACTATGAAAAAAAACGCGACTTATAGTCCGGAAATTACGGTATTTCATAAATCTGACCTGCAGGCGCTGAAGTGATGGAAAATGTTATTCATGATAACAGTGTCGTATTTAATAAGAAGATAGTAGTTTTTGGGTGAAATATTTTTTTGATGCTGTTAATAAATGCATTTGTTTTCAAAAAGTTTTTTTTTAATATCCATGCTTTAGTATCTACTAAAAGTAAAAACCTTTCATGCAATGACCTTTACATGTCATTTATATTACTTCACACAAACACTACATCTATCTGCTCCTGGTTCGGCCCCCCTGTCAAAATTTAGAACCAATTCGGCCCGCAAGTCAAAAAGTTTGCCCACCCCTGGGCTAGTGTTTGAGGGGTTAGAAAACTAGTGCGAAAAACTTTCATGCACGCAGAGGCTATTGTCACAGCATTCAATGGGTTTGCTCCGTTAGAATGAACCATTATATTTGTTTTTTTAAGAAAATCACAACAGAAACAACACAGAGTAGTAAAAAAACAGACCTATCGTGATTCGGCCAAATCTGTCAGAATACCTATTAGCTTAAAACATTACTGTTTTTTTTTTTTTGTAATTGTAGATACAATTACCACTGTACTTTACAGGATGCCTTCTATTCGTATGGCGATGACTCTCGCGTGCCGGCTTAGGCCCCCTGGTGGCTGAGTGGTTCGTGCTGTAGAAGGATGACCCTCTCCTCCTCCTTCCTCTTTGAACCCCTCGTCCTGTGTCACGACGCTTAACTGGAAGTAGATATAAAATAAAACAGTCAAACCGTTATAATACCAAAAATAGCAAGTCGAATGATAACATAGAAAGAGAAAAAAAATAGAAGTAATACCTCTAACTTTGTTTGTCGACTCGTGAGGATGGTTCAAGCCTTCGTATGCAGATAGAGCCTCCGCTAATTCTGTGTCCGTGGATGCTTCCTGTCGGTCGGCGTGGTACGTAAGTGGATTGGTTTCAATGGTAGCACGTGACTCTGATGCGGTTGGTCTCGCTGGCTCTGATGCGATTGGCTCTGCCACTTCCGATGCTTCAAAATGGCGTCCAGAGACATCCACTAGAGTCTTTGTTTCAGCTTGTGTCGGCTGCTTGTTTTTCCGCGTGGCCCCGGCCATGAGATCTGTTACATACATAAAATAAATCACCAACTAATAGCATTTATATTAACTACCTTAGATGAACGGTTGACTCACCGTAGTCTGATTGTGTTAGATAAACGCTGCTAAAGTCGTCGTCAAAGGATGCATGGACATCGGCAAAAACGGTGATGTCTACAAACATTACATAAACATTACATCTTGTTTCACAAATAACCCCAGTGTATTATTATTATTATTATTATTATGCCGACAAAATAGTAACATGAATTACCTTTAACCATCTCGAAACAATTTGACGCACTCCGACTCCGCTGATCAGAGCGCTGGCTTGTCTTCTCAAAATGAGCGCTGGTCATCCGTCCCGAACTAACTTCAAATTCGGAGGAGAAAAGACCACGCCTATGGGGTCACGTGCCGCGAGAACACTCTGCTACCGCTAATGATTGGCGACGTCGTTTTAATGACTCGACCTCAGCTCAAACTTTTGTATGTTAAACTTTCTCCTTTAGATGCCTTTTTCAACAAAGTTACACACAGACAACTCGGAGCCAATAATGTTCACCCTCCTGACTCAAGTAGCGGTGCCCCCACAAGCTATTGTATGTCAAATTAGATGCCTTTTTCAACAAAGTTACACAGACAACTCGGAGGCCCCACAAGCTATTGTATGTCAAATTAGATGCAGCAACACCTTGACTATCTCCTTCAGATGCCTTTTTTTTCCCAACAAAACTCCCCCCTTGACCCCCCCTTTTTTCAACAAAACTCCCCCCTTGACCCCCCCTTTTTTCAACAAAACTCCCCCCTTGACCCCTAGATGCACTGGTTGATAGCAAATCTAGCTCTGGTGTATCACTTCTTTGGTTTGTTTCATAAAAATGCAGGCCCTATACATGCCCATACATGTCCCCATCCAAAAATGGCGCCAGCAAACCGAAATGGCGACAGCCAAAGATGGCGCCGTCTCGACTGGCGCTATCTTGGCGCCCGCCAGACTGGTGCACATGCCCCCCAATCCAAAATGACGCCGATTTATGACGCCATAAAATAACATTTTATGACCCCTACCTCATTTACAAACAATAAACATCAAGGGTAATTCATTTGTGTCATTAGCAATTGGACCTGCTAGGTCTGTACGCACCATTTGTAAAGCAGCCTCTGCTCTTGTATCAGGGTTGCTATTTCGAGTTTGTGGAAACTTTCCCTGGATACATACTTTACACTCTCGACTTGGATTTACAATATCTCCCTTAATTTTCATACCATTCACCACATTCTGTAGTGAGCACATCCTTGTAGTTGCAGTGGCCTAATATTTCATGACATGTCTGCATGTATTACCCTACAAGTATTACATTGGTCGACATCACTCTCAGTGTGTAGATATACAACTTGCTGTATACATAGATGTTGAATTTTGTACCGTCTTTATATATCATCATGCTTTGTCCTTGCTTGAAAATGACTGTTGCTCCACAGGCAGTGTGGCTGACTTGACCGAAAAGATGTCTTGCGGATAGGAGGGTATGAACAACGCATCCCTCAGTTGCCCTGTGTTGTCCACCAGGACCACCTCTGCAATCCCCTTGCGCTGAGCAACACCTCTGCACAAGGTGCCATCTGCCAGCTCAACACAGTGCGTATCCGGCTTGAATGAGTCATCAAAACTTTTAAACTTGGATATATCCGTGACAATATGGGAAGTAGCTCTAGTGTCGACCATCATCCCTTTCTTCGTGATGATGCGCACTGGGTGCTGGTCACTCCCGATGTTCGCGTCCTTGATCCTAAAGGCGTAGTCCGCTGCTTTCGATCCTGAGCCGTTGCCGCTCTCATCTGCGACTTTCCTTGTGCCATCTTGCTTCTCCTTACGTCTGCATGTGGCGTTGTTGTGGGTGTCATCTTGCAATGACTGCACCAAGTCTTTCGTCAACATGCTTTCGCCTGAATATCGACATGTTATGTCAATATCTTCATTTCTCCTGTCCCGTGCACTTGACTTTGCGGGTCCCCGCCTGGCTCAGTGTGCATCACATTGTCACTGTAGTTAGGTTCTCTGTAGCTTCATAACTACGCAGCTTCGTTTTGAAATCGACAAACGTTATCGTCTCTTCATGGTGGGCTATGTTTATTGCAAATGGTTTGAATTGTTCAGGCAGTCCCCTTAAACGGCTAGAGACACCGGTATATGTATAAATCGGTTTTAGTTAGCTTATGGGCTTATAAATATAAATTGACTCTCGAAACAACGAAAAGGAAGCTGTTGCTCTGAAAAATATCATTTAAATTTGCCGCACAGACGAGTTTGACTGCACCGAGCCGCCAGCCGGAAGTGACGTCTCATGACGTCTCAAGTTGTACGCGTTTAGCTTCAGTGAATGTAAACAAAAGGAGAAGAGGGGCCAGCGCGGAGACGTCGGGCCATGTTTGCGGCCAACCCAGCTCGCCTAGCCGTGCCTTCCATTATCCTGGCGTACATTCGTTCGCGGGACAACAAGATTGGGTTGAGATCGCCTGATAGGATCCACGAACCGGACAGTGCGTGCCTGCTGTGTGCTCGTGTTCACAGTGGCCTGGTTGACTGTCATCTTTCCGGACTCTGCTGTGCATCGGGAGCGGCTAGCGTGCTATCACTCTTATTGTTCATCTTCTTGTTTTATTTTTCCTGTGTTGTTTACTTGTATGTGCGTTGTGAACTCTGTCTTATCTTTCCGGACTCTGCTGTGCATCGGGAGCGGCTAGCGTGCTATCACTCTTAGTGTTCATCTTCTTGTTTTATTTTTCCTGTGTTGTTTACTTGTATGTGCGTTCTGAACGCTGTCTTGACACCCTGGGATAGTGAGAAACGTAATTTCGATCTCTTTGTGTGTCTTGACATGCGGAGGAATTGACAATAAAGGAGACTTTGAGACTTTGACTTTGAAAAGTATGTCGAAGCGTGACGGGAGGGGCACAATTCAGAAAACGTGCTCAGCTCGTCGAAAAAATGCAATTTAAGAAATAAAATTAAAAATGCGCCTAAAACCTAAACCAAATGCTGCAGATGTTCATTTCTTCATTCGCAGTGGTCAACTCGGCACTCTACTCTTTTTACTATGCCAACCTAACCACAGTGACGGGAGAGGCACAATTCAGAAAACGTGCTCAGCTCGTCGAGAAAATGCGATTTAAGCAATAAAATTAAAAATGCTTATAAAACCTAAACCAAACGTTGCAGGTGGTCATGTATTCCTGTGCCGAGATCAACTCGGCACTCTAAAGCCCCCAAGAGCACGTTTTACTATGCCAACCTAACCAGAGTGACGGGAGGGGCACAATTCAGAAAATGTGCTCAGCTCAGCCCAAGTGAACTGCTAGATTCATCATATTCTGCGTCAAAAGAGGTTTCTGAATCGGATAAAATGATGCTAATGTGTTGTTTGGGTTTGTTGACATCCAGATGTACAACTTGTGACGTCACAGTAATGGCGCCGCCAGTTTGGCTTCGTGCGGGACCCGATCGATAAACTGGCATTTCATTTCAGCTTTATTCTTAGTAATCGGTGTCCATTTTTAATTTCCAATGCGGCAAATGTGTTCACTTTATACATTCTATCAAATTACGCTCTAATTGAAAAAAAAAAGGGATGTCTCTAGCACTTTAAAACCATAGTAATTAGGGGCCATCTCCAAATGTCTCACCTGCGTTCCGCAGCGCCGTAATGGTGGCCTCCGCCCTGATGATGTAGTCCGTTGCCGTCTCTCTGCTCAATTTCTGGACCTAAGTCAGCGTGATGTACAGGTTGATAATACGGGCCTTCCCCTTCCCGGCATAATACTCTCGCAAGGTCTTCCAAGATTTTCTTCTATTGTCCTATGCAGCTCTCATAATTAATGAAAGGCTTCTGTTATCCAAAAACTATAAACTCAGCATAAGCATTGGCGTTCTTCTTGCCGTCGGCTGCTCTCTCTTACTTGCTGTTTGGTTCTTCCAGAATAGTTTTCTTCAATCCTAATAAGTGCCAATGTCCAAGCATTTTGGTCTCCCACAACTCGTACTTCGTTTATTCTCCGTCGCACATGAGTCGAGGCAGCCTGCTTGTTCCTCGAGCCTCCATGATGCTTTGTTGTTTGCACACAGTCCGTCGCGACTTTTTCTCGGCTTAAAACACTCTTCTCCGAGTTGCTCCTGGGCCCATAACCTGCTGAGCTTTATGCCGCTGTACTGCGTGTGACTCGGAGAAAGAGTGTGTTGGAGACAAATGAACTCCAACATTGAAGCTGACTTGACCAGCTTTTTTTTCTTTTGTGCATTTCAATCGTTTAAGCAAAATGTTTTACAACACCCATCTCGAATGGCATTCGGAAAGTACAAGCCTAGTTTGAACTCCGACATTGAAACTATAACACGAGTTTGAAACCTATATTGTGTGGTGACATCCATAGCATTGTAATTCACGTTTTTACCGCTTAAGGGCAGACTACGTACAGCGAATAAAGAGCATGGCCCCCTGTGAACTCAAAGCAGCAGTACTTTACTTGTAATAGAATCCAACACAACACATTGCGCTTCCATGTAGTGCATGACTGGGGAGGCACTGGCACTGACACCCCCCCCCCCCCCATTTTGGTTCAAAATGTTACAAAACTACAGAAATTAAAAGGAAAATGACTTTATAATAAAAACAATTGAATTTGTTTTCACCCATTTTCATGATAGCAGGGGAGGCATGGCCTCCCTTGCCTCCTCTGACCGCACGTCCCTGTGTATATCTGATTGATATATGCTATGCTTCCTCCTACTCCTTTTCGAGCATTCTTTATTGATTTATTTACTTATGTACTATTATTATTATTTATTTATGTATTTTTTCTGTTTGTTGGTTTATTTTTTGTTTGTTTCTTGTATGGACTTATATGTGGCACTTTAGAGTGTTATTTGTTTTGTTTTTTCTTTTTTGTTTTGGATGTTCGAAATAAAGACATCAATCAATCAATCAATCAATTGATATAACTTGGAGTGAAAAAGATGAATTTTACAAAAACTGGACGCATGCGAAGAGCAACTTTCGCACAAGTCTGCCAGTTGATCCTGACAGTATGGAGCAGTGTGAAAATATCCACCATCACCAACAGGTTTCGAAAAGCCGTCCGGTCTGTTGCGTGACAGAGAGGAGAGCACAAGCCCAGGAGTGAATTTACCTCAGGACGAGAGTGATGATGAAAGCGACAACGAAAGAGAGAATGAGAAAGAGTGTTGCGACGTACATCTGGCGCTATTCCAATCGGACACTGAGGAGGAAGATTTTGCTGGTTTCAGTGGACAGGAGAAAGACAGACGGCCCTCAGTGACTTTGTTGACTGGTATGTTTTTTTGTTTTTTTACCCGTCTAGTTAGTGCGGTTACTTCCGTGTATACAACAAAATGTTAATGTTATTAAATATTTACCCCAGCTAGTGCTGTTTCTTCCGTGTTTACAACAAAATGTTAACGCTATTAAAACTTTAGCCCAGCAAGTGCTGTTACTTACGTGTTTACAACGAAATGTTAATGTGATTAAAACTTTAAAATGGCTTTCTGTGTACTGTCTTTCTTTGTAAATAACTCATGCACACGTGCGGCTTATATAAGTATAAAACTAAAAAAATCACGAATTTTAGCTGGTGCGGCTTGTAGTCCGGTGCGGTTTACAGCCCGAAATTTACGGTAGTCTGAAATTGACCATAATGATGATGCTAATTTGTGCCAGCCTAGCGACCGTGTTTCCAGGGATGGGAAAAAAGTCTCTGTATTTAAAGTTGTCATATTTGTTAGTCTTAAACTCAAGGGATGAAAAAACTGCACCAAGACTTTTTGTCTTTTGACATTGAGAAGTAAATGAGGACACCTTTGTTTTATTTTCTCCATGGATATAGTACTGATCCCGGATATGCTGTATGCTTTGTTCAAATAAATCTAAAGATATTAAAGTCAAGCAAAGTTTATATAAATTACATGGGCAACAATAAACATAAAATTCCACAAAACAATAATGTCCTGATTTTTGGATTCAACCCTGATATTAAGCAGTGTTCCAGTGTGCAACGGAATGTATTGATCGATGTGGTATTAATTTAGTGATCAATGACAACTAATCAATTACCATTGAAAACAGCATTACACCTCTGAAAACATGACCCTAAATTGGATGAGTTCAACACACCATTTCTTTCTTCTCTAGAAATAACAGACTCCCACACAGACATTTAAACACCATTACTAAGCGGTTCAGAAAATGGATGGATGGATGTCACAACCCTACCATCCTCCTCCTGCAGGCTCCCTGCAAAGCATTGAATTGATTAACTATACTCCTAAATATGTTGGGTTACAAACAACCCAATTTGTCTTAAAAGTTGGACTGAACTTCCAGGGCCGGTCCATTTTTTAACTCAGCAGTTTTAAGGGTGAGTGAGTATATGCCTTCAGTATTTCATTTTTCAAGACAAGTTCAAAAGTAAATTGTCCTTCTACACCGGTGTACAAACAGAACAGCCATTGTTTTATTTATTTATTTATTTTATTGTATTTTATACCAAATTTACAGCTGCCACAATATATTATACAGCAAATTATGATTTAAATTACTTTAATGTTGCGATAATGTGAGAGATGGAAGAAACCTGGATGGGGTGCTCTAATGAAGACTGACACCTAGTGGCCTAAACTTAACACAGATAAAAACATTAAGGCCAGAGAGCGAACATTTCAGAGCAAATCCCAGACTAATACACTGTTTGAGCTTTAAATCACTTGCACAAATGTATCTTAAAGTAGTAATAGATTTAGCGTGTTTGGGTTTGAGCAAAACTAATTGCAAGAGTGTGGATTTTATATTACTCCTGCAGAGAGACAGGTTTATTTTTAGTTTAGTAGTCTTTGTGAAAGGGAGCACAGATAGTTTGGGAGCGTGGAGTAATTGTAAAATCTATATCAACAACAACAATCAGGCCAGCCAGGATAATTCAATGGAGTTATCCATGGAATTGATTTTATTAAATACATTTTAGAGATCCCTTCTGTATGTACAAAGAGGATGTACTGGAGATGATTGGATGAGACTTGAGACTAGACTTTTCTCCATGTCTGAAAGAGGGAGGTCAGTGCCCGTTTCCCTCCAAGTTCTCATCACTGAGATTCTTGGCCTCTGGAACCTTTCATCGTGAAACTGGTGATTTCTGTGGTGTAAATGAAGCAACAGTGTGAAACAGTTCAAAATGTCTGCAGTGCAACTTGTGACCTGAGAAAACTATACAGTAATCATTGCGACAGCTATGCTGTGCAATTTCCCGAAGCAGCACACCTGTCCTGACCCTCCAATGGAAGACCATAATGATCCAGATGTTACTGCAATGGTGGTAGAAAATAACTGAGGACCTGCACTTTCACAATGAAGCGTTCACGATCAGTCAGAAAAGTTATTTTTTTCAAACCATGAAATGAATGAATATGGCTTGTTTATGCTTGCATTGTGTTGTTGATATACAACAATAAGGTGCCAAAAAATGAATGAATGAATGAATGAATGAATATGGCTTGTTTATGCTTGCATTGTGTTGTTGATATACAACAATAAGGTGCCAAAAAATGATTAACTTAACCAAGGCTGACCAAACTATGCTCAAGTGAGAAATAAATATTTTCACAATTTTATTTATTATATATTATTATTACACAGCTTTCCCATGCCTCTTCTAATTTCATATCCAATTCAATCTGTAAAATTATCATTTTCATGTCATGCTCATCTGATATTTCATTTTCTGCTCATGAAATTCCAAGGCTAACTTTTCGTGCATGGACATCGTTCTTGGTCTCATGCCTCTTCTAATTTCACATCCAATTCAACCTGTAAAATTCTCATTTACTCAATTGTGGATAAATAACTTTAAGACAACTAAAGGGCTATATTTAAATTTCATTAGCAAAACACACATGTACATATCCATTGGTTTAAAGTCCATGTGTTTATATGTATTAATATATTTTACCTGTATAAGCAGCATGGACTAATAATTTAATGTACGTACATATACACTGACAACATTAGCAGCAGGTTTTAGAAGCTCAGCATGACAATGAGCTAGACCTGATGAAGCATTTTGAGATGCCAAACAAACAATGAGGTCTAAAAGTTGGCTCTTTTCGGCTTTTTCCCCGAAGGGGTCGCCACAGTGAAACACCCGTTTCTGTCGAGATTATTAACATGAGAAGTTTTGGCTCAGTTTTTACGCCGGATGCCCTTCCTGACGCAACTCTCTGCATTTGCCCAGGCCGCGGCGATGAAATTTCATAATCCTATCAGTAACGAATCTGTTCACAGTCAGAATAACTATTTTGGGGATTAACTATGGACCAAGAATGTGTAGTTATGGTAAATTACGTGATCTCAGGAAAATCAGATGGGAGGAACTCCATGGTGACAGCGAAGGTGGTCATCTTCGTGACTGAGACAGCCAAGGATGGGGAGCCCATACAGAAAGGCCTGAGTAACAGACGCCCAAGGATGCTTATGAGACCTCAACAATTTTTTTTTAGAGTTGTAACATTGGCATGTTATTATATAAGTGTGTGGATTGCAGGAGTAGAGTACCAACTTTTTCACTCAACCCGTACAGAGGTGCGAATTTCGGCAGGGTAGAAAAAGCGGTCCAGCTCTGAACATATTAACATAGAATCAATAATAATATATTGTATCAAATACAACCCACCCTGTGTGAGTATGTGTTGGAATAATTTTAAGTGAAGCTTTGGCCTGCCAGACCTGGAGGCCTCGCCTTTACGAGTTTATCTTTCCTTTTATCTAGGTTCTTCCTTTTTAGTGATAGGGATGTCTTTTGATCCCTGTCAGCCATTTGTATCCTTCCTGTCCTTATGTTGTCTGTGTGTTTTGGTTCCCGTAAGAGGCCTTCACTAACAATGAGCAGGGCTTATTTGCATAGGTGACATGTTCTTTGTTTGATTCACAGGAACTTCATTCCTTTTCATTTAGATGTAGGTTTGGTTCATAGATTGTAGTTTATCAGACCTGTTTTTCTTTGTTAAGGGTTACATACAGTTAGAAGTAGTTGCATAAAAGTTATCCCATATTTACTCAATGTTTGTTTAAGGAACTGCATACCGGTTACCTCACATTTGTTTAATGTGTGTGTTGAAATGTTTAGGACAAGTTACTTATTATTATTATGTGTTAATTACCAAGTAGATAAAGTTAGCAAAGGTCTAGTTGCATTTGTTCCACAGCAAAGCGGCAATCAACGTGCTTCAGGGTATTTGACCCCGGTCGAGGAAGAGTCAGCCAACTGTGAGAGAAGACGGCTGGGGACGGCCTCTGCGGGGGGTCACGAGCCAACAACGATGTGCTAATTCACACCACACTACATTCTTTTGCTAATCAGCGTTGCTACAGACACAATCCCCCCTCCCTTTAGTGTAGCAACGCCTCTGTAACCAGGGCAACCATAACATTAAAAAGAGGGGCACGTGGAGTAAGGACTCAGAACTGATGGAGGTTGTAACTGAGATTGCTTTCTCTATCGTTCTCCTCGCGAGTAAACCTGTTCTGGTTGTCTTCTCTTCATTCCAGTGAGTGATTTAATGTCTAATCGTATTTAGACCCAACAGTATGTTTTTTATTGTGTTGGTGTGAATACCTTCGTTAAGCAGAAGAAAAACCAACATGCATTGAGTAATTTGGGCATAGACAATCGGTGTTAGTTTATGCCGCAGGGTGCGACTGGCGCACTTCTTATTGAGGAAATCCAACACAAGGAGGTTGGCTTGTTCGAAAGATTGGGCGCACCTTCAGTGAGGAGGCCAATGCTTCAGCTGAGTGTAGCCGTTTAAAGTGTCTCCTTTTTGGATAGGTAGAGGATGTGGTACCCCGTACGTGGGCTTCAGGAGAAATGTAAGTCAAATGGAACCTTACCAATTTCAACCGAATATGTAACAACTATGAACAATTCAGCTTACATACGTATAAAGCCTCTAGGAACACGTTGTGTTGGCCCATGTTGGTGACTGGTGGAAAGAAATAGACATGACAGCTCGGGCACTTCAGCTGAGGGAGGCTGTTTATTTCTCTTAAATCAGCCACAGAGAGGCTCATCCTTGTAAATTTTGGTGCCAATCTTTTTGGACATTTTAAGCAATAGACTGTACAATGATTTCCAATAGGGAAATTGTGATCGCTTCCTTCCGTGGCGTAATCAACCAAGCCATGGATGAGAGGGGTCAAGTGTCTATTTTTAATGGCATTCGTTCTTTCAATATTTCTCCAAAATGAATGGATACAATATAAAATGCTAACTTTTTCATTTTCCTGATAAAAAATACATAATCCACACATAAATAAAATGTACTGAAAAATGAACCATCTTTGATTTTGTGTTCCTTTAAGTATTCTTTAGTTTTTGTGATTTTTTTTTAGAGATATTTTTAACTCACACAGAGAATTATGATTATTTCTATAGAAGTGATAGTCTGGATCAAGAGGTTTTGTGGTGTTTCACCAATCTCTCAATTTGCTGCTCAATTGTATTACTACAACTAAATTAATCATTACAGCTGTAAAGATGTCCCCTCCTCCAATTTTTGCAACAAACAGCTTTTATAGTTTCAACCATCTATGAATAATTGATACTTGATAAAATCAAAGAGGTGCTAGACAAGGTCTACCACTACTATTTATCACGAATTATTTGGCATTTGTCAAACAATTTGTCAATTCCTGACATTTACCACTTGTTGCCGTTGCACTTTGTTGCTCACCATCACTGGTGGAAACCCTGCAGGAAATGACGACCATACTAAAAATAATTGGTCTTTCGACACTGGAGAGCGCGATCCTCACCCTAACCCACCACACATTGACCATGGTGCAAGACCGCAAAGAATATCTCATTCCTGTCTAGCGTGCGCATGCACGAAACAAGCCACACCACAGAAATACAGATTGCCCAGTCACATATACAACTGAACAGCGAGAGAACTAAAATAAAATACAGCTGATAATTTGGCACAATTTTTTTTTAATTTTAGCGGGTAGCCCATGTTATTTTTGGTCCCCCAACCCGATCCCTCAAAACGGACTGGAAAGTTAACATACACTCCCAGCACCAGTTTAGACAGACACAAAATTAGATGGATGGGTCATAACAGGACATAGGAACTACCCATACATAATGACTCATTTGAGCAGGCAGTCAACATTTTTCTTTTAATATAGCCATTTTGGGTGACTTCCAAGTTTACCTTGGCCAACTACAAGTAGGAAAATTACCCAAATGGTCACCAATCAAAAGCAATTATTGGCTAAACCAGGGGTCGGGAACCCGCGGCTCCAGAGCCGCATGCGGCTGTTCAGCACCCCCCTAGCGGCTCCCTGGAGCACTTGCAAAAGTGCGTGAAAATGGAAAAAGATGTTGTTGTTTTGTTTTGTTTAGTTTTTTTAAATATGGTTTATAGATGGTAATCGTGACACAAACATTCTTATGCTTTAGAAAATATATGTAGTTGTAAATACAGTGGAGCCTCGGTTTTCGAACGTCCCGGTTCTCGAACAAATAGGTATTTGAACAAAATATTCGAGATTTTTTTGCTTTAGATGTCGGACGAAATTCGGTTGTCGAACCTCGCGAGATGACCCGAGAGGACCCGCATGCCAACTAACTCCGTTCGTTATTACATTCTGGTTACTCTGAGGATTGCATCAACTCAAATCATGCTTCCAAAGGAAGCAAGTGGGAGCAGTGAAGCCATCCTAAAATACAAAGACGCTCTTAAAACAATGCGACAGTGAGCGCCCGGCGCGCTGCGGTTGCGTGATCGGACCAAATTAAGCTCCGTGTGCACTAGGTCCACTTAAATTTTGGAAAGTACATCAGGACATTAAAAATATTTTATAAATTTCAGCGACAGCTCTGTCACAATAATGAGACCAGCGCGGTGTAGTTGCGCGGTCGGCGACGCGCTTCTGTTGTGCGTTCGGCGGTGCGCTGCAGTTGCGCGATCGGAAAAAAATTAAGCTCCCTGCGCACTGAGGTCCACTTAAGTTTTGAAAGTACATCAGAACTATAAAAATATTTTCAAAATTTCAGCGACAGCTCTGTCACAATAATGCGACTAGTTGCAGTTGCGCGGTGGGCGACGCGCTACGGTTGCGCGTTCGGCGGTGCGCTGCAGTTGCGCGATCGGACAAAAATAAAAAAATGCTTAAAAAAGGCTGGGTTTTTTTTGCTTGGAACGGATATATGTTTTTCCATTATTTGTAATGGGAAAACATGATTCGGAATTCGAACGATTCACTTCTCGAACAGCCTTCTGGAACGGATTGTGGTCGAAAACCGAGGCTCCATTGTATATTAAAAATACCGAATTTCAGAATGCGTCATAGCAAACGACACAGCACAAGCGAATTGTAAACACGTGTGTGAGTGACGGGCCATGGATTCAAAAGGCAAAAAGAGAAAGATTGCTGATGAGAACAGAGGGTTTAAGAAAGAATGGACTCAACTATTTGCTTTCATTGCCAACGCTGAAGGCTTGCCTGAATGTTTGATTTGCAATGAGAAGTTGTCAAATATAACAAGAAGAGCAATTTGGAGCGACATTTTCAGCTAAAGCATGCTAAATTGGCTGCCGATCACCCAGTTGGAACTGAGAGGAATGTTGCAATTTGAGTAACGAAAAAACAGTTTCAAGAAGTGGATTGCATCTCCAAATTCTACTACTGCTGAAAGTTTAGTTGCAGCCCGGGAGATAATAAAACGCGGAAAACCATTCACTGATGGCGAGTACATGAAGGGTTCATTCGTTAAAATATCAGAGTGCCTATTTTCGGACTTCAAAAACAAAACCGAGATCATTCAGAAAATTAAAAACATGCCTCTCTCCACAAAAACAGTGAAGGAAATGGTAATTTGAATGGCAAACAATATCACCGATCAGCAAATCAAGGACATCAATTCAGCTCCAGCTTTCTCAATTGCATGACTTTGTGACGTCACCGATATCGAACAGACAGCTCTGCTATGCAGGTATGTACCTGAACTCTAATGGGCCGCAAGAAGAAATTGATACCACTAAAAGGCCAAACACGGGGGGTGGACATCTGCAAGACTGTGCTGCAGTGTTTAAATGACAGAGATACACACTGGCCACCTGATTTCAGTCACTACAGACGGCGCACCGAGTATGAGAGGGTCGCAAAAGTTTGTCCATTGCATATTGCACCAAGAGGCGCTGTGTGCGTGAACATTCCCACCGGAGTGTATGGAGGTAATGAACCTTGTCATCCATATTGTGAACAAAATAATTGCGAAAGCCTTAAACCACCGCCAGTTCCGTGAATTGCTAGATGAAGTTGACAGCAAATATGCCGATCTCCTGCTGTACAACAAAGTAGGCTGGGTGTCCAGGGGCGGTGTTGAACCGCGTCGCTTTGTTGCTTTGTATTTGTAGCCTTTTAAATCATTTTAAATCATGTATTGACAGTTTATGTTGCTTTATAAAAAGCTTTTAGATTTTTGCGGCTCCAGACAGTTTTTTTTTTTTTTTTGGGTCAATATGGTTCTTTGAACACTTTGGGTTGCCGACCCCCCGGGCAAAACTAAATTGAGAAGCTTAGCCTAGCCAGTTAAATGTGGGCAGTACAATGGTGATTATGTTGAGGGCTCGACATTAAATGGGTGGAAGGGCCCATTCATATCTGTTTCCAGCTTTAATTGTCCTTTGATGTTTACTGATGCTATAACATGTACCACTTGTATATATTTCCTCTTTTTTTTCTTTGTGTGTGTGTGTGTGTGCGTGCGTGTGTGTGTGTGTGTGTGTGTGTGTGTGTGTGTGTGTGTGTGTGTGTGTGTGTGTGTGTGTGTGTGTGTGTGTGTGTGTGTGTGTGAAGGGGGGGGGGGGACTCCTCTGCCACTCCAGGTAAACCTTCTTAAAACCGCCACTGCCCAGCAAACATAGTACAACAAAATATTTCACAAGGATCATGGTTGTTGTGTTTTCGATGGCTTTAGTGAGAAATGTGTTCCTCTGGTAATATCAAAATATAAAATATTTAATCACAACTTCTCAAATCACGTTTTGATAGATCATTTGGGGCGGTGTTAACAGTGTAGGCTGCATTAATAATAAAAAAGATTAACCAAATAATAAAAAATATTGTTTACATAATTACATCAATAATAATGATCTCCTGAAAATGGAGAATTTCTGACTAAATTGGCTATAATTTCTCCTAAATGAAAGCTCATGTGAAATCCAGTGTGGTGTTTTGCATTAAAAAAAAATCATGAAACCCACATGAAAGTTGCATTTAAGGATGTGTTATTTTCCTCACACCTGGTGCTTTCTAAAAAAGCCAGGCTGAGTTCTGACCACTGACCTGTGGTGGGTGCCACCGTGTTTCCGATCCATCCATAATGAGTGGATGGATCATCTGTGGGAGGTGACTGTGGAACCCCAAATGACATCTGCAGCCTATATAAAGCGATCACCACATCGTATGTCCACTTTCAGAGCTCCTCTCTGGCTTCATGTCCACCAGACAGTGCTGCACTTCACTAAAGGCTGCCCAAGGTGAGTTGCTGTCCTTCTAAAAAAATACCAAAAAACAGTGAAGAAAGTGTAAGGAAATGCGTGCATGCTCATATGTTGACCAGGAGATCGGAGGATGATCCTTCTCATGTGGTGCATGCTCGTCCCCTTCGTCTTTTCTACAAGTATGGAGGTTGTGCTGGATAAAAGCAGTCACCTGACGAGGTATTTAAATGACTGTAAACATGAGAAGGTAACGGTCTAGAGCTTGTCATTGGTGAAGAAAGTTAATCTTGTTGCCCCCCACAGATGGCGTTCATATGAGATGGAAAAAGAGCAAAACACAATCGAGAACTACAAGAGACATTCCGAAGGAACCTTCACCAATGACCTGACTGGCCACCTGGATAAAATGAAGGCCAAAGACTTTGTGGCGTGGCTGACCACCACGAAGCGAGAAGGGTAAGCTCAAAGCTGTCAAAGGTAGAAATGGAGCAGAGACATAACAGTTTGAGGGAAAACTGACTATTTTTCCAAGTGATTGATTATTTTACTCAATAACACATTTTGCATTTTCATTACAGATGTCACGGAAAGTTTCTCCAAATCACAGCAGAAGTGTGAGAGCATGTTTCATGACGTATGACGGAATATTCACATGAAGTCATGTATTTTTCCATTAATATTCTAAGTGATAGCAATAGCAGTAGTAGTATTTGTTGATTTATTAAAAGATGTATATTTTGTATTTGTATTCAAATCAGTTTTTTTTCTACTTTTTTTAACTGAATTATATTCTTTCAGATTTCAATTTGAGAATAAAGTCTTCCCAGTCTGCAATATTTATGCATGTTTTGTTGTTCTAATTTCTAGTTAATATGTATTATTTGTAAAATATACAATAAATATAATGCCCAGCAAAACCGCAACTCTCGTGAGGACAAGCGGTTGAGAAAATGGATGGATGAATATATACAAAAAAATATATTTCATTGGCTCGGTGGGGGGCTGGGTAGCACGTCCGCCTCACAGTTCAGAGGGTGCGGGTTCGATTCCGCCTCTCCCTGTGTGGAGTTTGCATGTTCTCCCCGGGGCCGCGTGGGTTTTCTCCGGGCACTCCGGTTTCCTCCCACATCCCAAAAACATGCTTGGTAGGCTGATTGAGCACTCCAGGTCGCCCCTAGGTGTGAGTGTGAATGTGAGTGCGAGTGCAAATGGTTGTTTGTCTCTGTGTGCCCTGCGATTGGCTGGCAACTGGTTCAGAGTGTCCCCCGCCTACTTCCCGTTGACGGCTGGGATAGGCTCCAGCATGCCCGCGACTCCCGTGGGGACTAAGCGGTTCGGTAAATGGATGGATATTTCATTGCAGAAGGATGACAAAATGTTGCATTTATGCTATTGTGCTACCACAAGGAAGTGCTGTTACTCAGCAAATGAGGTAACTATGTGCTCAAGATGAATTGGAGTGGAAAAGTCAACTTGCGGGCGTGAATGCTCTGTTTGTGCAGAACACTGTTGACACACATTTACGAAAAACTTTATGATTTTGTGTTGAACAAGACAGTCATTTGGGGGACAGCATAGCATAACACACAGGGGCTGCAGCATGTGTGGATATGAATAAAAGATGTTATAAGGGGCGGGGGTGTTTACCTTGCCGCTTACAAACCCCCCCGCTGTTGATGGTGCTAATTATAATGTAGGTTATGTATTTTATCCTTATTATTTTGAGTCTATTTTACTTGTGTTGTCTGATAAATTTAGACGCAACCAAAGTGTAAAAATGTCCTTAGTTAGCCCATTAGGGTACGAGAGCATGTGATATACTACACCACAGGTGTCAAACTCAAGACCCGGGGGCCAGATACGGCCTGACACATTTTATGTGGCCAGCGAAGACAAATTGTGCATCAAATTCGTGTGTCATTACTAGAATTGCAAATTGTCTTCACTTTTAAAAACATCTTTTTTTTTAAAATTCGACCAGTTTTTACTAGTCTGATTTGAAAACGAGTTATTTGTTGGTTTGTTTTGGAGCTTATACTGTATATAAT
This sequence comes from Syngnathus floridae, assembly GCF_059516105.1. Taxonomy (NCBI): domain Eukaryota; kingdom Metazoa; phylum Chordata; class Actinopteri; order Syngnathiformes; family Syngnathidae; genus Syngnathus; species Syngnathus floridae. The sequence continues at coordinate 4,874,532 of NC_142414.1, read as the reverse complement.
ATGAGGTGCTCATACATTTATTGTCTTAATGGCCATCCGAAAGAAACTATGACTACAATGCGTCCCGCGAAAAAAATTAGTTTGACGCCCCTGTACTACACTCACTGGCATGAATAGAAATGTGTCTGAATTTGAAACAATACATTTATAATGGAAAACCTGTTATGATAGTACCCTAGCTTAAACATGGGGAAAAGGCGTTTAGGCACACAATCGACAAATTTTGTCATGGACCGTTTTGTAATACAACAATGATAGAACCTACTCCTATGTCTTACTTCAGGAATGTGGTTATTTACGTTCTAAGCCTTAGAACATGGGCAAACTACGGCCCGCGGGCCACATCCGGCCCACGGGGCCGTTTAATCCGGCCCGCCAAACCTGAATAAATTGTATTATCGAACTTTTTTTGGGGTCATTTTCCCTGCAATTAGTATGTTTCCCCAATAGATGGGGAAGCGCTCGCCCGCGCATTCACTCCCGAAAGCCGTGTCAGAAAGCTCGGTGCACACTCACAAGTGCGTATACGTACTAAGTAGTACGGACCCGGCGCACTCCGCCCTCAATTTCCATCAGTGCCGAATTTCGAGTGTGGGCTGTGACGTCAGCATTCTTGTAATTCGCGCGCTGAGCTTTCAGATACAGTTTTACGTTATGCCACCCACAAACCTTCCCCTGGAATTCTTCCACTAAAATGAGTGGCCCGAGGAAAAGAAAGGTGGACACTGAGTGCCGAGTGTTTAAAAACAAAAACAAAAGAGAGGACAATTTGGCTCGACCTACGTGTGTGGGCAGACGTTCCGCCACATGAACGTCAACAAAGCCCGTCACAGCTCTAGGTTAACGGACCGACACCTCGGCTCTATCCTAAGAATTACCACAACAAATTTTACTCCAGACCATGATGCACTAGCAAAAAAGGGAGACCAACAATACTATTGATTTCTTTATTACTTTATTTAGAAGTATTCTTTCACTGCTTCTTCAAGATGATGTATTTGGTCAGAATGTTTGCCATTTGATGTGATTTCGCCTCATTAGATAAACATATTTCATAAATCAGACCTGCAGGCGCTGAAGTGATGGAAACTATTATTCATAATAACAGTGTCGTATTTAATGAGAATCACTGATAGAAGTTTTTTGGTGAAATAATTTTTTAATGCTGTTAATAAATGCATTTGTTTTCAAAAAGCTTTTTTTTTGAATATCCATGCTTTACGACCTACTAAAAGTACAAACCTTTTATGCAATGACCTTTACATGTCATTTCTATTACTTCACACAAATACTGCATCCATCTGCTCCTGGTTCGGCCCCATGATCAAAATTTAGAACCAAATTCGGCCCGCCAGTCAAAAAGTTTGCCCACCCTTGTTCTAAGGTAATAACCAAGCGGCCGTGGAGTTCATCGAGGGCAAACCTGGGCAAATTACGGCCCGCAGGCCACATCCGGCCCTTTGTGCGTCCCTGTCCGGCCCGCATGAGGCCAATCGTAATTTAAAAAAAAATAATAAAATTATGTCGTGCGTACAATACAACTGTTTCGCTTTTATTTTGAAAGGCATCGCACTTCCGTGTAGCGTACATATATGTGAGCTGTGCGTGAAGGTGAACAGTGCGAAGTAATGCTGCCCGAGAAACGTGTGCTGACCCTCAGAAAAGAAAAGTTGACAAGGAGCGCCGTGTTTTCAACAAGACATGGACTGCCAAGTATTTCTTTACAGAAATGAAAGGTAAAGGACTGATTTTTGGTACACAGGTCGCTGTGTTTGAAGAATATAATTTGAGTCGCCACTACACGACCGAGCATCAGAAAAAATACATCTGTCTGATAAACAGGGCGCATCAGAGGCTGATGCATTGCTAGCAAAACTGCAAGCCCAACAAGTACTTTTTATCAAACTTCACACCCAAAGATGGAGCGGCTTTGTCATTTGAGGAAAAGTTAAAGAAGTTAAGAATAAATTGTACTGATTAATAATTGTTTTTTTATTTGACCTTTACACCACAGTTTCACATAGCTTAATATAAACATAAACAGAATAATTGTATTCTTCTAATTACCAGTACCAACTATTTAAAATAAATAATTTAGTGCATTTTACAATGGAAGAAAATTGAGCAGGTTTAAGTTATCGTAGGTGTGGCCCTCTGACACAACTCAGGTTTTTCATGTGGCCCCTTGTAAAAATTAATTGCCCACCCCTGATCTAGGGCCTGCCCTCCTCTAGGAGGACTGGAATGGGTAGGGGCAATCAGAGGGGGATGCCAGCTGAGCCCAAAGATAACTTTGTCGTTGTAGTCAAGCTCAAGCATCTTTCTTTCTTTCTTTCTTTCTTTCTTTCTTTCTTTCTTTCTTTCTTTCTTTCTTTCTTTCTTTCTTTCTTTCTTTCTTCATTCATTCATTCATTCATTCATTCATTCATTTATAACTACTGTGCATTGTAATCCTTGCAGTCAAATGGGATTGAGATGGTGGTTTTAAAAGGCACATTCTCACATCCAGCACTCCCCAAATTTTACACCTTCACATTCACAATTTAGAGTCTGGATTTAACCGAACATGTATGTTTCTGCATTGTGTCAGAAAGCTGGAGGACCAGCAGAAAAGAAAACATGCAGGCAAAAATAGAAGCATCCATCACAGATCTATCACAAATCGCTGTTCAATCAGCACTTTCAGTTACGCTAACTAACCGTGAGGAAGCGTAATCAAGTCATTTTGTTATCAAATACTGCCCCTAATAGAACAGAACATTGCATAATATGTGTATTAAAACTAACATAATAAATGACGGAAATGAACCTGTTTCTCCACTCAGCCTCGGAGGACAGTTATCCTCGTCTGGCACTCAATCGATGTCATCGCTGCTATCTTTGGATATTGTTTCTTTCCTTGTTTGATCTGCTGTGCTTTCCAAAGCAGCCGTGATAGAGGCGCTGCATGCATGTGCTTTTGACTCGGCTTCAACTGCTGCATTAATTTATCTGCACTGCAGTGATCTAGTCTAGGACCTCCCTTCCCTTTCTTTCCCGCCCCTCTGCCTAGTCAGACGGTCACCTACAGCGATACAGAGCCATGATGAAGGAGGTAGGATGAGTGGTTAGGTGTTGTCCTCAACTCCTAAATTTGACACCAAGATGGATATTACCGTAATTTCCGGACTATAAATCGCGTTTTTTTTCATAGTTTGGGTGGGGGGGCCACTTATACTCAGGAGCGACTTATATATGTTTTTTTTCCACAACGTTTTACTTGATCATTAAGACATCACTTACAAGTATAGTTGACCACTTCCCATGTTATTTTTAGTATAGTTGATCACTTCACATGCTTTTATATCTGTATCGTGAACATTTTCAAAACATAAAAAATAAAGAAAACATCAAATAAAGCAATTAACACTTTAAAGCACCATATCCAAGTACTCTGTCTGGTGTATGTACATTTGCTCCATTTTTGCTCCTCTTATATTTATTATTATTATTTATTATTATTTGTTTATTTATCATTTATTCAACACTCTTATTTATTCATTGTTTGTGCCTTCTTGGGTTTTTTTTGTGTTGCTTGTATGCATATGTGTACTATCTCACCGAGGGATAGTGGAAACGTAATTTCAATCTCTTTGTGTGTCTTAATATATAAGAAAAAAAATCGACGATAAAGCAGACTTTGACTTTGATAAAACAACCAAAAAAAATTATATTTTCAGACGAAACTGGATGAGGGCGCTCTAAATTTCACCGTTGGCCGTGACTCATCAACTGGGTGGGCTTAAGAAAAATGGCACCAAAAAGAAACTCATATTTTGCAGGTTACAAACTTCAAGTTGTAAAATATGCAGCTGAAAACAGTAATCGAGCAGCAGAAAGAAAGTTTGGAGAACCGTGATGTACCAATGGATTACTATTTCAAGTGACGTCAGTAGCGTGGCGCGGTGGTTGTTTACATACAAACGTGCCCACATAAGGACTACCGGCATCATTAGCGGTGATCATTTCTAAGTGACACGGAGGACAAAGAGTTTGAAGGAATTAAGGATTTGGAGTGACATAGAAGGTTTGAAAAACTATTATGGCTTTTACGCACGCCCGGTCCTACTCTACTGAGTCGGGGGCCGGCGCTCGGCCGAGTGGCTGTCCGCGAACGGTGCGCGGGGCTCGGACATGGCCATTACGCACGCCCGGTCTGTCTGGAAGTCCACGCCGCCACACGCTTGGAAGTTTGTTTTGTTTAATAAAGAGCCGTTTACCAAACCCACGTCTATCCTTGTACTTTGTTAACGCTACAATATAGTTATATAGTAGATCTGTGGAATAAAGACGAGGCTGACGTCAGGGCGCACGCGCGGCGATGTTGACAAAGGGCGAGGAATTTGATCGATGGATTTAATGGAATTAAAGTGCACGGATGGTTTGATAATATTATTGGCTTGTATTATAGTTATTTGAAATATAGTTTATCTATCGTTATATGAGCCTGTGGAATATTTTGAAGTGCAAGCGCCCTCAGCCGTGCGCACCCATTGTTGACAAAGAACGATTGATGGATTTAATGAATTGGAGTGACACCGATGGTTTTATAAACATGTTATTCATGTAACAATTGTCCTTAATCACTCTATATGTTACGTCAGGCCCGTTCTCAGCTCTTTGTTTGTGTTTGTCACGTTAGCATACCTATCGTTTAGCCTGTTGTTGCTATTTAATGAATTGGAGTGACACCGATGGTTTTATAAACATGTTATTCATGTAATAGTTGTCCTTAATCACTCTATATGTTACGTCAGGCCCGTTCTCAGCTCTTTGTTTGAGTTTGTCACGTTAGCATACCTATCGTTTAGCCTGTTGTTGCTATTTAATGAATTGGAGTGACACCGATGGTTTTATAAACATGTTATTCATGTAATAGTTGTCCTTAATCACTCTATATGTTATGTCAGGCCCGTTCTCAGCGCTTTGTTTGAGTTTGTCACGTTAGCATACCTATCGTTTAGCCTGTTGTTGCTATTTAATGAATTGGAGTGACACTGATGGTTTTATAAACATGTTATTCATGTAATAGTTGTCCTTAATCACTCTATATGTTACGTCAGGCCCGTTCTCAGCTCTTTGTTTGTGTTTGTCACGTTAGCATACCTATCGTTTAGCCTGTTGTTGCTATCGTTTAGCCTGTTGTTGCTCGTTCATGACTGTTTTTGGTGTGGGATTTTGTCGAATAAATTGCCCCCAAAATGCGACTTATACTCCGGAGCGACTTATATATGTTTTTTTTTCACTTTCTGGGCATTTTATGGCTGGTGCGACTTATACTCCGGAGCGAGTCTGGAAAATACAGTAGTATACGATTAAAAATCAATGCAGATGCAATGTGTTCTCTTTGACGAGAAAAAAAAAAGAGAGAGAGACAAGGGTGGGGCGTGTTATTGCTCTCCTCTCCCTGTTTTGGTCACACAGGGTGGGTTTTTTCCCGACACTTAGCCAAGATGTTAATGAAAATGCAACAGAAGAATTATATTAAAAGTCTGCATTAAAATAAGTTACTGGTCAGCCTCAGCGACAGTGGTTCTTAATGTTTTCATGTTTAACCACCTGAGGTTTGTTTTACAGGATCAGGAGCCAATATGTCCCTGGGATAATTTTATATTATTGTTAATGGATGAACGATGAGTAGTGTTTAGCAACACCGTTTCGAGTGCATTTCATTGCTTTTAATTCTATGTTGACTCCTAAGTCTCACCACAAATACTATCTAAGTGATCAATTTGACTCAGACCACACAGGAGAGCTAATTATTGCACTTAACACAGAAGAGCCAGGCACTCTGTGAAACGTAAAGTACCAACTCAACCAGCTCAATTATTATAGTCTTTGCTCAAGAGCAGACCAATTTTTTAAAAAAGAGGTAGTGATGGCTGTTTTGATTGGTGCTTTGGATACACACTTTATAAAATGTTCTATTGGTCACACTATATTTATATATGTGATGTTGGTGTACACTGTTTCATCACCATATGTCGTTTATCCCACCATGAACAGAGACCATGCCATAAAGATAATCCCACTACAAACATTTCAACAGGAATTTATTGCTTCATAGCCAATTTACCTTCATGCTGGCCAACAAATTGTAAAATAATCCATGGGCCTACGAACAAATTCAATAATCCAGGGGTGGGCAATTCCAGTCCTCGAGGGCCGATGTCTTGCATGTTTTCTATGTCTCCCTGTTGCAATACCTGATTCAAGTGGTCAGCAAGGTCTGCAGATAACAATCCTGATCATTTGAATCAGGTGTGTTGCAGCAGGGAGACCTATAAAACATGCAGGACACCGCGGTGCCCTCAAGGACCAGAATTGCCCACCCCAGCAATAAACACTTTACAAGATGAGGCCTGCAACTACAATAGCATTCAGATGCATTTCACAGGATGTGTAGTGATCGTCATGGCTCTTTGCATTGCAAATGCCAAACAGTTGAAAGGAAAAAGGTGGCTGCCACTTGAAATTATTGCTAGAGCCAATTTGATGGTGTTTTTCAAAAAAAGATTAAGTCACATATTTGTCCAGAGCAAAGGGTCAATAGATAATGAAAGATGCATATTTTGAACTGGAAGGCTGCTTTATTGGTAATAAAAAGTTTCGTGCTCAAATGAAGACAATCTTTCATGTATTCTTTCTTTGAGTGGTTGATACTGTAATGTTTATCCTTTTCCCCTCACATTTTAAAACATGGTGACAAATGAAAACAAAAAAACACTGGTTCATTTTTCAAGGGAAAACAAAAAAAATGGCCATAATAAATAAACCATGCATTAAAAAAAGAAAAGTAATGAGTTCTATAATCAATTAATTAATAATGTTACAAAAATACATTTCAGAGAAAGGTGGAGGAACTTAAGAGAGAAGTATCAAAGGCAAGCTTCTTTTTCACAAGCCAAGTGGGTGACACATACACACATACTGTATATAGCACTAGAAGAACAGGACACTGTTGACTTAACTATTTCTTTTTCTCTTAACGACGCACACGGTTGGATACTGAGATGAAGTGAGGTGTCTGCATGGCTGTATTTGTGACTCCACATCCCTGATGCATGTTGTGCTCACACTGCTCCACTCAAAGCCTCAATCTCCACATCTTTACGTCAAGTTCAATGTTTTTTTTTTAATGGTTTTCAGGTGTGACAGACATCCAAATTTCAGATAAAGCAGAAAAAAGGCACATGCCATTGAGTGGAACACAGTACAAAACAAAAGGTGAGGTTGAGTTGTCCATGGCACTGTATACGGTGGCAGTGGGAAGAGTGTAAAAGGTAGGCAGGTCAGCTATACATGGTCGGTCGGGGAGGTGCATGAGTCACACCAGCTGAGTGGCAGAGAAGGGCAGTGAGCACAGTGTGGTGAGTGAATGATGTGCTGGTAACATTATTGTTGTGGTCATAATCAGGCTACAATTCAAACAAACAAGCTCCCCCGCTCCACGAACATTGAAACATCTACCGAACGTGTTGCACGGAAATCAAAATGTATGTAAGAAACCGTGTTCTTCTGTTTGATGTATATACATATAGACATATGTATACAGATATATCTTTTCATATTGTATAATATTTATATATTAAAATATCTTTATATATATATATATATATATATATATATAATATATATATATATATATATATATATATATATATATATATATATATATATATATATATATATATATATATATATATTTTTTTTTTTTGATCCAGTCACCAAAGTGAAAAGTGTCTCAAAATTCTTAAGGTACAAACGTGTCAACAGGGATACCTGGAGGCCATTCTATATCGTCATGTTTCTTCTTTTCTGTGTGATTAGTAATAGTAACAGTGTTAAAATTACTACAAAAGCACAACAAAGCATGCAGATAAAATAAAATCGTATGTTACAATATTTATAGTTTCTCTCAAAAAAGTTGTTCTTTTCCAGCGATTGTGCCATTTACATCGTCGCCTGCGCTGTACATCGTATTCTTTTTTTTTGTCTTTTTGTCTGTTTGTGGTTGGCGCGGTGAGCGAGTCAATCAGATCGGTTCCATCCGAAATGAGCGCTGTTCGGCTGGATGGCACAGCTCGCTCCAGTGGTTCTCTCATTGGGAATGTATTTGTTTTCAGTGTGCAACAGCCAAACTATTGGGAGACATCATGCTGTAAACAGTCCTGGTTTCATGGTACAGACAAAAGGGTGTCCTTTTGTAGGGGGGTGGGGTCGGCAGTGTTGAACACACCAAAATGGTATTGGACGCTGGGCAAGTCATCCGCGTAGAAATAGGACCATCGATTGGCACGTACAAAAGGAATGGCAGGAACACCTCAAGAGGCAGCTGGATTGACAAAGCCTTCCGTTTCTCCACAAAACTTTTTTGATTGCTCACACACGGTAGCTGCATCTATGTGAGGTCTCCTGATGTTCATCAGAAGAAAGTCTTGATTTTATCACCTCTGTCAGACTCACTGGAAGCGTGTGTGAAAAAAGATGGTGCTAATGATAAACAGAGAAACATGGCAGTTATTTCTGTTGTTGAGGATCACCCGCAGACATAGCCCACTGGATTCTAGCAACCAAAAGCCCTTTATGCCCCTTCCACTCATGCTTGGCATGACAAGGCTTAGTGCTTGGGAATTGGGATAGCTTCGTGCAAACCCCGCCCGCACTCCGTGATTGTCTGCGTCATTCTCCAGCCTTGTGGGAAGACAACAGAAAAGACAATCTCCCAGACCGTGGTTCCAAATTGTCAGAAAAATGTGACATTATATAACGCCTCATTGGCTGGAAAGCTCTAATGCATATCCGTCACGAGTACAAAAGGAGGAAATCAAACGCGTCTTCTTCCTCTACTGTCTACAAGGGCTACAGCAGTAGTAGGGATACCCTATTATTCTTTGAGCACCCCAGATCAAAACACCGCAAACTCTGTGACATACAACATTGTCCCAACAGTAAAAGGACAAAAGTGATGCGATCGCCGCACTCCGCTGGGGGAGAGCTAACATCCTCAACACAAGTGTCGACTTCTGCCTCTTTGACGCCGACATATCAATGCAGAGCAGAAAAAAAAACTTTAAGTTGCCAAACAGCCGGTTCATCAGCTCCAGTGGGCAGTCGCCTCCATGTCACACTGTGAAACCTCTGCAGAGTTATGAGCATTTAGTGTCTTGTGGACTATGATTACTCATGCATGATTCCTGATCAAAACATGCCTTCATGCAAGTCATTTCTATGCATCAAACAAGCACAACAATTATTATTATTGATCTGAGCAAGTCTTCTGCAGCCCAAAACCAAGACTAAGATCTGAATGTCTTTTCCTTATGTCAGCGTAACCGAGATGAAAGCGCTTGTGACATGAGCTTGATGTTACTTCTTTTTTTTTGCTGCTTGAATCATGTAATGTTGCGACGAGGCATAGACAAGCTAAACAAATTAAACACTCAACAATTTCAGTATTCTGCTCTCCATCCATCCATCCGTCCGTCCGTCCGTCCGTCCGCCCGCCCGCCCGCCCGCCCGCCCGCCCGCCCGCCCGTCCGTCCGTCCATCCATCCATCCATCCATCCATCCATCCATCCATCCATCCATCCATCCATCCATCCATCCATCCATCCATCCATCCATCCATCCATCCATCCATCCATCGCCCAATAGCTGGCTTGCTCGCTTGTGTGGTTGATTTTTTTCTTCTTCTCCTTCTTCTTCTTCTTTTATACTGATGTTGCAGTTCTAGTGGTGCTCTCGCATGGAAGCTTTGCAGAGGGATTTGACATGCTCTGCTGTGGCAGGGACGTTGCTATTCTTTCATTTGTTCACCAGAGAGTTGTGTGCCTTGGCAAGTTGGTCCCCAAAAATATCTGTGTGTGTGTGTGTGTGTGTGTGTGTGTGTGTGTGTGCGCGCGTGCTTGTGTGGCATGGCCAGCACACTGTTGTGAGTCACTCTAAGAGCTTAGTCATGATGCAGCAAAGTTCCACAGTAAACTGATTGTGTTTGGTTCAGCTGTCTTTGATGACATAAGAAACCGTGTTTCCTCAGTAGTCTGTAAACATTTTTTTTCCCAGTGTTTTTCTCAGATTTTATTACTTGCAAATGTTTCTACTTCGGTGGGGCTCAAGAGTCTCATGGTGCCTAACACTTAGATTCCCACTCATCTTTTTTGTTTTTGTCCTTCTCCTTCCTGGCCCATGCCTCCTTGTTGTCGTCCTGCTTCTCCTTGTCTGGTTTGGTCACGCTGTCATACGAAGGGAGCGAGGCGGTGGATGGCGTGCTCTCCTTCTTCTCCTGGTTCGTGCTGCCATTCTCAAGCTTGTTGTTAGTGAACATGTGGCGCTTGAAAATGATGCCGCGGCGGATGAGGTGAGCGCGATAGGCATTTTGGATGATCCTAGCCGAGACGTCCTCCTGTTTGCGGCGAAGTGTGGTGGTGATGGGCTCATAGGACACCTTGGAGGGGTTGGCCGCGACAAAGCGCTCTTCCATCTGCTGCCTCAGCATGTCCAACTCACCGCTGTCGCCCAACACACGCTTGGTGAAGGCAAACAGAATGTCCAGGCAGTGGATGCGATCGCCGCTCACCATGGGCATGTCCATGGCAATCAGCTCGATGGTGTTGGGCTTCGGGACACGAAGCGGGTGTTCCAGTGCATCAGCAAAGTCGGACAGCTTGGCGAAAGTGATGAACTGAGAGGCAGTGGGATCAAACTTCTCCCAGATCTCGTAAAAGGTCTCAAAGTCATCCTCACTCAGTGGATCAGCGCTCTCCTCTGTGGCGACGCTAAAGTTCTCCAGGATGATGGCAATGTACATGTTGACCACAATCAGGAAAGAAATGATGATGTACATGACAAAGAAAAATATCCCCACTGACGGGTTACCACAGTCGCCCTTGACTGAGGTGCCTGGGTTCTCCAAGTTGGGATTACAGTCCGGCGGGTAGTTGAGGATGGGCAGAAGCAAGCCGTCCCAGCCGGCCGAAGTGGTGATCATGAACAGGATGATCATACTGTTGCCAAAGGTCTCAAAGTTGTATAGGTCGTCGATGCCGGCACCATGCTTCACGTAGCCAAAGTTGGACATGCCGAAGATGGAGAAGATGAACATGACCAGGAAGAGCAAGAGGCCAATGTTGAACAGGGCAGGAAGTGACATCATCAGGGCAAAGAGTAACGTTCGGATGCCCTTTGCTCCTTTGATAAGACGCAGGATACGGCCGATACGAGCCAAGCGGATCACTCGGAACAGCGTCGGAGATACAAAATACTTCTCGATAAGGTCAGCCAGGAACATTCCTGTAAGAATGAACAGGAAACACACTCGTGTAAAAATGCAGCATGTACCATAGATGGGTGTCGGCAAGTATAAAGACATGGAAGACTTTATAGAAAAAATAAAAATAAAATCATAATTGGAATTAATTTTTTGTAGACAAATCATTGGCCCTCTGTATTGCCTGCTCAAGCACCAAGTGAAATACAAATACAACAACCAAGTAAATGTTTGCTAGCTGCCAATTCTGAAAATCTGTATCAGGGAATATTCCTAAATTTACAGCCACTGTCACAGTAACTGTTACATAATTATGAATGTAATTATGGCTTAAGACAGACCACAATGGTGGTCTCATATGATCTCTTTCTCAGCGTGTGCAAACAAGAATTTAATCTGGTCATGTTTGTGCAAGTGCATGCATTTAAATGCTTGCTCCAACACAAGCACTATATTAGAAATTGTGGTTGCCCTCTTTTGTTAAGTTTCCAAGATTTCACATTGCACGTACCCAGACCACTCAGGACTGCATGCGGGACGGCGACTGTGCACACAGTTGCTACATTTGAGGGTTCACGTCCGTATATCTCTCGCTGCGCTGAAGTTAAAGGGATTGAGGGAAGCCATTTCGAATGCCCAAGAGTTGACTGTGTTCCATACCACAACGGCGCTCAATGGCAGAAACGCCCTCGTCAACCTATGCGGGTGTAGGAAAATACCAAAGGAAAGAACACTCCTCCACTCATGCGCACAGTTAGACTGGGCTTTGTGGTAAACTTGTGCTAAACACAAAAACCGGGCTCATGGATTTTCCCGCATGTCCTGGGACATCCGCGTACCAGGAACAACTCAGTCGGGAGGAATTCTACCCAGATACTTTGAGGTACTTCATCTGGGTCGTCTCAATATGACGGAGCAGCAGCTCTATTCTGAGTCCCTCCAATGTGACAGTGCTTCTCACCCTTTCTCTACCAGAGAGTCCATACACCATGCAGGAGAAAGTCATTCCGGGTACTTGTATCACTGATCTTGATCTTTCCACTGGTCCACTGTTAAACTGCCAGAAGAAAATCCAAATTGCCATTTGTCCAGTTTTCTTCATGATCTAGCTGGGGAGGCTGAGGAGTGTGATCACCTTATTGTCGGAACACACACCCCTGTCCACTTTTTTAGGCCAGGTGAATCTCATCCACTCCTGGGGTTACTGCCACCCAAAGGTTTTTTAACCATTTCAGTGTAACACGCAATTCAGAAAGAGTAAAAAAAATATATAACTAGTTACAATTTACAGTAGCCCATACTATGTAGAATAGTTGAGTGAGATTGACGTAGATCAGGGGTCACAAACCTTTCTTAAACCGAGAGCTACTTCCTGGGTACTGATTAAGGCAAAGGGCTACCAGTTTGACACGCACTTCTGAAATAGTCAATTTGCTCAATTTGGCTTTCACTATGTGTTATTATTGTCATTTCCAGTTCACATGTAAGTGTGACTTTAACAAGAATAGCAAAAATACAGTCAAACCTTGGGTTTTGACCACAATCCGTTCCAGAAGGTGGTTCGAGAAGCGAATCGGTCGAATTCTGAATCTATTTTTCCCATTACAAATAATGGGAAAAAAATTAATCTGTTTCAAGACAAAAAACCCTGCCTATTTTAAGCATTGTTTTTCATTTGCGCATATTTGTCCGATCGCGCAACTGCAGCTCACCGCCGAACGCGCAACCGTAGCGCGTCGCCCACCGTGCAACTGCACCACGCTGGTCGCATTATTGGGACAGAGCCGTCTCTGAAATTTAGAAAATATTTTAAAAGTCCTGATGTACTTTCGAATTTTTATGTGGACCTAAGTGCGCAGGGTGTTTAATTTTGTCCGATCGCGCAATTGCAGCGCACCGCCGAACGCGCAACAGTAGCGCTTCGCCGACCGCGCAACTGCACCGCGCTGGTCGCAATATTGTGACAGAGCCGTCGCTAAAATTTAGAAAATATTTTTCAAGTCCTGATGTACTTTCCAAAATGTAAGTGGACCTCAGTGCGCAGGGAGCTTAATTTGGCCCGATCGCGCAACCGCAGCGCGCCGGGCGCTCAGTGTCGCATTGCTTTAAAGTGCTAGAGACATCCCTTTTTTTTTTTTCAATTAGAACGGAATTTGATAGAATGTATAAAGTGAACACATTTGCCGCATTGGAAATTAAAAATGGACACCGATTACTAAGAATAAAGCTGAAATGAAATGCCAGTTTATCGATCGGGTCCCGCACGAAGCCAAACTGGCGGCGCCATTACTGTGACGTCACAAGTTGTACATCTGGATGTCAACAAACCCAAACAACATGGCAGATGATAGCGACAGCTACGTTTCTAGCGGCAATATTAGCATCATTTTATCCGATTCAGAAACCTCTTTTGACGCAGAATATGATGAATCTAGCAGTTCACTTGGGCTGAGCTGAGCACATTTTCTGAATTGTGCCCCTCCCGTCACTCTGGTTAGGTTGGCATAGTAAAAAGTGCTCTTGGGGGCTTTAGAGTACCGAGTTGATCTCAGCACATGAAGACATGACCACCTGCAACGATTGGTTTAGGTTTTATAAGCATTTTTAATTTTATTGCTTAAATCGCATTTTCTTGACGAGCTGAGCACGTTTTCTGAATTGTGCCTCTCCCGTCACAGTGGTTAGGTTGGCATAGTAAAAAGAGTAGAGTGCCGAGTTGACCACTGCGAATGAAGAAATGAACATCTGCAGCATTTGGTTTAGGTTTTAGGCGCATTTTTAATTTTATTTCTTAAATCGCATTTTTTCGACGGGCTGAGCACGTTTTCTGAATTGTGCCCCTCCCGTCACGCTTCGACATACTTTTCAAAGTCAAAGTCTCAAAGTCTCCTTTATTGTCAATTCCTCCGCATGTCAAGACACACAAAGAGATCGAAATTACGTTTCTCACTATCCCAGGGTGACAAGACAGCGTTCACAACGCACATACAAGTAAACAACACAGGAAAAATAAAACAAGAAGATGAACACTAAGAGTGATAGCACGCTAGCCGCTCCCGATGCACAGCAGAGTCCGGAAAGATGACAGTCAACCAGGCCACTGTGAACACGAGCACACAGCAGGCACGCACTGTCCGGTTCGTGGATCCTATCAGGCGAACTCAACCCATCTTGTTGTCCCGCGAACGAATGTACGCCAGGATAATGGAAGGCACGGCTAGGCGAGCTGGGTTGGCCGCAAACATGGCCCGACGTCTCCGCGCTGGCCCCTCTTCTCCTTTTGTTTACATTCACTGAAGCTAAACGCGTACAACTTGAGACGTCATGAGACGTCACTTCCGGCTGGCGGCTCGGTGCAGTCAAACTCGTCTGTGCGGCAAATTTAAATGATATTTTTCAGAGCAACAGCTTCCTTTTCGTTGTTTCGAGCGTCAATTTATATTTATAAGCCCATAAGCTAACTGAAACCGATTTATACATATACCGGTGTCTCTAGCCCTTTAAGAGCGTCTTTGTGTTTTAGGATGGCTTTACTGCTCCCACTTGCTTTCTTTGGAGGCATGATTAGGGGTTAATACAATCCTCAAAGTAACGAAAATACAATAACAACGGAGTCAGTCGGCATCCGGGCCGCACGGTCGGGTTTTCTCGGGCCCTCTCGGCTCATCTCGCGAGGTTGGACCTCCGAATTTTGTTCGACAACCTAATGAATCTCGATTTTTTTTGTTTGAATTCCAATTTGTTCGAGAACAAGGACGTTCGAAAACCGAGGTTTGACTATAAAATAAATAGATGCAGCTCACTGACAAGTGCCACTATTTGAGCTAATTTTAGAACAGTCCTGCGGGCAACTCATGCGGTCCTCACGGGCGACCTGGTGCCCGCGGGCACCGTGTTGGTGACCCCTGACATAGATGAACATTGTTCCAAACTGCACTCTGGTCATTCACACTAAACGGCTTGATAGACACCAATGTCTCTGCCCCTCAACTCACCAACAATAGACAGAATGACCACCACCACGTCAAAGATGTTCCATCCATTGGTGAAGTAGTAGTGGCGAAGAGCAAAGAGCTTCAGCAAGAATTCCGTGGTGAAGACCACAATGAAGATGAAGTTGACCCAGTAGAGGACATTCTCTGTTTCATCTGATTGGTCGTCCGTTTCCACCATCATGGTGACCATGTTGAGACAAATGAGGATCATAATGGAGATGTCGAAGACTTGCTGTGTGACAAAGTCAAAGACCATTCCTTGAATCTTGTTCTGTGGAGACAAAATGTAGATTATAAAAGTTAATATACAGTGTGTATGGATTTATTGAGGTTATTTTTCAAGATTGTGTTATTTAACTTAATGTTTGATTTACTTTATTCAAATGTTGAATACAGTAATCTCTTGTTTATCGTGAATAATTGGTTCCAAGACCATGTGAAACTCCGCGAAGTAGTGTCAGCTTGTTTTTTTTTAACATACTGTCGCGATACATGTCCGTTCGTTTCCTTGTTTTAATGTTGCTGTTAGAGTGGTGCTCATTCTAACTTATTTGCAAGAACCACACGGGAGACAGTATGCCTTTTTAGCACTTGCAAGTGGAGAAAACGTTCGTACAGAGATGTTCGAAGGCAGTCTGCCTTTGGTCTCTTGCAAGAGCATATTTATTGAGAGAAAGCAGGGTGTGGGTGACAGGTTTGGTGAACCCCTGGCGTCTGGTGAGATTAGAGCAGGGGGTGTTTTACGATCTAAAGCAGGGGTCTCAAACTCCAGTCCTCGGGGGCCGCATTCCTACATGTTTTCCAAGTTTCCCTCGTTAAACACACCTGATTCAATTATCAGGCTCCTGCAGAACGTGAGGATGAACTGATCATTTGAATCAGGTGTGTTTAACGAGGGAAACTTGGAAAACATTTAGTAATGCGGCCCCCGAGGACTGGAGTTTGAGACCCCTGATCTAAAGTAAACAGAACAACTTCCTCTGCAGCAGGTCAACCAGTGCAGAGGATGCAAGCACTTTATTTTACTGCGTTGTGAGAACAGGACAAGTTTAGTTCATCATTATAGTCTACATTCCAACATAATCATACCATCAAAATAATCTATCAACACTAACAGTTGCCATGGTTTCTGTTCGCGTCACCCCTCCCCTACTGTGTCTGCTCACAATCTAGGTAATCGCCGTCACCTGCCTTTCGTGACATGTCTTGTATTTAAGTCCTGTCTGCGTGTCAGCCCCTGTCGGATTGTTTTCGTCTTTCTTGTCTTTGTCTTGTCTTTGTCTTGTCTTTGTCTTGTTTTTTTTTTTCAGGTATTCTCATCCCTAGTCGAGACTCTCGTCTGTCTTTTGAGTTCCCTCAATAAACTCAGGTCCAAGCTGCATTTGGTCGCCCAGCTCCACTCATTCTATGACACATACATACATACATACATTGTTTGTGTATCAATAAGTGTATATTAAACCATATAAGTGCATATGTTATCATTAGAACATTAAATAACAGTTTCAAACATGTAAATACTACTACAGTGAAGCCTCGGTTTTTGAACGTCCCGGTTCGCGAACAAATCGGTATTGGAACAAAAAATTCGAAATTTTCTTTGCTTTGGATGTCGAGCGAAATTCGGTTGTCGAACCTCGCGAGATGAGCCGAGAGGACCCGAATGCCAACTAACTCTGTTCGTTATTACATTCTCGTTACTCTGAGGATTGCATCAACTCTAATCATGCTTCCAAAGGAAGCAAGAGGGAGCAGTAAAGCCATCCTAAAACACAAAGACGCTCTTAAAACAATGCGACAGTAACCGCCTGGCGCGCTGCGGTTGCGCGATCGGACCAAATTAAGCTCCTTGCGCAGTAGGTCCACTCAAATTTCGGAAAGTACATCAGGACTTTAAAAATATTTTATAAATTTCAGTGACGGCTCTGTCACAGGAATGCGACCAGCGCGGTGTAGTTGCGAGGTCGGCGACGTATTACGGTTGCGCGTTCGGCGGTGCGCTGCAGTTGCGCGATCGGAAAAAAATTTGGCTCCCAGCGCACTGAGGTCCACTTAAATTTTGGAAAGTACATCAGGACTTTAAAAATATTTTCTAAATTTCAGCGACGGCTCTGTCACAATAATGCGACCAGCGCGGTGCAGTTGCGCGGTCGGCGATGCACTACGGTTGCGCATTCGGCGGTGCGCTGCAGTTGCGCAATCGGACAAAAATGCGCGAATGAAAAAATACTTAAAAAAGGCGGGGTTTTTTGTTGTTGCTTGGAATGGATTACATTTTTTCCCATTATTTGTAATGGGAAAACATGATTCGGAATTCGAACGATTCACTTCTCGAACAGCTTTCTGGAACGGATTGTGGTCGAAAACCGAGGCTCCACTGTATATCAATACGTAGTGTAAATGACATACAGAAAATAATGTATAAATAATATAAATAAACATATGATACGTGTGTGTGGGTGTGTGAGCGAGTGTGTGTGTGCGTGTGTGTGACATGTATATGTAGCTAAAGTATACATACTGTAAATGTTTTTAGAACGCTTTTATTATAAAAACTTTATATAACAAGGTACAAGTGTACATACTGTAAATATGTTTTTAGAACTCTTTTATTATTATAACATTTTTTTATAACAAGGTACAATACTGTAAATATGTTTTTAGAACTCTTATTATGAAAACAACTTTTTTTATAAAAAGGTACAAGTGTACGTACTGCAATTGTGTGGACACTCCCTGCTTTATACTGGCGTGTGGGCATTTTTTGTGCCATGATTACTCAATTTAGAAGGTTTATTTTGAATTTGTGAATTTTTTTTTGGGGGGGGGAATCCGCGATGTACTGAAGCCGCGATAATCGAATCGCGATGTAGCGAGGGATTACTGTAATTGAAATATCCCATGTCATCTAAATCCAAGATATTTACATGCAGTAGCCTTTGAAAGGCAAAGGCCTGCAAATACAAACTGATCTGAATTTCTTGTTGTGATGTAGATTCACCACTCAATATTGAAGTACTTGCCCACTTTGTAGTTCCTATTCAGGCAAGCTCAGAAAAAAATGGCTGAACACCTGATAAAACTTTACATCACCTGTCAATCTCTGAGGAGTTGAGCAATTAATAGATTCCATTATCTCCAGTTAAATTCTCAAGTATTTCAGAATTGTGGTGTGTTTATGAAAAGTGGAGGATGACTTTGTAAAACAGAGCTTTAACACAAACCCAAAATACACTTTTGGGTTGTAATATTTTCATCAAAATGTCTGCAAGCAATGTGTACCTCTCTCAATAATTTCAAACATTTTATCCTTTGCCCCTGCTTGTGGCACTGCTATACAAAAGACATTTTATCGTAGGTCCGAGGTACTCATGTATTTGATGTCTGTTGTCATCAGTGCCGCTCTTCCCGATAGCCATTTATGCCAGTGCACACTGACCCACCCTCGCAAAAAACAAAAAATAAATAAAATGATGATAATAATAACGATATAATAATAAATCCGTTTGATCATTCGCGACATGCGTCAACTCACAGGTCTTTGTCGTCACTTGTGTCGGTGTATGTTCTTACAACAGAGACACTCAAAGGCAGTTCAAACATTTACTAACCCATAGTTCATGACATGTACATACGTACTTCCTGCTACCTATAAGCACCTCTGTTTTATGCTCCAACATACAGTAACCCAAATATCACATAACACAAATACCCACTGTTGCTGACTATAGTGATATATACTGTTTGAGTGATATGAATTTTACAACAATCAGTAATACAAAATAAGTCATAAAAGTAGTATGTAATTTGTCCTGATAATGTATCATATCAATATCGCGTGAGCTTATACTCAATGATGTGTCTACGTATCCTGAAAAGTGAGCCAATTTGGTTAGATTGGGCAGCTCGAAGAAGGGATATGATTGTAAGACAAATATCATATTTGTGTTGCGTGAATGAATTGAATAGATAGATTTGTATCTTACAGAAAGGGGGGAAGGGCATACTGCACCTGTGGTCGAGGGATGGGTTTCTGAGGCTTTTTGGAGCCCAGTTTCTTCATGGCATTGTAGTACTTCTTCTGTTCCTCTGTCATAAAGATATCCTGACCTCCAAAGTAAAGGGCAGAAAAACAACATCAGGTCATAATCTTGTACCGGGATTTAAAGAGAGAAAACGATATGCTAGACTTATCTTTTTCTTTTGCTGGTTGAAGTTGTCAATGATAACACCGATGAAGAGATTCAGGGTAAAGAAGGAGCCAAAAATGATGAAAACCACAAAGTAGATGTACATGTACATGTTAACTTCATAGTCTGGCTGATCTTCCACCTAAGAGCAAGAAAGGCAGGTCAGTGGTTCAACTTTGGAATTCAACCAAATATTTTTTTTCACGATACATAATATGAAAACCTCCCTTGACCCCCATTTTAGCCAAAATTATAAATGATTAACGTTTTGCCTTTTTATTTGGATTTTTGAAACAATTCAAATTGCTGCTTCTTTGAAGCGATGTTTAGCAATGTTACAGATTTTACTTTAACTTTGCTGAAACCCAACCCGCATCCCCTCTGAATAAACATCACGTTGAAGCATAAAGGTCTACATCAGGGGTCACCAACACGGTGCCCGCGGGCACCAGGTCGCCCGTGAGGACCGCATGAGTCTCCCGCAGGACTGTTCTAAAATTAGCTCAAATCGCGGCACTTGTCAGTGAACTGCATCTATTTATTTTATAGTCAAACCTCGGTTTTCGAACATCCTGGTTCTCGAACAAATTGAAATTGAAACAAACAAACAAAAACAAAAATCGAGATTTTTTTGTTTCAGTTGTTGAACAAAATTCGGAGGTCGAACCTCGCGAGATGAGTTGGGAGAACCCGAGAAAACCCGACCGCGCGGCCCGGATGGCGACTGACTCCGTTGTTATTGTATTTTCGTTACTTTGAGGATTGTATTAACCCCTAATCATGCCTCCAAAGAAAGCAAGTGGGAGCAGTAAAGCCATCCTAAAACACAAAGACGCTCTTAAAGCAATGCGACAGTGAGCGCCCAGCGCGCTGCGGTTGCGCGATCGGACAAAATTAAGCTCCCTGCGCACTGAGGTCCACTTAAATTTTGGAAAGTACATCAGGACTTTAAAAATATTTTCAAAATTTTACCGATGGCTCTGTCACAATAATGCGACCAGCGCGGTGCAGTTGCGCGGTCCGCGACGCGCTACTGTTGCGCGTTCGGCGGTGCGCTGCAGTTGCGTGATCGGATAAAATTAAGGTCCCTGCGCACTTAGGTCCACTTAAATTTTGGAAAGTACATCAGGACCTTAAAATTATTTTGTAAATTTCAGCGACGGCTCTGTCACAATGATGCGACCAGCGCGGTGCAGTTGCGCGGTCGGCGACGCGCTACTGTTGCGCGTTCGGCGGTGCGCTGCAGTTGCGTGATTGGACAAAATTAAGCTCCCTGCGCACTTAGGTCCACTTAAATTTTGGAAAGTACATCAGGACTTTAAAATTATTTGTAAATTTTAGCGACGGCTCTGTCACAATAATGCGACCAGCGCGGTGCAGTTGCGCGGTGGGCGATGCGCTACGGTTGCACGATCGGACAAATATGCGCAAATGAAAAAATGCTTAATAAAGGCGGGTTTTTATTGTCTTGAAACGGATTAAGATTTTTTTCCATTATTTGTAATGGGAAAAATAGATTCGGAAATCGACCGATTTGCTTCTCGAACTGCTTTCTGGAACGGATTGTGGTCAAAAACCAAGGTTTGACTGTATTTTTGCTATTCTTGCTAAAATCACACTTACGCGTGAACTGGAAATGACAATAATAACACAAAGTGAAAGCCAAATTGAGCAAATTGGCTATTTCAGAAGTGTGTGTCAAACTGGTAGCCCTTTGCCTTAATTAGTACCCAGGAAGTAGGTCTCGGTTTAAGAAAGGTTGGTGACCCCTGCTCTAAGGCGCTGCTCAATGATTGACTTTGTGTCGTGTCATTGGATTTGTGACGGCAAAGTGTGTGTCTTGCCAAAGGACACAACAACACGTGACTTGGTCCAAGCTGGGTGTGAACCACCGACCCTCCGGATTCTGAATGACCCTCTACTGCCTGAGCCGCAGCCCCCACACCTTAAACACTGTTCCCATGAGTACAAGTGTCTCGCGGGTGGTTCACCCCTAGTTGGCGAGCTAACAAAGGCCATACTTTCAGCATTATACAGGGCAAGAACACACCCGTTAGCAGGAAAAAACCTGAAAAGTAGTATCATTTTAGAAAGACAAGAAATCCTGTATGAAGCGTCCTATCAATGTTTAGATTTGGGGTATTTTGACATCACTTAACACCTATTGTGATGTGTATAGGGAAAAATGCCTGTGAAGTTAATAATGGTTTTATGATGGTTATAGTTATTCTAAATATAAGGGACATTGACAATAAAAGCTACCTCTCTGGAATCCACAGCTGCATACATAATGTCCATCCAACCTTTGAATGTGGCCTTTGAAAAGACAGACATGTTTAGACACATGATAAAGATTACTAACTGAAAACACAATGGCAAGCCAACATTTTGTTAAAAGGGAAAGCAAATGTTGAAACCTAAACCAAGTGATGCATGTCCAGTTTATCATGTTGTGAATGAAAAAAAAAAGATAAGGGTAAAGAAGCACTCAATACACACAATGTAACTGTGGATGCAAATCAAAGAAATGAGACAATGATGGCAAGTTTAAAAAAAGTGAGGCCAACAGAAGGTATACTCTCACCACTTGGAGTAAGGCCAGGTAGCCGGCACCTACGTTGTCAAAGTTGATTTTGACATTCTTCCACCTAACCTCCGTAAAGTTTTGTTCAATGAGGGCCTCACACTGGGTCTTGTTGTTGACCACGTCAACAGGAAAGTAATTTTCAGAGGTCTCGTTGAAACAGAAGTAGTACTTTCCCGCAAACAGGTTGACCCCCATGATACTGAAAATCAGCCAAAAGATGAGGCAAACCAGCAAGACATTCATAATGGAAGGGATGGCTCCCACCAAGGCGTTGACTACCACCTAAACCAGATCAGGAAAGACAGGATACAACCGTGTTAGCAGTAAGAAACAAGCAAAATCATTTCAACCTTTTGGCAGGATCCATCGTTCTGTTATGACCATACATTCACCACCGAAATGCTTTTCTACGTAGTTGAGGAGACACAATTTTTCGAAGTAATATTTTATCGATCAGAACTAGTCCAGGGGTGGGCAAACGTTTTGACTGGCGGGCCGAATTTGGTTCTAAATTTTGACCGGGGGGCCGAACCAGGAGCAGATGGATGTAGTGTTCGTGTGAAGTAATAGAAATCACATGTAAAAGGTCATTGGATAAAAGGTTTGTACTTTTAGTAGGTAGTAAAGTATGGATATTCAAAAAAAGCTTTTTGAAAACAAATGGATTTATTAACAGCATTAAAAAAATATTGCACCAAAAAACGACTATCAGTGTTTCTCATTAAATACGACACTGTTATTATGAATAATAGTTTCCATCACTTCAGCGCCTGTAGGTCAGATTTATGAAATACGTTCATCTAATGAGGCGAAATCACATCAAACGGCAAACATTCTGACCAAATACATCATCTTGAAGAATCAGTGAAAGAATACATCTAAATAAAGTAATAAGGCATCAATAGTATTGTTGGTTTCGCTTTTTTGCTAGTGCATCATAGTCTGGAGTCAAATTTGTTGTGGTAATTCTTAAGATAGAGGTGTCGGTCCGTTAACCTAGATCTGTGACGGGCTTTGTTGACATTCATGTGGCTGAACGTCCGTTCACACACGTAGGTCGAGCCAAATTGTCTGCTCTTTTTTTTAATACTCAGCACTCAGTGTCCACCTTTCTTTTCCTCGGGCCACTCATTTTAATGGAAGGATTCCAGTGGAAGGTTTGTGGATGGCATTAGCGTAAAACTGTCTCTGAAAGCTCAGCGCGCAAATTACGAGAATGCTGACGACACAGCCCACACTCAAAATTTGGCACTGATGGAAATAGAGCGTGGAGTGCGCTGGGTCGGTACTACTTAGTACGTACGCACACTTGTGAGTGTGCACCGAGCTTTCTGACACGGCTTCCGGGAGTAAATGCGCGGGCAGGCGCTTCCCCATCTACTGGGGAAACATAATAATTGCAGGGAAAATGATCCAAAAAAATATTTAATACTGCAATTTATTCAGGTTTGGTGAGCCGGATTAAACGGCCCCGTGGGCCTGATGTGGCCCGCGGGCCGTAGTTTGCCCATGTTTGAACTAGTCTCAGAGTGTTGAAATATGGTAGACTAGTACCATGTGGACAATAAGGATGTGCCAATTAGGCACCTGATCCAGCTCTTTTCGGAGTATCCGACTGAATTTGATTCAGTCAAGAGATTGGCCGGATCCTGTTTCATGTGTTTTGTGGTGCAACAACCACCGTCTGTCCTAGAAACAATGACTTTTGTCGTTAATGGAATTTTTGGAGCCAAGGTATATGGCCTTCCTTCTCAACATTAAATTACAGGAGGTAACGCAGCTAGTATACAACAAGAGCTGCGGCGTGGTCAAGCTCTTATCAATGTACAGTTTAACTCGAGTTTTGAGGCTTAAGATGTAAAAGATTAATATATATTATTTTGTAATTTCTCATGACATGACAGTGAAGGTTTGTTAAGAACAGCTAAACACTATTGCTCAATGTCTTGCAAGTGAAACAAAACGCAGGAGACAAAGACCAGAGCGTCATGTCATGTGATGGACTTTAATCATTTTCAATTTATCTACTACTGTTTTTCAAGGTGCCCGCGGTATAATTTTTTTACTTATTGAATGTTTGAGTGAAAGGAAAGATTGTAAATATTGACAGTAAATACTGATTGTAAATGCAATGGAATAGCTTTGTTTTAGTTTTCACATCAGTACGAGGTGTGGTTCTTTTCTGGCACCGATACACTGTTTGTGCTGCGAATGCATTTGATGGAGTAAGTAGTTCGTTCTTGATACCACCAAAGAAGAAGCAGATCTGATGGTCCTAAAATAGTGGTGACGAACTGTAATTTAGCAAAGTTTACATAGGTTCGGGTAAAATAACGATGATGGCGTAACAGACTGACATTACGCTTTTGGTGCAGCTTGAAATAATGACGAGCTGACAGTGTCTGACGTGTGGGCAGGCTTGTGGTGAATGACAGAGTGGCAACATTTACTGAGGCACCCACCTCTGGTATATAATATCTTTTTAATACTAAAGCAATATACACTGTGCTCTACTCATTTTTTTCAGTATTAGCTCACCATGTGGATCATTCCTCTTTTCCGAAAGTAAAGATTCCAAATTCTAATTATTCTTAATAATAATGCCATTTTGACACTGTCTATATTATTTCTAAAAGATTGATGATGTATGGCATACCAGTATGACGTGTCCAACCTTGCATAGTCCAACAAAGAACATGAGCTCTCAAAATTCTCTCTATAAATTAGTTTCATGACTAGCTCAACTAATTCACACAATTCTCTAGCATTACCCCCCAAAAAACAGAAATTTAACCAGCCCAAATGTATTCTTAGCAGTGCAGTCTAATTCTCTGAATGCTATTCTAATATAGCAGTGCTGTTATTGTATAATGGCAGGCCGACAACTGAGCATGCATGTCATTGTTTTGTGAAGCCATATTCCCTCTCTCTGGAGCTCTGTTCTACCACTGCCAAGGTGCACAAATCAGCACTGACTGTATCAATGCATTAAAAATATCTTTGTTGCATCTTGCTGAGAGAAAGGCTCTGGTTGCAATGTAAACAACAGATCAACTGTTTTCCCAATATGCTTGACTGGAAGGCAGAGGAATAAAAAACACAAAAAAGAGGGAAAATTGCCTTTCAAAACACATAATGTGCAACAGCAGTTCTATTACATGCGTGTTACATGGCGTTGTGCAATATCAAAAATTACTCAACTTAATAAATCAATAGAGAAATAAGTGGATAGAGAGTGAGAGCGATTAAACAGATTGCGGCAGAATGGCTGCTAACATGTTTGGTGGCTTTGTTGCCATTTAAAGTACATTTAAACGAGCAGATTGGTCTGTACCACACTGGGCTAAAAGGTTGGAGGGGTTGCACTTGCATTGGTCAAAACAGAAACAAGGTGAAGAAGCAGAGATAAACCAGGATTTACACTTTATGTACCACTAAAGAATAACTAGAATTTTATTGTTATTTCATTGAGCTGAAATAGGCTCACTGGTGTTGAAATGTGGTTGGACGAGTGCCATGTGGTGAACATAATAATAATGAGAATAATAATAAATTCCATGTTGCACAGTAACGTCCATTTTCTGTCGTCATTATTACAAATCCCATACTATAATCTCTTTCACCTCTCCATTCATCCACATCCCCATTCATTTATTTATTGCTCAGCATTGACATTGGTCACTTCAAACGAAATGTTAATATTAGATATTCATAGGTGAACATCAACATTGTGGTCGGTCAAACTGATACAGCAGGATTTATTCGCATCTTTTGCCTCTCTTTCAACCCCCAACCGCATGCCAAATGTCTTATTTATATATTCCACTAGAAAAGCATCTAATGTATGACTAGTGTAACATCCATACAGCTTATCCAGGGCCTTAAATGCCTGCTCATACACATTGCATTTGAATTATTGGACAACTTGGATGAATGAGCCTTGATGCACTTGATGGTTGCATGCAGCTTCTCAATGCTGGTTTGTCATTTATGGTGGAACCAAAACACCATTTGTCGTTTTTATTCCAAAACGCAGAGTGAAAGACTGAAAAGGGCCGTTCATTTCCTGTGCAAATGGAACGCAACAGGAAGCCGGGACTTGCTGTATGTGCTGTATGGTGCCACGGACAGCTTGTGTCAAATGGCAGCCGAGGATAGTTGCCAATCTTCTGCCTGCGCCTCATAAAGGTGGCCACCAAAATGGAATGAGTGGAATTAGAAGAAGTGGATCACTGGGCATTGGCGGGCAGAAGTTTAACAAATATACTGTGTTCCCATTGCCACAACACTGTGACAGAGCACTTGTCTAACACTCCCCAGGAGAGAGTGTGCAGAACTTTCAGCAGAGGCAGAGTTAGTGAAGGAACGGCAGGACGAGAGAGTAGGGAGGGCGAGCGTTTGGTGAGGTGGAGTAGGGTGGGGTGGATGCAGCACTGTGCTACACATGTGGGCCTGAAGGGGGCAGAAGTGAAGATGTGAAGTGACTTTTTTTTTTTTTTTTTTTAGACCATCAGTCCAAAAGTAGTGAGAACTAAGAGAGGTGGAGTGGGAGTGCATGAGAACGTGTGAGTTTTGACCAACAGTATGTGATAATGAATATATTTTATGAGAACTGTTAGGCAAGCTGACAAGCTTCCTAATAATCAGCTTTTAACTATAAGTTATTTTTCTTCCTCACCAAGGTTGGGAGGTTCTAAAAACAACTTTATTATGGCCCAAGCAGCAGGACGTAAAAAGGCTCTTTCTAAATCGCAGAGTGTATTGTTATTCTGACAAATAAAAGGCCTTTTTGGGAGCTGCAACATACCCCAGAAATCTTGCAGCCCACTCTCACCAATTGACACGAAATTTGGTGGACATGTGATAACAGTAGCACTCTGCTTGCATATGTTTTCACTGGGCACTCTAGCTTCCTCCCACACTTGTGTTAAATTCATTGAAGACTCTAAACCAGGGGTCCCCAATCCAAGTAATATTTATGGATTAAGGGTTAGGTTGAGCAACAGTTGGATTTTGTTCTGAAAGGGAATAGCTATACAGTACAATCATTATTAGTATTTATAGGTCTACTGTAAAAGAAACAATTAAAATATCTCAAATACAGTGGAGCCTCGGTTTTCGAACGTCCCAGTTCTCGAACAAATCGGTATTCAAACAAAAGATTTGAGGTTTTTTTTGCATCGAATGTCGGACGAAATTCGGTTGTCGAATCTCGTGAGATGAGCCGAGAGGACCCGCATGCCAACTGACTCCGTTCGTTATTACGTTCTCGTTACTCTGACGATTGCATCAACTCTAATCATGCCTCCAAAGGAAGCAAGTGGGAGCAGTAAAGCCATCCTTAAAACACAAAGACGCTCCTAAAGCAATGTGACAGTGAGTGCCCGGCGCGCTGCGGTTGCGCGATCGGGCCAAATTAAGCTCCCTGCGCACTGTGGTCCACTTAAATTTTGGAAAGTCCATCAGGACTTTAAAAATATTTTCAAAATTTTAGCGACCGCTCTGTCACAATAATGTGACCAGCGCATTGCAGTTGCGCGGTCGGCGGCGCGCTACTGTTGCGCGTTCAGCAGTGCGCTGCGGTTGCGCGATCGGACAAAATTAAGCTCCCTGCGCACTGATGTCCACTTAAATTTCGGAAAGTACATCAGGACTTTAAAAATATTTTCTAAATTTCAGCGACGGCTCTGTCACAATAATGCAACCAGCGCAGTGCAGTTGTGCGGTCGGCGACGCGCCACGGTTGGGCGTTCGGCGGTGCGCTGCAGTTGTGCGATCGGACAAAAATGCGAAAATAAAAAAATGCTTAAAAAAGGCGGGATTTTTTTTGTTGTTGTTTGGAACGGATTAATTTTTTTTTCAATTATTTGTAATGGGAAGACATGATTCGGAATTCGAACAATTCACTTCTCGAACAGCCTTCTGGAACGGATTGTGATCGAAATCCGAGGCTCCACTGTACCTGATGTGCTACAAAAAATACATTTGAAATCAGCGTCAAAAATATGTTTAGGGAAACATAAAGCTATCTGTATAAAAACGACAATGATTGAAAGAAAAAAAAAGGTGTATCATTCAATACTATGAACACCGAACCAAGACCACTGTATCAAATGATTTGACACACATATACCTACGTATTGTCCCACTTTTTTGTTCATTCTTTTTGTCCCCAAACATAATTGTTCACATTATGGCAAGGGTGACTGACTCTTTTCGCCAAAGTGCCAGAATTTTACCGGACAGTCAACTTGGGCGCCGGACCCTTGAATAAAAATTACTGTAATTTCTGGACTATAAGCCGCTACTTTTTGCTCAAGTTTTGAACCCTGCGGCTTGTCATCCGGTGGAGCGTATCTATGGATTTTTCATGATTTTTGTGATGACACAAAATCAGTACACTTATACACTTGTAAAAAGGCTGTGGACCGTTGTTGTGCGGCACCGCTTTGCTGGGCGGTGGGAAATGTGACAGGGACACTGGGGAGAAGAGTGGTGTGTTGATCGCATGTCCATCCCCCAGGCAAATAGTGCCGTATAATTGACACGAAGAAGAAAGAACGAGATCAAGACGGACATTACTGAAGAAAGGAAGCTTTTATACACAATCCCTCATTATGGGGGACAAAAGAAATGCATATGATGCCATTTTTAAGTTAAAGGCAGTCGATTTGGCTCTTAACGTAATAATTACAGCTGCTCATACATGCACTGTAGAGGTTTCTTCTGGTCACAAGGGGGCACTGAGCACATGACATCTTGTTGCGTCACCCTTTTCTTTATTTATTTCCCGGTCACATCTACTCTGGAGCTACACGTGTAGCTCGCTAGTTTAATGTAACTTAGCGCTTTGTGCATGAATAAAGTTAGCATTAGCAGACCCTCATCATGGAAAATGCTAGAAGAAATGCATGAAAGTAACAACAAAAGAGAGATTGAAAAAGTCTGTGGCGATGTATATCTGACGCTATTCCAATCCGACACTGAGGAGGAAGACTTTGATGGTTTCAGAGCACAGGAGGAAGATGAAGACGACGGCTCTCACTTTTACTAGTATTTTTTTTTCAACCAGCCCTGTTAGTGCTGCGCTACCGTGTTGCTGCTGTGTTACTGGTGCGTCTGAGTGACTTTTACCGCTTTTTTTATCCAGCCCTATTAGTGCTGTGTTACTTCCGTGTTGCTGCTGTATTACTGCCGCGTCACAGGCAGTGTTTGGAAAGAATTTTTAAGGTATGTTATTAAAACTTTAAAAAGGCTTTCTGTGTACCGTCTTTCTTTGTAAATAACTCGCGTGCACATGCGGCTTTTAGTACGGTGTGGCTTATTTATGAAAAAAATAACAATTTCCCCTAATATTTGCACATGCAGTCTATAATCAGGTGCGGCTTAGAGTCCAGAAATTACGGTAAATAAAAATAATCAAATGTTGGCATAACATTATAATTTGATGTTTATTGGTTGTATCTTTTTTGTATAAACTTTGTTTTTTTTTCATTTCATTACAAAACTGAGGGCATTTTTAGCCTTTTTGAGTCAGGCCTTTCTTCAAACTGAAATGTTTTATTGTGCTGAGGAAGGAGTGGGAGGTTATGGGCATGTGTATGAGGAGGTTGTGAGGGAGGTCGGGAGGTAGGTGTGGGTTGTCATCTTCAATGAAACCGGCGGTTGAAAATCAGGCCGAACGAGGAGCTATTTATTGATTTAATCTCTGTGTGAGATGGCATGTAAGCGTTGGCACTGTAACAGGGATAACATTTGTAGTAACAAGCTCGCAGTAATGTAGGAATGAATGCAGTAATCTGAATTTCTTCTTTGTCACTCGTGATGAGGCAGCTTTGCTATAAAAATCAATGTCAAATGTTTCAATAGTT
Organism: Syngnathus floridae; assembly: GCF_059516105.1. Taxonomy (NCBI): domain Eukaryota; kingdom Metazoa; phylum Chordata; class Actinopteri; order Syngnathiformes; family Syngnathidae; genus Syngnathus; species Syngnathus floridae. Next base: position 4,844,581 of record NC_142414.1, on the reverse strand, counting down.
TGAGAGAATCAATTGCAATGCATGTTGTTCTACTGTCTCTATAGCTGCATCATGACTTGTTCGCTAATGTTACAAAAAAAATAAAAGGCATGCTACGGATTGGAAAGATTGGCCTTTCTGGTTTAAGAGAACCCCTTCCCCCCAAAAAAAAATGTTGTGGACTTTTTTGTTCGTGTTCTTTTGTTTTCAGTTCTAGCATGCTTGAACCTGTTGAATGGGCATGCGGAAGGATCAGCTGCTTAGCTTTGGATCTTACCCTCATCCCTTCAAAACGTGACAAGGCTCTGAGGGGTCTCAAGGCCCTTAGTGTCCTGAGTGATTTAATGGGCCCTAGATCGGAGTAGCCCAGCGCATTAGCTACAAGGCTGACTATAGACACCTACACAAAAAACAGAGAAGCAAAAGAGGTTCCAAGCTGTTAGAAGTGTGAGATTATTTACTACGGAAGAGAGAGGGCCCTGGCATAGACGAGGAGAGTTGCTTAACATACACACATTAATCTATGCAATGTATATGCATGTATAACATTGCATTTACACATGCATAGACACTTGAAAGAGAAGGTCAGTGTTTAGTATAGGTTTTAATGTGTGTGGTGTTTTTTAATATACATAGCAGAAGGCCAAGGGGGTTATTATTGTCAGTTAATTTGGGGCGAAAGTCCGGTGTACCTGCAAAAAAATGTGAGATTGAGAGACAGAGAGAAAGCATATGAGTGATGGAGGAAGACAGAGTGAGAGAGAGAGAGAGAGAGAGAGAGAGAGAGAGAGAGAGAGAGAGAGAGAGAGAGAAAGAAAGCGTGAGAGAAAGTGAGTGAGAGAGAAGATTCAA